>NC_139254.1:36438868-36794162 GCF_977018435.1 Lepisma saccharinum
CTCATCCAGCAGTAGTTTTTATTTAACTTTGTTTTTAGCATTATAAAAATTGGGGATGGCACACTTCATTCCCTGTTCTAGCAAAGAAAAAAGTCAAAGTGGTGCCAAAGTGCACTATTTAGTATTTAGAAAAATGAAATTTTAGTTATCCTCTTTCTTCCATAATCATGAAATTCCATTCTCAATTTTGATTTACAAATACGTTTTCAGGTGTTACTGTTTGCAAAAACATGTAAAGAAAGCAACATAGAGAAGTTTTTCTTTATCTGGTCACGTTCAGCATTTTGCTTTCATTTAGGGTTGGGAGGCTATGATCAGATTATTTTGTGCAATACCTCAAAATTCAAACATGCACTATTATTTTGTTTTGTTTGCAATGTATAGCGTGTTTATAAATGAATGGTGCAGTTATAAAAATTAATAATAAATCTATTTATTATCTTACACGGGTAAAACCTACACCGTAAGCAGTGGCAACTGTCCAAGTTTCTGATCCATTATTCACAATCCTTAAATATGCGCACCATTGGTCACATGACACACATCAACACGGTAATCAAATTCATTCCATACTCGCTGTAGATCGTCCACCGTGATGGTTTGCATTGCATTAGTTATCCGTTCACAAACTTCCTCCAGGGACACGGGCATTGGCGGTACATAAACTTTGTCTTTAACAAACCCCCAAAGAAAGAAATCGCATGGTGTTAAATTCGGCGAACAGGGTGGCCAGGGTAGAAGGTTGGTGTCTTCTTTTGCAGCACTTCCAATCCAGCGATGGTGAAGAACACGATTAAGAACCTCTCTCACATTCCTGTGAAAATGGGGCAGAGCACCGTCAAGTTTCAAAATGTAATCATCATAATTGGTGTTAAGCTGGGGTAACAACCAGGTTTCCAACATGTCTAGAAATGATTCACCGGTGACTGTTGTTTTTTCGAAGAAAAATGGGCCGTGCACTTGCTCCCAGGAAACCGCACAGAAAACGTTCACTTTTGGAGAGTCACGCTGATGCTCTATCTTAGTATGTGGTTTCTTGCTTCCCCAGATACGGACATTGTGTTTGTTCACCTTGCCACTTACATGGAAAGTGGCCTCATCACTGAAGATGAGTCTTTCTACAAAACCATCTTCTTCTTCCATTTTCAACTGCATCTCTTCACAGAATTCAGGCCTTTTAACTTTGTCTATTCGCAGTTTGTATGGTTTAAAACATAGTCGCTTACGCAACACCTTCCACACCGTATTCTTTGGCAAGTCCAATTCCCTGCTTGCTTTATTAAGTGACTTCCAAGGACTTCGCTGAAACGCCTGGCACACTCTTTCAACATTTTCATCAGACACATGAGGTCGACCAGAACTCTTCCTTTTACACAAGCATCCAGTTTCCACGAACTGTCGGTACCACCGATTTATGTTATTCTTGTGTGGTGGGTTTTTCCTAACCGTGCACGAAACTCACGATGCACTGTTACCACAGATCTGGACACCTCAAAACGGAGCACACAGAAAGCCTTTTCCTGTTGCGACACCATCTCGGAACTAACGCTCGCTGCGGAAACTGACTGACTCGGAATTGACGATGCGGCCCCGCAGCAAGCATGACAAGCAAACAGCAGGTAGCGCATCAAAAACTTGGACAGTTGCCACTGCTTACGGTGTAGGTTTTACCCATGTAAGGTAATAAATAGATTTATTATTAATTTTTATAACCGCACCATTCATTTATAAAAACGCTGTACATGCATATGCCATTAATATTTATGAAAAAAAAATATATATATCTGGAATAAATTATATACAAAGCTTACTTTTGTGAATTTATTGTTAAATTCTAAAAATTTCACCATGCGCTCATGCCTGTTAAGTCTTCATAAAATAATGCTATAGTTGCATCACACAATTTCGATTGAAAGGGGAAATTCACAGTTGATAAATTTGATGAGGAGGGTCTTTGGTTTAGTTATCAAATAGTCTGGATCACTTGATTCTGACAACTTTTGTTCTTCCTTATTTGAATAATCATGTTTATATCCTGGCCAGAGTCTACAGATCAATTACCCTGAAGTTCAAGAATGGGAAATCTTTGTTATTTTATTCCTTGATGTCTTTAATAGGGGTCCCAATAGGAAAAGAACAAATGGTAAGTACTGTGATTGTTAAGCTCCCTCCAAATCACAGGTACTTGCAACAGCATACACCATTCTTCTCAATTCACCCACACATTCAGTTTAGATGAACCATGGGTCTGGATGATTGATTGATTGATTGAGTAAGTTGGTGTTTAAGTCCACTTTATGCACAGTAAGGCTAATCAGGACTGGATCTACAGTTTAAAGTGGGATCTGAACCACTATGTGCCTCCACTGGGTACCAAACCTGGAACCCCTTGATTACAAAGCAGCGATGATACCACTATGCCATCAGGGAGGCCATGGGTGTGGAAGAAGTCAAAGTACATAATTTGATCATTTTTTATACTGGTCTCCTAGCTCACACACGAAATTCTATGCCTTTCTTTTAAATAATAGGACTAATCGAAAACTTCTTCTAAGTAAATGTCATTTATTCTCTACAAATATAGCAAGTTATTGGGGCTATGTACACACTTCTAGAACACTTTTTGGAATATGAGAAGGTTGCCCATGATAAGAATAGTCGACTTTGACTGGCCATCATGAACGACGCATTGAACTGATGCTATATCCCAATACAGAGCTGGCTACACTGGGGCATATACTAGATAACAGTATCAGTTGAGCACGATCCGTGGAATGGTGAAGGTAAAAGTGACAGCTTTCTGGGAGGGGTTCATTTGTGGACTTTCCACCGCACATTATAGTCACTCAGCAATAGTGAAACGGTGCAAACAAGAGGGTTTAATCGTCAGCAAAGCTGATGTGGGTGTCACCATCCGACGATGTGACCAACAGGTCCCCGCGGTATGTGATTGGCCAGAAATTGTGAGGAGATCACAGCCTCAGCCCGTGCAAACCCCCAATAGGACATCAGTGACACATGACAATCCCCCAATGCAGAGAAGTTTGGCTATATGCCACAGTATCTCAAAAGTCACAGTTTCCAACATCATCCGGAAGAACCTCTCATTGGAAGTGCATCACAAAGTGTGCAGACACTGCCTCACAGAGTGCCACATCCAGGAGAGGTTCACAAACGCCAGAAAACTATATGAAGCATACCTTGCAGGGGACAAGTGGAAATGGGTGTGTACCCTGGATGAGGGGTGCTCTACCTAGATGAGACCAACAGAGTTCGATCCATTTTCTACTGTTCAACAGACCAGAAGAGCTGTTCTGACTTTGTGCTGCTGCAGTGGAAGGAAAAGTTTTCCAAGGGATTTCTGGTGGTGGCTGGATATTGCAGTCGGGGAATGCTGCCACTGGTCAAAGTGACTTCCAACACCAAAGTCAATGCAGCTTTCTTCCAGGAGAACGTTATGGCCCCTCTGTATGACACACACATTCCCAACCTGTACGGGGACGAGACAACACATGTATGGATCCACAAGAACAAGGCCTCCAGCCATACCACTCGAGCTCCAGCCATACCGCTCGAGCATCCCAGGTGTTCTATGCAAGGAACAGAAGAAACAGGAATTCGAGTGATCCCATTTTCGTCCATCCCTGTGAAATCCCTGGATGCCTCACCAATGGACTACTGTGGGTTTGGACTCCTCAAACTGGCACTTGCTCAATGCCGTCCCCGTACCTTGCAGAGTCTTGGGAAAGTTGCCAAAGGGGTATGCAAGACATTCCCTTCCCATTCTATGCAGGAGTTTGCTACAGTGGAGACTATGCTGCCTGGCGATCGTTCGGGCCCGTGGCTATCATATCGAACACAATCGGTGGTGGAATAAGGGGATTTAATAGCCAGTTGGGAGGTTCAAAGTCGACTATTTTTATCATGGGCAACCTTCAGTACTACACAATCTATGACAGTAGAACTGATCACATGATCAGATATCCACTCATGAAATTTTGCAAACTTTTGCATTCAAATTTGTTACTGCATCTTTCAATCCAATTGAATGAAATTATTGCAATTTTGTTTCTTTAATATAGTTCTCCTGGCATTTTTACCTAATTACTATGTGTGGTTGAGTGATAATTAGATGAAATATATGAAGGACACACAAAAAGAACACCCACTCCCAGGCTGGGACTCAAACCAAGAAACTTTGGTGATGGGATCAAAAGACAACCAGTTAATGCACTCACCCACTGAGTCAGTCCCAATTTGTGTAGGGGCAGAAATTAATTATGATGTGTATATATAATGCTATTTTATTTTATAATTATTGTTTTAAATTCCTTCTCTACCATGGACTGGTAAATCATGTGACTCAGAGAAAAACTAGATAACCCACGATACACTCAAATTTGAAGTAACAAGGGCAGTTGCACAGTCTCCTGTTGCTCAAAAATTGGTGAACAAAGTTTACCCAGTAGTGCAAATTGTCAAAAGCACTGAAGAAAAATTTGGCAACAATGCAATGACCTCACTTCACTTACGTTTTTCTCGGTTTTATAGATTTTTCGGGCTATCAAGTTTTACTTCCAAACTGCTCAATTGCAATGATATATGTAGATGTATGATGAATCAACAATATAAAGGTAAAGGTAAAAAGGTAAAGTGCTCCCCTGTGCATAGCACCACGCCATAAAGGCGTATAGGGGGTGTGGGGGTAACGCCCCACACTTTCTTGATCCGGTCGTGAGTGGGGGTGATGTGATCAGCATCACGCCCCTGACCGCCTTTACCCCCCAGGGTTTCCCCCAGGTACCCATGTTATTCGACGCTGGGTGGGCGCCGGGGCCGCTTCCATCGTTAGAAAAGTTCCCGGATTTGAACCGGGAACAATATACAATATATCAACAATATACAAGGGTTTTTTGATAAGTTTCCAGCCTGACAGGGAAAGTATTGGAATAGAAGAAAATCCTTTTAGTATGTTCTGAGTCAATATTTCAGAACATGTGTAAAATTCGAGACAGATACTGCTAGTAATACTTTTGCATTACAAGTTTAAAGTGACCATGGCAATGCAGAGTGTGCAGTTTTCCTAATTGGAGAAGAGAACTGTCATCAATTATCTCTTCTTGAAGAACAAGAAAGCCAAGGAAATATACAACAGTGAAATTGTAGGGTGGAGAACAAGCACAGAAGATGATGAAAGGCCAGGAAGGATCAGAATAGTATTGACTGAGGAAATTGATGATAATGTTAAGGACCTGATCCTTGCAGGCAGAAGGATTGGTTTGCAATGGATGGCAGACAGCCTAGGCATCAATTTAGAGTGGGTGCATTTCATTTAGATATGAAGAAACTTTCTGCCAAGTGAGTGTTCAAACTCTTGACAGCTGATCACAAGCAGAAAATAAGGGACATTCTTAATGTACTGCAGCCAGTTTTATTGAACCAATAGTGACTGTAGATGAAACTGCATTATACGTATGATCCTGAGACAAAATATCAAACCATTCACTGTGATGCCATAGTGGATTACCATGGTCCAAAAAATTTCGCTGACAGAAATCTGAAGGAAAAGTAATGGGTGTGGGTGAACCATAGAGAGAGACTGGATGAACCATAAAGCAGGGAGAAGGTTGGAAAAATTCCAATTCTTAACCCTCCATCATCTACATCCTCATAGTAGCACAAACATCCTGTGCACGGCACTCAGTGCCACCCTATCAAAACAAGCATTAATTACATGAATTATTGATGTTGAATTACACTAGCACTTATGGGAAATCAGGTGAAATATATATGAATGCAAACATGTCAATTTAGGACATTTTCTTAGCTAGAAATAAACTAGAAAGAATGAGAGAAAATATCTCTCACAATTACAAGCTTAGTCTCTTGAAGCAAATGCACCAAAATATTATTCTAAAAGTAATTAAAACTGCTGCCCTGCACTTTCACCTGCTGTGCCTCACGCTCATGTGCGGTGACATCCACCTGAACCCCGGCCCCTCAAATCAAAATGAAACTGCTTTTTCTGTATATTATCAGAAAATACAAAGCATAAAAAACAAGCTCTCTGATTGTGCTATAAACCTCAGTGAATTAATACAATATGACTGTTTAGTTTTTACCGAGACCCGGCTGAATGATACTGTGAGTGACGCTGAACTTCCGTTCGCTAAGAACTTTAATATTTTTAGAAATGACCGCCTAAATCAACGTGGGGGTGGTGTCATGATTTGTTTAAACACGAAATGAAACTGTAAACCACGTGGTGATCTGAGTCGAGCCTGTGAAATAATTTGGGTGGAAGTTAATATTCTGAAAGGTAAAAAACTTCTTCTTGGTGCCTACTACCGCCCGCACAAAAACTCTCCCTCGCATATCCTTGAAGCTTGCAGGGATTCGGTGTTATCAGCCATGAAGTATGGAAATGTCCTATTGTGTGGTGACTTCAATCTTTCAATTGACTGGGAAAATCCAACCACCGGAAGTGCAAATTGCTCAAATGACAAATGTTTTATCGACACTTTCATACACGGCATTGGTTTGAAGCAACATAACATGCACAAAACACGAGGTGAAAGTAATTTGGACTATGTGCTGGCAACACTGTGCGAAATGGAGATAACTCCACAAAGGAACTTGCTAAGCTCAGACCATGCCTCTCTAGATGTCGCTGTGCACCTCCCGTCCGTTGAGAAGGTCAAGAACCTCCAACCCCAGAATGGACCGCACCGCCTATGGTGAAAAGCCCCTGGAATGAAATTCGCAGAGCACAAGATGCCTACCTATGGTTTCTGCTGGAACAGGAAGAGATCAACGACGCCGTGGAGATGTTTGTGGAAGTTCTGCATGCTGCAATAAATTACTTTGTTCCCACTAAGAAAACGCGCTCTGCGAAATACCCGGTTTGGTTTGATAGTGAACTAATTTATATTTTGAAAAACAAGAAACAGGCTTGGAGCTTGTGGAAACAGTGCCCTAATGAACACACTTATAAAACATTGTGATATTCGGAGGCACTCAAAAAATCTATTCAAAAATAAGTATATTGATTATGTAAATAACTTAACATCAGAGTGTATGACTGATCCAAAGAAGTTATTTTCGTAAGTTAATTCAAGAAAGCAGAACCTGCGTGTGGCGATGGAAATTGTGCATAATTCTACCACCACTGTAGGAGATGAGAGAGCGCAACTTTTTAATGTGTTTTTTCATGAAAATTTCTCCTCAGAGACAATTTCTGAACCTCTTCGTAACGTCAAGTATGTCAGTTCACACACTCTCTATTCGATTAAAACCTCCCTTGAAGCAGTAAAATCTCTCCTGTCCTCTTTGCCGTTTCACCGGTCATTAGCCCCTGATGGAATTCCGACAATTTTTCTTCATAAAACTGCTGACTCCTTAGCTCACCCTCTGTGCCTCTTACTTAATAAGTGTTTTTCTACAGGTGTGTTTCCCGGCTTGTTCAAACATGCCAATATTGTACCTATCTACAAATCTGGAGACAAAAATTCCACAAATTCGTACAGACCGATCTCTCTTTTGTCACCTCTCTTCATTGTCTGTGAGAAAATAGGTTGCTAAAGTTTACATCTCCCCTTATAAATACTGCTCAGCATGCCCAGGCAGCTCTTGCTTGACCAATCTATCGGTATTACTTTCACGTGCTACTCAGTCTATCTCAAATAATTCCCAGGTTGACGTTATATATTTGGACATTTCAAAAGCTTTCAATAAAATAAATCATGATCTCCTTCTTCATAAATTACAATCCAGATTTAACATCCATGGGAAATTTCTATCCTTATTACAAGACTATCTGAGTGCACGAGAGCAGCGTGTCATCCTTCCTGGCACATCTTCCAGCTTTCTTCCTGTTTTGTCTGGAGTTCCCCAAGGGAGCGTCTTAGGCCCACTTTTGTTTCTTCTTTACATGGATGATCTCCCCGACAGACTGTCCTCTCTCCCTATATATATACACTTCTGTTTGCCGATGACTGTAAACTCTTCACAGAAATCTCATCAGAACACGATGCTTTAATCTTACAGCAAGTTCTTACAGAACTACTTGTGTGGTGTCGCCAGTGGAAACGTCAATTGAATCCTAAGGAATGCTCCTGCCTCACCATTTCCCTAAAAAGGAACAAACTCGATTCTGCTTACTATCTTGAAAACAATCCCATCAAAAAAGTTTCCTCTCAAAAAGGTCTTGGAGTTATCGACGAAAAACTAAACTTTAATGAGCACATTACGAACACTACTAAAAGAGCAATGCATCTTCTCGGTCTTCTGTACAGGTTCACTGAAATACAAAACCAATCATCCATCAGCAAATTTCACAAATCCCTTATCTCCCCCATTCTTGAATACTGCTGTCCTATCTGGACCATGGCTTCAAAAACAAATCTTTCCCGGATTGATTCCGTCCTCAACTTTTTCCTCGCCATTGCTCGCCACAGAATACCTTCTCTGAGGCACCTTCAGAAAACAGACATTATGTCTGTCTTGAATATCCAACCACCACACACTCGTCGCGAATTAGCAGACATGAAATTCTTGCACAAAATCATGAATGGTAAAATTAAATCCGAATTTCTGCTCAACAAATTTCATCTACGTGTTCCCACACGGCCAACCCGCAACGTTAAGCTATTTCATAATCCCACCACAAGGCTCTCCCTTCTACAGAGGTCTCTTTTCTACAGGCTTCCTCACTCATATAATAACCTGCCTCCAAATGTGGACATATTCTTGCCAGAAGAAAGTTTTAGAAAATTGTTAACGATATATGTATAATTTTGATTTGTTTTCAGTGCCATCTTGTACTCTATTTTGTTGTTGTTGTTATTGTTGTTTTCTTGCTGTTACTGTTTCAGTGTAAAATGGTCATTCAGTACTGTATCTGAAACTTTAGGTAAAATAAATTTTAAAAAAATAAAACTTTGCCATGTAATGAAGGAACTAAAAAATGAACTCACCATCAGAAAATTTCCATAGTATTTTTCAAAAATTTTCAAGGCATTTAATCAAAAATTTTCAACATATTTTTCAAAACAAACTGAAATCGTACAACATACATGGGTTTGGAAAGGAACTATTTGTTTCAAAATTCTCAGTCAACACCTTACTGACTTGCATAAAAAGCAATCAAATGTATAAAACACAACTTGAAACTTACAAAATATTTATAAAATCTTCAAATCTCAATATGTTTCTCCTACTTTTACGAGATATACGTAAAAAAGGATATAGTAAGAAAGATATAACAAGCAATGCAAGTGCTACTTGCTCTATTAAAATATCATTAATGCATTTAAATGTTTATTTGCCTTATTTAGTTTCCATTGCATTTGATTTCATGAAAAAAAAATATGGTTGGAAACTTCCTCAAAGCTTAGTTGTAAGAACCAGACACTCTACTTTTGGCCTCTATACTGGAAACCCATGAACTCAGTGACCCAAAGTATTATGTAATGAAGGGTGAAATCTGGTTGGAATACAATTCTCATATTTTGTTGGGAAACTCAGTATTGAATAACTGTTTAACTTGTTTGAAAAACAGAGCCCAACCAAAGCAGACGGGTACACTGCTAGCAGAAACCCTTAGATAGCACAGAAGCAAGCTTGCCATGACACGCTATTAGCTAGATGCAAGCTTGCATACCAGAACTGTAAGTTGCAGAAAGCTTTTCATAACTAGACCGAAGCATACATAAAGCTGGAAGTAAGCCATAATGTGTCTACCAAGCCAACTTGCTTCTTCAAGCTAAACTGATATTTCTCTTTTTTAATAATATAAACATGGCTGCAACGCACATATATGCTTAACAGCAAAGCAAAAAATAATTGCAGGTATTCAACAACCAACCACCAATGTTTGTTACAACATCACAGTTTTTCTTTGCCATACTTAGATCCTGATTATACATAGTCTGGAATAAAAAAGTTGGTCACACCACATTATATTAAACTTATGTTTAATAAGTATCTCTATTGTTATATTAAATGGGTGTCTGTCTCTATTGTTAATTTTTTTTCTAAAAAAATGCATCCAACCATGCTAAGTACCACATGCATCAAGCTTGAGTCCAGCTTGCCATATCAAACTTGCTTTGACAAGCTATAAGGAAAAATAACATAAGCTTGCCACAAGCTTCTAAGAAGAAAACATGTTTTCACTGAAAGCAGGTAGCATGTTGTTCAGAATTCCATACATACAACTTTAAATTACAATTTTGAAATTCATGAATTGGAAATTTCACCTATAACATTGACATGCAGGGGATGGAGCAAAGGTGGTACATGTGAGTGTTTTAAAAATGGGTTATCTTCATCCTTCATCTAGTTTCATCCTGCTCAAATTACATAACCAGTGTTTACAACTACCAAATTTTTTTACAGGGTAATTGAAATGAGCTGTTTCACAAATTTTAGAAATTAATTCAATAAATTGGTGACTTTTGAATAGAACTGAGAACGGAGAAAAGCAATGATAATAGGAAAAGTTCTCATCATTATGATCATCATCATAGAAATAATCATGCAAATGTTTTCGTCTCTTGATGAATCTGGTATCTTCTTTTCCTTATGTAAACTGGAGAAGTGGGCAACATAATTTAATCCCACCTCACCTTCCCCCATCTTCAGGATCCCAATCAACTGCATGTATTCTCATAATACTGCTTGCTTTCTTCTTAAAAGTGCACATTGTCACTTATTAAAAGTCAACAGAAACAGTGCTTGACAAGTAATCTGAATACTTTTATTTTGTTAATACTCTGCTTGGATTGATAATGTTACTCATTCACAGCCGCATGCCTCATTGATGGTGTAGCGGTATGGCATCGCCTTGTAATCAAGGGGCATCAAGTTCACATAATGGTTTGGATCCCACTTTAAACTGCATGTCCAGTTCCGATTAGCCTTTCTGTGCACAAAGTGGACTTAAAAACAAACTCATGCCGTGCCGTTTTTCTACATTTTTAAGTCATGCATAAATCTCAAAATGGGGACAGGTTCATGTAAAATAGGCCATGCCTTATAAAGCCTATGAAAGTAATGAGAGACCTTGAGAGAGGGAGTAGTTATCACAGCATACTATGATCCCAGGAGCTCAAGGTTCGAATCATGTCCTGGGCATCAGTGTTCTTTGTGAGCGTTCCTTCAACAATTTCATCATATGATTTCATCACACATCCTCATTGTCTCTATTAGCCTAAAGTGGCTGAAAAGCGATGCTAAATAACAAAAATGGAAAAGTAAATATTTGTTTTTTAAAATAATGGTAAATGAAATTTAGTTGTTGTTTTTTAAATGAATAGCAGTATTGAGTTAATTTTGTCAAGTAACAAAATTAATCATTTCATCTTTTTATATTTTCATGTGGAAAAAAAATAATACTTTCAAATGAATCAACCAACATCATGTGTGTCTTTAAGAACTGATCAATGTTGGATATTGAAAACCTCCACTATTAATGTCCCTATTTTGGCAAAAATAAAATAAAATAAAGAAGATTGGGTGAAAACACCATTGAATTAACTTTTGTCTAATATAAAGCAATTGTTGAAAGATTTATCCCATGGTCCATTTTTGGACATTATGTTTTGCAGTGGCAATGAATGATGAAGAGTGCACAGTTTTGCTTCTGTCCATGCACGAAATGAATACCCATAAATGTAATACGGAACCAGATTCTGACTTACATCATTTTCTTGGATCTTGACATCCATAACCTGGTATATTCAAGCAAAATTAACATTTGTATTAGCATAGTAACTAGTGCAATTTTAATCTTAAATATATTGAATAGGTAAAAAGGGTAAGGCTGTGAATTGCACTGTAGCATGAAGACACTTTGGGGTAAATGGTGGCTAGCATGAACTGGTACAGGGTGCGGCACTTAAAACCAGCCCATCCCTTCATAAGATATCATTAGATGAACAATTTGAATGATTAAGTGAAATTAAAACAAAATCAAACAAAAGCTATACACCAAATGAAATTTAATGTTGTGTGTTAAGATTTCTCACCTTCACAATAGATGCTGAAAGTGTCCTCCACCCACTTCAACACACGTCTGAGCACATTTCAGGAGATTCATGTACACCTTTGTTAATTCTTGAGTGGTGATGCTGTTCATGATATTCTGGATGGAGGTCTTGAGTTCTTCAATTGTGTGAGGATTTGTTTCGAATACTTTCCCCTTTAACATTCCCCAGAAGTAAAAGTCACAAGTTTACAAGTCGGGTGACAGAGGAGGCCACAGGCCTTTGCTAATTGTCCTCTCTGGAGTAAACATTTCATGCACACGGGTTAGTGAAGCATTTGATGTGTGGCTTGTTGATCCGTCCTGCTGAAAGTAACAGAACTGACGCTCCTCTTCTGTCAATTGTTCATAAAACTCTTCCTTCTTCTTCCATTAGCATCACAACCCTTTGTGGGTTTTAGCTTTCTCAGACAAATCATTCCAATATTTCCTCTTCTTTGCCATTTCTTTCCAATTTCTAACTTTGAGAATCTTTAAATCTTCGCATACATCTTCAATCCATCTCATCCTAGGTCTTCCAATTGGTCGCCTTCCCATAGGTTTCCATTCTAGTATACGTTTTATAGTTCTCATGTTATCCATTCTTTGTATGTGGCCTAACCACTTAATTCGTTGACTTTTGATATATCGTATAATGTCTGCACCATTAATTAATTTTTCTAGTTCCACATTATTTCTTATTCTCCATACATCATATTCTATCTGTACCGGGCCAAAGATCTTCCTTAAAATTTGTCTCTCAAATATACTTAATTTGTTTCTATCCTTCTGTGTTAGGGTCCAGGTTTCAGCAGCATATGTAACCACTGGTCTTATCATAGTAAGATAAATCTTCATTTTTGTATTTCGTTTCAGAAGTTTCGATTTTAGCAGGGATACATTTGCATAATAGGCCTTATTACCTTTCTTTATTCTTTCGTATATTTCAGATTCTATTTTATTGTTTTCATTAAGTGTAGATCCAAGGTATGTAAAGTTACTAACACATTCAAAAGAGTAATTATTTATTAATATTGATCTGTTATTATTCATGTTTGTTCTATTAATATTTATGTATTTAGTTTTCTTTTCATTGACTTGGAGTCCTACTCTTGCAGCTTCCTCTACTAGACTTATAAACGTTTCTGAAAGAGCTTTCTTAGTTCTTGCTACTATAGCTACATCGTCAGCATATGCTGTGACTTGTTTTAGTCTAGTACTGATGTCTCCTCTCACATCTAATTTTTTAATCACCGAGTCCAAAACTAAATTAAATAATGTTGCTGAAAGAGGATCTCCTTGGCGGACTCCTGTCATGACATCGAAAAAGTCCGATCTTGCATTTTCAATTTTAACTGAGGCTCTAGTGTTTTGAATTGTCATTCGGATTAATCTTACTAATTTATTTGGTATTCCAATTTCTTGTAACCTTTGTAATATTGTTGGTCTATATATTGAGTCGAAGGCTTGTTTGAAATCAATAAACAAAACATGCAAATCTATATCATATTCATAGCATTTCTCGAATATCAAACACATCATCAGGATGTTATCTGTAGTACTTCTGTTATTCCTAAATCCACTTTGATACTCTCCTATAATATCTTCGGCATAATCAGTTAGTCTGATGTTAATTATTGCTGCAAGTATTTTATATAGGTTATTTAGTAGTGATATGCCTCTATAATTTTCACAGACTGTTTTATCTCCTTTTTTAAGTATAGGGCACACTAGTGCTATGTTCCAATCATTTGGCATTTGTTCTCGATTCCATATATTAATTATAAGTTTATGTATTCTACGATACATTTCTTTTCCAGCTGCTTGTATAAGTTCACTGTTCATATTGTCATTTCCTGGTGCTTTCATTTTTTTAAAGTTTTTAATTACTGTCTCCACTTCTTCGTATGTTGGTGCATCAACTAATATGTTTTCATTATCCTGCTGATTCATCGTATTCCAGTAGGGCACTTCTAAATCCTGGTTTTGCTGAACTCCCTGGAAGTGTTCTTTCCATCTATTCATTATTTCTGCTTGTTCAGTTAGGATTTGACCATCTTTGGATTTTAAGTTTCTAGTTCTTGGTTTATACTGTTGTGTTATAACTTTCTGGGTTCGATAGAATTTTCTATATTCTTTTTTGGTGTTTAGTTCTTGTAACATTTCTATTTGTGTTTTTACTGCTTGGCGTTTCTTTTCTCTACACATTTTCTTAGCACGCTTTTTCAGATTTTCATATTTTTCTCTATTTGATCTTGTAGTTCTATTAAGACAACTATTTCTAGCTTCATTTTTTTCTTTAACTGCCTTTTTACATTCTTCATCATATCAATCTTCATTTTTTTCATATGCTTTGGTTCCTAAAACCTGATTAGCAGTACTATCTATGATGTTTCTTAAATTATCCCACTCGACTTCTACATCATCTTATTCTCCTGCTTCATCGAGTTTTGTTTGTATTTCTTGTCTGTATGTATTTTGTAGAAGATTTCTTCAATTTTTCTATGTTCCATTTCTTAGTTTTCTTGTATATTCCATCATTAACCATGCTAATCCTTTGTCTTATTTTAGTTCTAACAAGATAGTGATCCGTATCACAACTAGGTCCTCTATATGTTTTGACATCAATTATTAATGTAGCTCTCCTCTTATTGATCAGTACATGATCAATTTGATTACATCGTTGTTCACCGGGTATTTTCCAAGTCCCTTTGTGAATTTTTTTATGCTTAAATCTGGTGATACTGATATCAAGGTTTTGTAATTGTGCTAGTTGTATCAGCTTTTCTCCATTGTCACTTGTTTCTTTGTGTAGGGAAAATCTGCCTGACACTCCACTGCTGCAGGATTCATTACCTATTCTTGCATTAAAATCCCCCAGTAGAATTAATGCATCATGTTTTGGTACTCTGTCACATACATCTGACAGTTCACTATAGAAATGTTCAATATCTTCTTTGTTTGTGTCTTCAGTTGGTGCATATATACATATAAAGGTCATATTGTTGAATTTTCCTTTTATTCTTAATTTACATATTCGGTCATTTATTGGTTCAAATCTGAGTATACATCTCCTCGCATTTCCAGTAACTAAAAAACCTGTGCCATTCCTTCCTTTAATTGTTGGATGCCCACTATACATAAGAGAGAATTCTTTCTTTTTGATCCATCCATCCCCATTCCATCTTATCTCTTGTAATGCTGTTATTTGCATGTTATATTTTATTAATTCATCTGCAATTTCATTCATTTTGCCTGGTTGGAGCATGGTACAGACATTCCAGGTTGCCACATTAAAATCCACATTCCTTAGCCTTTTACATTGCGTGGGTCGTCTCTTATAGATCCGTCCGGCTTTGCTTGTCTGAGAGTTCGTAGCGGGAGGTTGTTTTACGGGGTAAGGGTGCTGGCCTTACGCCCAACCCCCAACCTGGAGGACCAGGGATTTGTATTCAAGGTTCCTACCCTTAGGAAGACTGGCTTCACCACACCTAAGGGCTCTTCCTACCCCTTGGTTTTCTGTCAGGGTTTTCCTTCCCTTAGCCTTTAGAGATCCCTCTCTTACCTGCAAGGCAGCAGGGGCAGTGCTTATAAAACTCTTCCAGAATTCCCAAATACACGTTACTGTCTACTGTGGTTTCAAAAAATATGGGCCCCATAACGCATTGTGCGGAAATGGCACACCAAACACCAATGTTTTCGTCATGCAATGGCAGCTCGTGGATTACGTGTGGATTCTGTGACGACCAATAGCGATTGTTTTGGGAATTTACGTATCCCGACAGGTGAAACCATGCCTCGTCACTCATGATGAGCATCAATGGATCCAAAACACCACTGGCAACATTCTTCAATAGCCATGAACAAAAATCCACCCTCTTCCCCGGGGTAAGCTCCCTCAGTTCTTGCACTACACTTATCCGGTAAGGTTTTAACTTCAGCACCCTTAACACACGTCTACAACTTCGCTCACTAGCTGGAATCTGTTGACTTAATTTCCTCTTTGATTTACGAGGACTTCTCGCCATTATGTTCTGCACCTGCCTCCGTAATTCAGGTGTGCAGACAGATGGTCGTCTGTCCCTGGGAGCATTTGCAACAGATCCTGTACGCCTCCATTTCCCAATCAAATCCTGTATTGTGCATTTTGCTGGGACAGGACGTCCTGGAAATTTCTCCTGAAACAACTTCCTTGTTTGCACAAAGGATCCGGTGCGCACAAAAGCTTCAACAATTGCAACACGCTCAGGAATCAAATACGGCATTATCACGGCTTCACCCAACAAGGCCTGATTCTCAACTGCTTTCACTCGACCATGGGTTCACAAGCCACCTGTTGGTGAGAAACAGAATTAGTAACTCATGCAACGCCATCTTCTGTTGACATGTTCATTTAGATGTTTTACATCTTCATTAGCAAAGCAATTACATCGGGATTACAGCGGGCTGGTTTTACATGCCACACCCTGTAGTAGTTCATTCTGTAAACAGCTTCAACCTGGATGCCAGCATTCTCAATGCACACATGCATCTGTTGAATCGTGCTCCAGAACTCAGTGACACATAGAGATGGGAATGGATTGAATCATGTTGGTGATTCATTGATGAAGGTCGTGGAGGTCTCTCCGTTTCACAGCATGAACACGGTCCTCCACCATCCGCCATAACCAAAAGTCATACTGTGTGACGTTGGGGGACGAGCTCTTCTAATCCATTGTAACCCACATGTGTCATCCAGGTACCATCAAACCACCAGTGCATAGTGGGCTGGTGCACTGTCTTGTTGGAAGTGACCTGATTGGATGTTGTCTTCCATGAAAGTGTGTAGGTATCCTTTGCTGGTAATGGTACCTTCATAAAAGAAGAATGGACCCACAATGGCCAGTTTAGAGATACCACACCAGACGTTTACTTTTGGTGAATTCCGCAAGTTTTCCTGGAGTTCATGAAGATGTTATGTGGCCCATATTGCACAGTTATGCTTGTTAACGTTGCCAGAGACGTGAAACATAGCTTCATCCGAAAAGAAGAAGAGACTCCATACCAAGGACTCTTGAACACGCACAATGTTCTCCTCAACACGTGCAGTTCTTCTCCGTCCACTGTTTCCTGTGCAACAGAACTGGTATCTGGTATGCACCCACTTGGCATAGACCTGATGGTCTGTAAGGTATGATGGATGATCCTTGTCAAAGTAGTCCCAAAACTTCCTATACACCACAGCAACTTGCCCATCCAAGCCGCCACATCTTCCTCCTCTCCTCCAGACTCCACTGTGTTGCCATATACAATTATACATGCAACCTACACTTTCAAACCTGTAATGACAGCAAATGACACATATCAAATTACATAGCAACTGCAGATTCCATATAACTTGTCTCCAATAATAACTTTCAAGGCATATAAACATATAACTCATCCTCCCTTCAAATTGCCTTGTAAGTGGTAATATTTTTTTGGCCCTCCCTATATATCTATGGGATAAAATAATCTTAAAAAAACAATTAAAGTAATATTCTTAAAAGTAATGACTGACTTATCCAGTCTCTATGGTGGTTTTTGACATCTTGTCCTTTTTCTATTCAGAGCTATAGTTGTTTTTTTTAAGGTTAAACTTTAGAGTATAACATGGATATATTCTTCATAATTAGTTTTCATGAATTCTTCACGGTTTAACAAGAGAGGTGAAAGAAATAGTTATCGGTACTTATAGTCCTATTTTTATTCATGTATCTGCTAATTAGTTGACAACTTTTCTCATGCTATTCTATATTTGAAAGGTGATAGTTGTAAACAATGCTGCGGTTAACAATAAAAAATCAATGAAGATGCAGATACTGCTACTAAGATACACATTTTCAAGTTATTGTTGTTTGATAGTTTCCTAAGGTGCTACTGGCAAATGTAAGTACTTTTATGAATAAATCTGGGCCTCCTCGTTGGCACAGTGGTAGCATCCTTACCTTTTAATCAAGGGTTCCTGGGTTCGATACTCGGTGGAGGCACATAGTGGTTCAGATCCCAATTTATAATGTAGGTCTAGTTCCGATTAGCATTTCTGTATGTAAAGTGAACTTAGAACAACAATTCAATCGATGAATTCAATTATGAATAAATCTAGTCTATCGTAAGTATGAAACTCTACCTTTTCCTGTCTTAACTCGGTTCACAGTCTTCAAGTATTTCTTTACTTCTAGAATTCCACATATTACTTGGCTATAAGCTTGATGATCTCCACTTTTCCAGATGTGATTTTCACATTGAGATGCAAAAACTAACTAAGCTGATTGCATTTTTTAACATTCTCTCATATGGGAAAACACCTTTCTTACCTCAATTCAAGTGGGGTCCAATTCACAAAGTTGTTGCTGGAAAATGACAAATACATTTTAATTTAATGGACTAACTAACTAACTCTCTAGCCTTCTTAAACCCGAAGGTTCATGGCTGCAACAACACAGGCCTTCCATCTGTCCCTATCCTGAGCAAGATCTATATTTAATTTAATGGAGCTTAAAGTAATGCCTACCTAACATATCCCTGTATCATAGAGAATTCTACCATATTTCACAATTTTATTACAAAATAACAAATTTACCTCATTATGAAGTGTAACATCTTACATTCTGTAATTTTCCCTGTTCAGTTAATTAGTTATATATAACAGAATTATCTCGGCTCTTAAAACAGTAGAATTTATTAATGATAGGATATCATATGCAGTTTTACAGGGTAGGTGGTGTAAAATTATTTTAATAAACATACATGCACCAACAGAAGATAAAGATGATAATACTAAAGGTGATTTTTATACAGAGTTAGAACAGGTCTTTGATAAATTCTCTCAGTATGATATGAAAATTCTGTTAGGTGACTGTAATGCACCGATTGGCAAAGAAGAGACATTTAAACCCACGATTGGTAAACAAAGTCTTCATGAATTAAGTAATGATAATGGTATAAGATTGATTACTTTTGCAACCTCAAAGAATTTAATTGTGAAAAGTACCACTTTTAAACATAAAGATATCCATAAATATACCTGGTCTTCTCCAGATGGTAAAACTCATAATCAGATAGATCATATTATCATTGATAAGAGAAGACATACTAGTATAATTGACGTTCGTACAGATAGAGGTGCGGACTGTGCCAGTGACCATTATTTAGTAATTGCTAAATTAAGAGAAAGACTCTCAGTGTTAAATCATAAGCAACAAAATCTAAAAGTTCTAAAATTTGATACAGGAAAGTTTACTGATGAAAGAATTAAGAAAGATTACCAAATTAAACTGTCAAATAGATTTGATATTTTGCAGGATTTAAATGATCATCAAAATATAAATGAAACAGACTTAAATAAGAATTGGGAGCACGTACGTAATGCAATAGAATCAGCAGCTAAAGAAAGTATAGGATACCATAAACCAAGAAAAAGTAAGCCATGGTTTGATAATGAATGTCATAATCTAATAGAAATAAGAAATCAGGCTAGACTTAGGTGGTTAAATAACTCTGATGATACAAATCTAAACAATTATAATAGAATAAAGTGAGAAGTTAACTGCACGTTTAGAAGTAAAAAAAGAGAATACTTGAAAAGCAAAATTAACGAAATTGAAACAAACAGCAAAAATAAAAATAAAAATATCAGAGATTTATATAAAGGTGTAAATGAGTTTAGAAAGGGGTGGCAACCTAAAGTAAACTTTATAAAAGATAAAGACGGTGATTTTCTAGCTGACCCAAGCGATATTCTAAATAGATGGAAGAACTACTTTAATGACCTTTTAAATGTCCATGTAGGAGATAAATAAGAAGTGAATGAAGTACACACAGCAGAACCTTTAGTTCCAGAACCTAACTTGACTGAAGTTAAAGATGCTATTAAAAGGCTAAGGAATAACAAAGCACCTGGCATTGATTTAATACCAGCTGAGTTAATTAAATATGGTGGAAATTCATTAATATGTCAAATTCATAAATTAATTTGTTTAATATGGAATAAACAAGAAATCCCTCAACAGTGGAAAGAATCCATAATTGTTCCTGTGTTTAAAAAAGGTGATAAATGAACTGCAATAATTACCGTGGAATTTCTCTACTCTCAACAACTCAACAACATATAAAATACTATCTAACATTCTTGTAGAAAGACTAACCCCATATGCTAATGAAATTATAGGTGATTATCAATGTGGATTTAAACATAACAGATCAACTACAGATCAAATTTTTCACATCAGGCAGACACTTGAAAAAAGTGGGAATATAATCAAAATGTCAATCAGCTGTTCATTGATTTCAAAAAAGCATATGATTCGGTCAAAAGAGATAAATTATATAATATATTAGTAGAGTTTGGAATACCTAAGAAGCTTGTTAGTATGATAAAAAAATGTACCAGTGAAACAGAAAGTAAAATTCGTGTGGGTATTAATATGTCTGACAAATTTACAATTCATGATGGGTTAAAACAAGGAGATGCATTATCTCCATTGCTCTTTAATTTTGCCATAGAATATGCTGTTAGGAAGGTAAAATAAACTAAAGAAGGACTAAAATTAAATGGTGTGACTCAGTTGTTAGCATATGCAGATGATGTAGACTTACTGGGGGATGATGTGAATACAATTAAGAATAATGCTAAAATATTTTTCAAAACTGCTAAAGAGCTAGGTTTGGAAGTTAACAAAGATAAAACTAAATATATGCTTACAGGCCGAAACCAAGTGTTAGGTAATAATCAAAATCTAATTATTGATAACAACTAATTTGAACTAGTTTCCAAATTCAAATACTTAGGAGTAATATTAACAAATGAAAATTATATTAGAGAGGAAATAAAAAGTAGGCTTAATTCAGGAAATGCATGTTACTTCTCTCTTCATAAACTTTCGTCTTCTCGTTTAATATCTAAGAAACTAAAAGTTAAAATATACAAAACAGTAATTTTGCCTGTAGTATTATATGGATGTGAAACTTGGTCCCTTACATTGAAAGAGGAACATAAATTGAGAGTATTTGAAAATAAGATCCTTAGGAAAATCTTTGGACCTAAAACGGATGAGGAGACAGGTGAGTGGAGAAGGTTACATAATTTAGAACTACAGAATTTGTATTCATGTCCAGATATTATTAGAATAATTAAATCAAGAAGACTTAAGTGGGCAGGCCATGTGGCACGAATGGGAGAGGAAAGAGGAGTTTACAGGATTCTTGTTGGGAAACCTGATGGTAAGAGACCTGTAGGAAGCCAAAGACAAAGATGGAGGGACAACGTTGAGATGGACCTAAGGGAAATCGGTAGGGATGGAAAAGAGTATATAGATCTTGCTCAAGATAGGGAAAGATGGAAGGCCTGTGTTGCTGCATCCATGAACCTTCGGGTTTAAGAAGGCTAGAGAGTTAGTTAGTTAGTTAGTTCACTTATATTGGTACATATCATTGTGAAATTGTGATTTAAAACTTAAAGTTTTCAAATTTAAACTACGTTCCATATTACACACTAACTTATTTTCATTTATAAATCTGAAAAATATAAAACAAAGAATGCATGTTAATCAAATAGTATCAGTATCGTGGATAAAATAACTCCATGTGCTTTATATATATTTAAAATTTTAATATTTACAGTTTCCTGTTCCACATTTAGCAATGAGTTTATTATTAAATGCAAAAAATTGATCACATGGTAAACCCGAAGCTTGAAACAAATTAACATAATTTAATTTTACACCTGGTGTCACAGTGGACTTAACAATTATAAATATATCTTCTACACCCAAAAACATAAATATTAACTTCTCCCCCCACCTTGTATCCAAATAAGGAAATACAACTGGACAAGGATTAACTTCATAAACCTGAGAACCACTGGCTGCGTTTAGGGGGTTGTGGGGGTGCAGTTGCCCCATACCTTTTTTTTTGCCACTTTTTGCCCCCACACTATGGCCTTTTAATGCTGAACTTTGTCTACCAAAAAAAAGTAAACTGTCTTTGACATACCTCCACCCTTCCAGTTTTAGTACCTACTGCTGTGAACTTATCTTGAATGTTTAAATCCAAGCTAAATGAATTGAAAGTAAAGATCACGAATTACACATTCTTAATATCTGATGCAAAGTAGTGGTAAACATACTTAGCATGCTCATAGATATTAATTGGTAGACATCAGTCTAAAGAACAGTAGTGAAGATGTTCTCTATGTTTCCATGTTCATCAATTTCTCAAAATTCATTTCAGGAGTTGGTTATAAATATAAAAATAACGAATCATATTACACAATAAACTGTTAAAGATATCATTGTCTAAGCAGATTGTTTTCATAAGTAGAGAGTCTGCATCCATACACCTTTGCAATGCAAGGTTATCCCTCTACTACAAAACACTAAGAAATAAAAATATCTTAAAAAATCAAGCATGCCCATATTACATGAAGTGCTGGAAATTACCTGGCACTATAGTTCACACAGAATCAAGTTTCAAAAGTGATCTGCAACACTGTCTCGCTTTCACAGCAACATCATGAGTAGTATAATTGATGCTATAACCAGGACGAGAAATGATGAACCCCTCTCAGGCAGATTTGGCTACAATTAAAACTTGCTCAACATGCCTATATGAGCTTTTTGCTCAAGTGTGGTACTCCGTCTAATCCAAGATTTTTGTAAAAATTCCCTCGGGAAGTTCCTGTGAAATGATGAGCCCCCTCAGATTGATTTGTCCACACTTACAAAAGGCACTTCTGTCAGATTGTTGTCCATAAGCTTCTTAAAAATATGCCCCTCTTGATATTTTTTTTTGCCCACACCTAAAACTAAGCCAAGATGCTCATAAAACCCACACCCACCCACACCCACCCATATTTACTTCCGGTCCACTTCCGGTTTAAGTTCAATTGGGCACCAGGTTCAATTTGTTTATCTAATATTAAAACAATGCAATATGCAGAGGCCTTCTAGAATTGCTCTGTGACTCTCTCATTTCTTACATCTTAAACATATGATTTTTCACCTATGAGAATAACACTACATGTGGTGTCATCAGGGAGTGTATCGTGGAATTCACAGATAATTTTAATGTTTGTCCTGTCATTAACCACAACTTGTTTCCTTTTTGAGGTGTTGATGACAAACATGGGTCTCTGTGCTTTGAATTCATCTGGTGTGTAATACATGTCAGTATTGCCAGTAGTGACCCTTTTGTATGCTGTAAATGCTTCATATAATTTGAGGAAATCATCCTTGGACATGTCTAAATTATAATTTTCTCTAGGAAATACCTCATTTCTGCCATTTTTAAGATATATGTTCTTGATGTTGCAGTTATCAAATCTACTTGAATTTTTTTCCTGATTATTGTGTCTTCCAGTCTGAAACAGTACCACCACAAAATCTGGCATGTCATATTGTATACTGGAGAATGAATTTGTAGCATCAAACTCATAATTGGTACCAGTGGCAGGCTTCTGTACACATTGATATGTATAAAATTGTAAAGGTACTTGTGGATTTTTTATTATATCAGCTTTGTATTTAAGAGCATAACTGGCTTCATATTCAACAACCGGGATTCTTAGCTCCATAGTCTGAATAATGCACTTGCCCTCATCAGGTAGGGTATTAGGCAGAGCTTCCCCGGTAGAGTTTAATGTACTGTACCTCATCAAAGCATTGTTATCATTGGCAGCTCTTATAAATGTAATTCTTAAACCACCCTTCCACATAATATCTTTGTAATCTGAGAAGAATCCTGGCAACAGGCGCATAGGGAACAGTACTGTGTGGCTTTTAGATAATATTTTATCACCAGCCTCAAATCCACCTATTTTGTAGTAAGAAGCCTCGGTTTTGGATAATTTTAGTGTGGCCAAAGCTGTGGAGGTAATGCCGGGATAATCTACTCTGTTTATAACAACACCATGTTTTCTGATCTCAATTTCAGAGAATAGATGTGGCACAAAATTGTCTACCAATCTTATATTTGAATTTGCCGGATAATCTGTACCATCGAGCTTTTTCAACATCAAATTTGATGTATAGATCTGCTCTGTGGGGGTGTATAAAGCCATCCCCTACATCAAGATCAACCTCAATCTCTGTGTTGGGTTGATTTAAATTTGCAAATGTCCTCCTGTTTGGGGGGAATGATTGTAGCTCAGAACTCTCAATATTTTCCATTTTTTTTGTATGTATTTTTATTTAAATATTAATCTCTATGATTGCAGTTGTTGTGGCTCCAGCAAAATCAACTAATTCTTCTTTTTCATTAGTGACCATCAACTCAATGTAATCTATTCTATTATGACACACAGGAAAATATAATGTTGGGGATGGAGTGTAGATGATGGGCTCCATAAATTCAGAGTTAGGTTTGAATGTTGCAATGATGCCAGTTTGTTTGTGAGTGCCTATGCCATTTGATTTGGTGATCATACCCTCGGCCACATTACAGTGAATATTCAGAGTCTCTATGGCTAAGAATTTAGGTATATTAATAGCAGTGTGTTTGATGGCTGGTTCAAGTTTTGTGTTGTTCTCAAAGCCTAACAGCTCTCCTATAGTACCCAGATCCACTGTTTCTGTAGCAGATACAATCTCTACTCTGTGAGTGACAGAATTTTGAGTTAATACTATACCTCTGGGTAATTGAGCATTTAGAGTGGACAGATTATACTGCCCTGGAGTGATGACAATTTTTTGATCACCAACTGCAATTTTGTTGTTGTGGTGTGTAATATTAGGTATCAAGTACATGCCATAAAATGTTCTGAGAGCTATTGTTTTGGGATATACTATATCATCATGTAATCTAAGTTTCAATATTGAATTTTGGCTGGTGAGATGGAATACCCCCATGATGTTTCAAATACCACAAGACTTTTTGAAAATTTTCAATTGATGGTTTATTTATTTGAGACATATATCTAAGAACAGATAAACACAAATGTCCACAATTAACATCTTTGAAATTTTGAACACGGGCATTATTGTAATAAAGATTAGTTGATTTTAGATATTTTACTAAATTTTCAGGTGGAATACCTCCAAATGAATCAAACACAAATGCCTCATTGTTTAAATATTTAAGATAACAGATCCAGTGAGTGCCCTGATTTTTGTACTTATCCAAATTAACTATGCCACACTCTTTGTTGAGTGGTTGTTCTGGTAAAGAATCAGACATGTACACACCTCTAAAATTTTTGATGCCCAGTGGCTTGATTAAAGCTTCAATATCTTGGTTTGTAAGCGGCTCTTGTTTTTTTTAAACTTATTCATGGCTCTCTTAACACCTTTGCCTTGTTTCTCCATGGCCAGGTTATGGTGCTTCAATTCATCTAATTCTGCCCTATTCTTCTTGGCATCTATTACTGTTTTTGCTATGGCAGCTGATCCCCCAGCCAAGCTCCCAACAGCCCCAAGTGCTGCTAAGATGGCCAGGATAGTAAATATGAAACCCCCTGTATGCAATTTTTTTCTAGATTGTTGTAATTTTTTTAATTGGGGGGTACTAATCAACAATTTCATACCATGGCCCTTGGCAAGACAAGAGCTTTTTTTCTTGCGCTGCTTTTTGGTTAAAAGACTATCAATAGTTTTAAGAGATTTAAGACCTGCATAAGGTATCTGATACATAACACCCTTGGCCTTCATCCTAGGTTTATTATATACATATTCACAAATCCCACCCCAGTTTTTGTTTCGTGCTCATAGCTATGGTGGTCCCCAATGCTGCTATTCTTTCACTTAAAGAAGCATCTTTACTTACAAATCTACCAAATGCAGCCTCTTCTAATTTCTTGTCTGCAACATGTCTCTTGTCAAGATCAGAATGTGTGTTGTATGCTATGTCATGGTCTCTACAAGCAGCATCTAGGGGATTAACACCAGGATCCCCTCTGTTTAATCTATGGTCCAATTTTGTGCCGGGACCACAATACTGATAGCCTGGAATGTGTAGTTCAAATGGCAGCTTGTTTATAATGTCATTAACCAACCCCCGACCCTCAGAAATATTCCAAAATTTAGGTGGTAGAGTATTAATAATTTTTATAAGATATCCAATCCCCTTAGTGTCATTCACTATAAAATTAGACAATTTTGTGCTTATCATGTCCATAATTCCAACCTTTTCATTGTAAAAATTGTGGTTGCCAGCATTTTCCTTCCCAGCTATCACCAATAACCTATCTACAAGTTTCCTGACATCATCAATCCAGACAAATTCTTTAGGCAGGGTGTTGTATTGTTTGATTCCACTGCCTGTCTTAATTTGTGACCATATGGGCTTGATTAAATTGTTGTATTTTGCTCCACTGCTAGACTTGACTCTTTTTTGTGTGGGATCATTGTTCTGGTATAGAGCATCTGATTTTATTAATATTTCTTTGTAGTGCTCATAATCTTGATCTGTATAGCTGCCAGGCCTTTTCCTAGTCATCAGTTCCCACAATCCAGGTGTGCCGGGATATTTAACAAAACCACCTTTTTCTCCAAGATGAGATTCTGAATATACAATTAGATCATCTCCCATAGATGTTACTCTGAAATTTCCAATTCTATGTATGATGCTACCATCAGGCTCTGTGTCAGCATATAAGCCAAAGACCTCATCTTTGTTGTCTTTAGGTGTGCTTAAATATTTTTGAGCAAGAAGACCCAATTCAATAGGATCCTGAGTAGCTTCAATTCTTCGAGGAGCAACAGGACTAGGTGTATGAATACTGGAAAGTGGGGTGATTGGATAATCTAATATGTTCCTAGCAGCTACAGGTACAAGCTCTGTGATCAAATTTTGATTTTGCTCTGTAACAGTTTTGATATTTTTACCTAATTCACTAATAGCATCAATAATAGGCTGTTCTGTTTGCTTGTGTTGTTCATAGATTCCTCGGTTCTCTGATTTCCATCCCTTAAATCTTTTTACAAGATAATCTCTTAATTTAAGATCATCAATAATTGGCCTTTTCATGGTTATTTATATATGTTTCAATGTCTAGAAAATTGTTGATTTTATTTCTGTATTTGCCACTATTGGGTTTTCTTGTCATATCAATTGTGACAAACCCATAACTGTCCTGGTTCCAGCACCTACTGCAAAACTTGGAAAAATCATTGTAGCTCAAGTCCCCACCTACATATTCATCATGTATGTGTTTGAGGTTGGTATGATCTTGATGAAACACACATATAAAATTGCTGTTGTCTCGGATCAGCTGCTTCGGAATTTTAGAAAAAGTCTGTGCCAGGTAGAAACAATCAATGTTTTTGTGTCACCCCTGTGTAAAAAAATTTCTAACCTTGTTTTGATTATCCAGTATAATGTCATCAAACACAACAACAGAGTTATCAAGACATTCATGGAGTGGCTTAACATCTGGTTCAAAAGTGGCTATATCCAATCCATCATATAGCTTCATCAGCTGCTGATATTTTAATTGTTCCAAGCTCTTAGAGAAGACATACAAGTGCCTATTTTTCCAGTCTAACCAGTTGGGTGCCAATAAAAAATTATCAATCATTAGTGTAGTTTTACCACAAGCCGATGGCCGAACAATAAGACATCTAATATTTTCAGGCAGCAACTTGCCATTTCTCTTAATCTGCTGTTCAGGTTCTGGCAGCCTTTTTATAACATCCCAGGTGCTCATATTATCACTTTGTCTGCATCGATCCAGCTGTGTTCTGGAAGTCCTAGCCATTTGACAAATAACTTGTTGCCTTTTCTGCGGATGATTTTTTCAATGAGATATGTGTCAGGCTGTTTAGTTTTGTTGAGTTCTTCTTCATAGAATCTGCCTTTGAGAATTTCTTCTCGGTGGTCTTTTATTATATATGTGTTAAGAGTCCCAGGTTTAACTTGAACCACTGTAAATAATTCAGTGCTCCAGTTTCTTGTAAAGCCTCTTTTGAATAAGTGCTTATATTTGCTGATTCTTACTTGATCACCCACCTTGTATTTGGCTTTTCTTGTTGTTGGCTGGTATCTAGGATAATAAACAGTCCTGATCAATTTTTGCTCATCAGATGAAGTTACTTCAGAGGGTTTCATGTTGATTGTGGAATGGACAGAGTTGTTATATTTATGTAGAAGTTCTGGAAGAATATTAAGCCATTTATAATTACCTTGAAGTGTAAATTGTTTATACATAAGATTTTTTAGGGTTTTGTTGAATCTTTCTACAATTGAGGCCTTGAGATCACTGTAACTCGAATAATGTTGTATTGACTGGCTTTTAATAAATTGTTGGAACACAGAATTATAAAATTCTTTGCCATTATCTGTTTGCAAATAGCGCGGTGATCTTCCACTCTGATTGATGATTGTCCTGAAGGCTTCTGTAACACATTTTCCAGTCTTGGATTTGAGTGGCACAGCCCAGGCAAATTTTGAAAATGTATCTATGACAGTGAGTAGATACTTGTAGCCCTTGTTGATTTTGTCTAAGTTTTTCAGCTGTCCACTTGCCATCTCAATCAAGTCGCACTGCCATAAATCATCTATGCCTTTTGTGACTACTGGCAGTCTCTTATAATTATGTCTGGCTTGTCTGTGTAATTCATCAACAATAATTTGTCTAGACATAATATGAAAACAAGAATATTGCAACTATGGGGTGTTCAGCAGCTGATACTACAGGATTTTCTAAATATAATTTGTCTCCTATTTGTATATGAAATTCCAGAGAGCCATCATCTTCAGCATAAGATGTTTCTAATGTATTGGGATCTGTAAAATCCTCTAACTCTACACTGGTGATTTTTGGTTTGTTGTCAGCATTTGTTATTGATAAGGTGGGGTAGTGGTGTGCCTGTGGTTGAAGCCAATATTTGATCTTGATTGGTCTCAGTGTGCCCCCAACAAAAAACTGGTAATAAAATTGCGCAGGGGACAGCATATATATTTTGCCGCCTGGTGTAAATGGTGAATCATATTCTTTGTTGGGGATGCTGTACAATTCAAGAATTATTGTATGTTTAGGATTCTCGATTATGCCGGTTATTTATTTTTCTGCTGTAAGCAATCTACTTTGTGACGTTCCTTTCTTGTGTTCGCCACTGGATCACGGATTACTACGTCACGGTAGCTACCCAATCTCCCTGTGCGGCGGAGTTATGAGACTCACCTTAATGTATACTACACTGGATTCTCAGGACGAAACGGTTTGAACAAGAAAATAGCTTCTTACTATTTTACAAATTTAATAAAACATTTTTCCTTTAAACAATCACTGCTAATTAATAACAATATTCACCAACACAATCACTTTTGAATTAAGTTGCTGCTTTTTCTTTAAAACAGCGTTTTTCACAAAATAGACGTCATCTTCCGCAACTCAACTTATTATTTTCTTTTTACGCACTGTTGTCCTCGCAACCGAATCAATAAAAGATTGGACAGTTCTATACATCTTCACAAACCGGAAATGACTTCCACTTCCGATATTGCGTGTAACAAATGTACAGCAAAAATTACAAATTTAAGCCAATATCAAAATATCAAACAACAGTATTGAAACTAACAAATAAATCAAATGTGAAATTAACAGAAAACAAATAAAATATTTCATATGGTCAAAATAAACAAAGCGTATCAAGTTCTCCTCCCATACAAACAAAGAAAATTGAGGTAATGTTTATGTACGAAATTTTCTTTGCTACAAAAATTAGTCCTTTTTGATCTGGTGATGCCATCTTTGGAATAATTCCTGTCTTCTTTCGGGTGAACAATTAATTTTCTTCAGGTTGGAAAAATTTTCCCTTCCTATTAATTTATCCTTCCAAGGATCCAGCAAGTTAGCTGTGTTGTGCTTAACATCCTCAACTACATACGGGCCAACGAAATATTCAAAGAACTTGGATATTTCTTTATCTTTAGCTGAACTTAACCGGTGGTTCCTTTTTAAAACCAGGTCTCCTTCTTTTAGTGTGAACGAATGGGGATTGATCCGTATGTTCTTTTTGTTCTTCTGTCGGCTGTTTCGACTTTCTGCGATGAATAATTTGGTTTCCCAGGCTAGAGTCTTCCACTCACTGTCTTCAGGCCAGTCTAATTCCTGCAATAAGTTAGCTGCTACAGGTCGATTATAAAATAACTCCACTGGGGCATAACCGGTAGCCTCGGATATAGAATTATTGATGAGCCAACAGACAGTCCTCACTTGTTTGCACCAGGAGTCATGTTTCCGATTGCAAAACGTCCTTAAAAGTCTTACAATTTCCTGATTGCTTCTCTCAATCGGATTGCTTGCTGGGTGATAAGGGGTGGTCCTGATGGGTCTAACAGAGTGGTTTTCCATAAATTGTAGCCATTGCTTGGACAGAAATTGGCTTCCTCTGTCGGACAGCACATACTTAGGTTTCGGATAATGGGTGAAGTATCCCTGCTCTAACTTCCTAATAATTTCATTAGTAGTGGCTGTTCATAATGGATAGGCTGTTAAGTATCGGGTTCCTACATCAATCAAGGTCAGGATATAGTAGAACGATGAAGACTTAGGTAGTTTGCCAATGATGTCTATTGACAGAACTTCATGTGGTTTCTTTTGGGTCGTGGTCAATCTCTCTCTACATATCCCAAGCTTATCGGGCTTGTTCTTTGAACATATCAAGCACTCTTGAATATATCGTGAAATGTCAGACTTCATATTTTTCCAGAAGTACCTTTTTCTTACTCTCTGATAAGTTTTTGTAAACCCAAAATGGCCAGTGTTATCATGTTCAGCCTCCAACACTTTATCCTTTAAACTTTGCGGAACCACTATACAATGGAATTTCTTTTTACCTCTAGAATTCTTAAATAAAAGGTCTTCCCTCAAAAAAATATTTAGCCTCTTCATCTCCATTATTTAACTTGTCTGATATATCTTTACACATTGGATCTTGACTTTGGGACTCCTTCCACAGTTGGATCTCCTGGTTAGGCATGAGAATTTTCTTAGCTGACCACACCTGTAGAATGGTAGGAGTGTTGCCTTCTGTCTCCAGAACCCTTTCAGCCACAGGATAACGACTTAGTATGTCAGCGATCTTATTACTCTTTCCTTCCACATGAATGATCTCATATTTATATTGTTGAAGTTTCAGAGCCCATCGCGTTAATCTGCCATTCCAGTTACGACTATTTTCTAACCATATTAGATTTTTATGATCAGTATAGATGAAAAATTTCTGACCATACAGATAAACTTTAAAATGGTCTATCGCAAATAACACAGCTAGACACTCTAGTTCTTGCACTGTATAATGCTTTTCATGGGGCTTTAATTTTCTGCTGGCATACTGAATAATGTGAATCTCAGTCAGATTTATTGGAGTTTCGTGGTTTCCTTGAAATAGAACCGATCCAAGTCCTAACGAAGAAGCATCACACATTATGCAAAACGTCTTAGAAAAATCGGGTTGCGCTAACGCCGGCAGTTGCACTAGTTCCTGTTTCAATCTTCTGAAACAGTTTTCTCTTGTGTTGGTCCATTCCCATTTAACGTTCTTTGACAACAATTGTTCTAAAGTGGCAGATTTTTGTGCCAAATTCTCTACAAATCGACGTCTCCAGTTAATCAGCCCGAGAAATTGTTGCAAATCCTTCTTGTTCCTGGGACGTGGAAATTTTAAAATGGCTTCATTCTTCTTAGGATCAACTCTGATGTGTGTTCCGGATATAATATGGCCTAGATATTTAATTTCTTCCTTTCCGAATTCACACTTCTTAAGTTTCACTGTAAAACCTTCCTTCTGAAGAGTATCCAAGACAAATGATAAGTGTTGAAAATGTTTCTGAATCGTTTCATCAAATATCAAAAGATCATCTATATAAACTGTCAAGAATTTCTCAGTAGATGGATTAAACAAATTGTGCATGGAATACATAAATACAGCTACTGCATTGGTCAAACCGAAAGGCATTCTCGTAAAACACCAAGATCTTCCGTTGTATGTAAAGGCTGTGTATATTTGATGCTTCTTATTAATTGGAATTTGTAAATATCCTGAAGCAAGGTCCAAACAGGAGAAATACTTCTTCCCTCTAAATTTCTGTAGAGCTTCCTGAATTTGAGGTACTGTACTCCTGGGAGCTACAATTTGTTTATTTAGTTTTCTAAAATCAATGCAGGGTCTAACCGACCCGTCCGGTTTATCCACTACCAATAAGGGATTTAAATATGGTGAGTTGCAGGGTATAATTACTCCCCACTCTTGCCACTTCAATAATTCTTCTTCCAGCTTTTTTCTCTTGGACAACGGAACAGGATAAGGATTGGAGAAAACAGGTTCTTCACTGGTCAGATTTATTTCACAGATAGAATTTCTAGATAATCCTGGCTTGTCGGCGAATATTCTTCTATATTTCAACAATAAATTAAATAGCTGCTCCTTTTCCTCAACTCTCAAAACATCTGAAGCAAAGGCTTTATCTCTTATGTCTGATTCTGTTGCAGTCCACTCATCAGCGTTAGCTTCTTCCTCCGCTTTTGTACACTGTATTAAGGCTGTCTTCTCCCGCGACTCGCCCTTCTCTGAATCTCCAGCGTTAGGAAGTAAATGTTGCTCTACTGTGTGTCCGTCATTGATCAGATACAATTTTTCTGCGCCTGCATCCAGAGTGGCTTTGTATCTTCGAAGGAAAGGATAACCAAATAATAAGTCAGCTTCTAAGCACTTGACCACATATACCAAATCTTCAAATATAAAACCGCCAATTTCAAAATTTATTCGCCTGCAACCAGCTATCCGTGATCTTTCTTTTCCAGCAAAATCTTTTAATATTACGCCTGGACACTTCTGCAATTTAAGACCTGGTAATCGCTCTCGTACTTGAAGCCAAATATTATAATTCATAAGGGTACATTCGCTACCCGTGTCCAGAGTGCATTTTATTTGGAATCCTAATACCTCGACTGAAATTTCAGGTTTCTTCACATTATCCCTATCTTCTTCCATTATCGTCTTTCTAATTTTTAAATAATTTAGAGGAGTGGCTTCGATATTCAAGTACAATACTTCTAACGGATCTCCTGTTAGGAATGGGTCTTCACTTTCGTCGCTTACTTTTACTTGCATGCCCTTCATTGCAAGCGTAAGAGTACCGCTTACAACGGGCGCTGGGCTAAACCCAGAACTTCATTGCAGTTAATTTCCCATGGCGACGCTGTAACTCTAAGATTACTGGAAGGTAGCTCTTCCGTCTGTATTGCACACTCTTTTCGTTCTGGAGCTCTTTGATCTCTTCTCCAACTATTTGTGTATGGCGTAGTCCTTCTATAAAGTCTGTTACTTGTCCAGTTTCTATTCTTCCACCTACCACCCGGGAATCGCTGTCCTTCTCTGGTGATTGGTTCCTTCCCATTTCCGCTCTCTGCGCTGCGGGATCCTCCAGGATTATTAGTAGAAGTTGTCATCTGTACTCTGTTAACTCGAGGTTGGTTAGGTCTCCTTTCTTGTGCTTTATTACCATCGCCTCTCCACCCATCTATCTGTTCTGAGGCTTCGTACTTCCCCAAGAAGTTGGTCAACTGGTCAATGTTTCGAGGATCTCTTGTTAATACTAGCTGCCGTATTCTGTATGGGAGCTGATGAATAATTAAACTTAACACTTCTGTTTGGTCCACACGTTCGACCAAGTAGACGTCCCAACAATAATCCTCCATAGAAAGACCTGAGGATTTGGAATATCTTCTGTTTCTTAAAATCTGGATCTCTCTCTGCTTCGCTTCTGCAGAGGCATACTGTTTTTTAAACGCGGCACAAAACTGTTCAAAAGACTTCCACCTTCTCTCGTTGGCAATAAACCAGGCTTTAGCTTTCCCTTTCATTACAGAAGGAAGCACCTTTAATCTATAGTGCATAGGCATTTTCATTATGTCCATGGACGTTTTCAGTTCTTCCAAATAACGCTCCGCTGATATGGAATTTATTTCTCCGGTAAATTTGCTCAGAGAGTTAATATCCGACATTCTAAAAAAATGTCCAGTGTGAGATGGACTATGAGAGACATCAGGAGATTTATCAATATCTTCTCTGGGTATCCCTTTTGTACTTTGGATACGTCTTCTCCTCTTACGGTTCCTTTTAGTCAACAATTCAGCAGAAGATACAGATTCTGTTGAAGATATACCGGAAATCAAAGGGTCATTATCATCTCTCACCCATCGAACATTTTCCACAGATCTGTCAGTATTTCCAGCAGTCATTCCTGGATTTCCTTGGACAGATTCTAAATGTAATCTCTCCAATTTCCCTAAAAGGAATTCCTCCATAAAATAGAACTTCTGGTTAATTTCTTTATTCATCTTTTCACTGTCCTGCATATACAAATTCCTTGAAGTACTTTGCTGATCCACGACGGATTCTATCCTTGCTTTTACGGTGTCCAATTCATTCATTACTTTTCGTCTGTCTACTTCCCTGACTTCTTCTATGTTATTTAGTGCATCTCTCCCTTCATCAATCTGTTTTAACAAATCACATCGCACAACTTCCAATTCTTCTTTGTTTTCTTGTCTTCTGTCTTCTATTACTCTCATCATTTCATTTTTATCTTCTTTCCGCTCATCCTCAATCTTCTTCATCAATTCTTCTTGGTCTGCTTTCATTCTCGTCATCATTTCCTCCTTATCATTCCTAAATACCTCCTCCAAGTTTCTGAAAGCTACCTTAGTTTCGTTTCATCCGTCTTCAATAATCTTCATCAACTCCTTCTTATCCTCTTTCCGTCGTTCTTCAATCATCTTCCTCAATTCATTCTTATCTTCTAGCCTTCCTTCTTCCATTTTCTCAAACCTCTTTATCATTTCATTCTGATCTTCTTTCCTTCCTTCTTCAATGATCTTCCTTAATTCATTCTTATCTTCTAGCCTTCCTTCTTCCATTTTCTCAAACCTCTTTATCATTTCATTCTGATCTTCTTTCCTTCCTTCTTCAATGATATTCCTTAATTCATTCTTATCTTCTAGCCTTCCTTCTTCCATTTTCTCAAACCTCTTTATCATTTCATTCTGATCTTCTTTCCTTCCTTCTTCAATGATCTTCCTCAATTCATTCTGATCTTTCCTTCCTTCTTCAATTCTCTTTAACCATCCACAAAGTACCTCCATATTTAAAGTAGCACTATGCGATTTGCAATTTTTACAAACTAAGTCATCATCAGGAATAAATTCTCTGGATATTGGCAAATTTGCACACCCTAAATGGAAATACGCCTCGCATTTCCTGCACTGAAATATTTCGTCCAAAGGCTTATCTTTATCATCACAACAACTCAATTTATCCATTTTCTTCTTGCTCTGGCTTCGCCAAATTCTTCTGCTCATACCTTGATATCTCTGCAAAATCGATCACATGACTTACATCTATGTGTTATCAGACTTTGTAACGCTCGACAATTTCCTCATGACTTCACACGGCACAAAACACACGTTTTTTTCACACGATATTACAGTTACAATTTATCCTTTTACATCATCGATGCCTTCACGTTGAGCGCCAAATTTACCTGTGACGTTCCTTTCTTGTGTTTGCCACTGGATCACGGATTACTACGTCACGGTAGCTACCCAATCTCCCTGTGCGGCGGAGTTATGAGACTCACCTTAATGTATACTACACTGGATTCTCAGGACGAAACGGTTTGAACAAGAAAATAGCTTCTTACTATTTTACAAATTTAATAAAACATTTTTCCTTTAAACAATCACTGCTAATTAATAACAATATTCACCAACACAATCACTTTTGAATTAAGTTGCTGCTTTTTCTTTAAAACAGCGTTTTTCACAAAATAGACGTCATCTTCCGCAACTCAACTTATTATTTTCTTTTTACGCACTGTTGTCCTCGCAACCGAATCAATAAAAGATTGGACAGTTCTACACATCTTCACAAACCGGAAATGACTTCCACTTCCGATATTGCATGTAACAAATGTACAGCAAAAATTACAAATTTAAGCCAATATCAAAATATCAAACAACAGTATTGAAACTAACAAATAAATCAAATGTGAAATTAACAGAAAACAAATAAAATATTTCATATGGTCAAAATAAACAAAGCGTATCAACTTGTTACAGATTCAAGGTGCTCATTGATAGTCCTAACAACATCATCATGGCCTGGCTTGATTTTTATGTCCACAACAAGTTTCTTGTATTGTTGCACAATTTCTTGTAGCTGGGTGGCAAAAACAGACAGAGCATTTGCTTGATTGGATTCCATGGTCCCTAGCTGTTGCTTGATATTAGCTACAATTTGCTGTAAATTTTCAACAACTGCCAATTTTGAATTTTGAGCAGTAAGATCATGGACTTGTCTTCTGATATCCTCAAACAAGGCATGCAGTTCATTAATATGTTGATTAGTTGGTAGAGTGGCCACTGTCTGAGTGAGTTGTTTGATCTCTGTCTGGATATTCTTGATATCTTCTGATTTCAATATACGATTCACAGCTCTCTTAATATTTTTAAGTTCCTGTGATGTAGGCAGATTTCATACAGTATTTTGCAAAGATTCAAGTGCCAATTTCACATTATTTAATTCAGAAGCATCAGCCACATTTTGCATAGCATTTTGGAGCAGGGCTATATCAGCCTGAGTGGGTGTTGATTGTTGTAAAATTTCAATTTTTGTTTGGATATCATCGATCAAGTGATGAAAATGAGATAGCTCAGATTCAGTGTTGAGATTTTCAAGTTTTGTGATCTGTTGCTGGACACTGACAAGAGTGTCTACAATACCAGGCAGGCGGGATTCTAGAGATTCTTGTACATTTGTCAAATCACTTTGCACTGCTGCTATTGTACCCTCAAGATGGGTTATGGTACTTTGAATTTTTCCAAAATCTTCATATGTTTCAAGTTGCAGCTTAATATTGGCAACACTCCGAGTTATTGCACTCAAAGCATCAGAAGATGGCAAGTTGTTCATAAAATTTTCACGTGTCTCAATTTTTTCTTTAACCTCGGCTATGGCATTGTTCAAGGGGTCCAGATTAGGTATCTGGAGTGATTGAATCTGTTCCTTTAGAGTGGAAATCACTAGATCAAAATCTTCTTGTGATTTTATGCTTTTGACAATTGTTTGGAGCTGTGTCTGGACATTATTTATCTGCTCTTCCAATTGTTGTTTCAATTGCTCAGAGTTGGTGGCCTGGGTCTTAAATTTGGCTTGAAGAGCTGCTACAGCCTCTTCTAAACTTTGAAAATTATCTAATGTGGCCAAGTCAGTATATTTTTGAGCAGCAATTTGAGTTCAGAATCAATTTTAAGAAGAGGGTCCATGCATTGTGATTGTAAATTTGTAATTTCTAGTTGAAGACTGGCATTGAGTGTGGTTTGTAAAGCTTGTAAATCACTTCTTAATTTCTTGACTCTGACATCATGCATCAGAATCTCATCACTGTGATCTTCATGTCTTGTATGGCCAAATATATCATTAGGCATTTTGTTTTAGTGGTTATTTATTATTGAATATCTGATTCTTAATTCTATAAAAAAAGGTATAAGCTTGTCATATGATCCCGGGACCTCAATATATATGCAGTCACCAGCAGAAACAGTATATACAGTGCCAGAAACCATGTTTGAGTGCTTAATTCTATAAATATTTCTCCCTACTGCAATCTTGACATTACCTTCAGGGGTTGTAATAAATTGCAATTGACCACTACGGTAATTGGTAATAATTTAAATTATTGTTAAATATGTACAATGTTTTACCTGTTTCATCATCAACATCTGTAAGTATGCTGTTCAGATGAATAATTAACAAAGCACTTAGTTTAGATATTATATCAGAAGAGGGTTGTGGTGTTGGCAGGTCCATAATAGCCTGTTTTTTGAACCCAAATAAGTTCATAGGCATGTTTATTTATTTCAAATCATGCTCTGCAATTGGGCATTGATTGCCACTTTTCAAATCACAATGACCCCATGGTAGAGTATGTATGCCACATGATAAAATGCATCTCTTATCATCATGTGGGTCCAGAGCCACTTTTCTTACAATATTTGTAGTCAACAAGTGATCCACACTCTGAATTCTGGATTCTGATGTTCTGATTGTGCTACATGATTTGAGGCAATTTTTGTAATCTTCAAATTCAAGCTCTTTGTCTACAGTCACTCTGCCAATGCCCTTGGCCTTTTTGGCAATAGCACCACTACATGTTTCAAAACTGTACATCTTGCCCCTTAACCCAGCAAATGCCACAATAACATCACCAAGTGTCTCATCTTTTAACTTGCCAGGCACCTTTTTGTTGTGGGGTTTAATTTTTGAATGTTCAGTGGTATCAAAATATTTAAACAATTCAGGCTGTGTTATATCTTGATAAACATCTTCTGTTTGAATATCAAGAACAAAACTATCTGTGTCCATGTACATCAGTTTTACACGATCCTTATAAAAAGGCTTCAACACATTATAATACAATTTTAACATGTGTAATTTGGCCAATTCCAATATCACAGCCCCTACATAAATAGGCTTATCAAACTTAATCTTTGTTTTTTTCATGTTGAAAAGTGCCATATTCTCATCATAAATTCTTCTGTAATTGAAGTTGGGCTTTGCAATCAATTTTTTGCTCCGGCTGGGGTCAGTAATTATTTTAACATCAATATGTTTTCTGACATTTTCTATTGTTTTGCCATACACAGAATTGACCATCAATTTAAACAAGGTCTTATCAAATTGGCTCATTGCAGATGTTCGAAGCTCTGTGTTTGTATCAATATATGGCTTCAACCATCTTGAGTGCCTGAACCTCAAAACTTTTCCAACTTTGGTCACTTGAACACCATGATTCATCAGGAACTGGAGGATTTTGTAATATATGACATAATCCTGTTTCGGCTCTAGAGTCATCATCAATTTCTTCTGTTTAGAGCCAGGTGAACACTTAACCTCAGGAATTGGTGGCAGATCAGAAAATGTGTTGTGTAAATCATCAGGAATTGTCAGATCAACTTCTAAGAACATGCCATAGTTACTGTCATCAAAATCCTTAAGATCTTCAATATTGAAATCTTCAACCCACTCAAGCCCTGCATATGGCAGTTTTTTCATCATAGCATAACCATAGAGGCTGTTGGCATCTACATACAGTATATAATTTGATGGCAGTGCTGGATCATAATCAGGAATATATTTGTTATTTGCTCTGGCATATCTCTGAGAATATTGCACCATGCCCCCTCTTATACATTGTTCCATAAACAGATACATATCTTGATCCTGGATCAGATCTAATTGCATTTTAGTGTTTAAAAACATTGCAGACCATGCTAGGCCCGGAGCACTGTAAAAATACTTTAGATCCAGCTTATAATTTTGCATGGAACATTTTCTGAATGCCTGCAGTATAACTGCTAAGAGGGTCACATCAAGTTTTAAATAAGCCTTGTCATAATCACCAAATGTCTGGCATTTTAAATTGTTCCACATCAACTGGGCATGGTGATAATCTTCATCAGTGATTCCAGATGCTCTGATTTTGCTGTAAAACTCTTGTTGTGGTGGCAGAGAACACTCATCAAATTTAGAAAAATCTGTAACATAATCATATGGATATACACCCTTCCGCCTAATTAATTTCAGCTCCTGATTTGGAAACAAAGCACATGTGATTTTGAATTGATCATCAGATAATTGAGTGGCCAGTGTAGCCAGGCTAGCAGACAGAATTCTGTATGAATCAAGAAATCTTAAGTGAATAGGAACACTATTAACTTTAATTATTTTGCTAATGGCAATATATTTTTCATTATTTTCAGCTAAAATATTTAAATTCTGCTTGTCAAACCCCTCGTACCTCATCAAATGATGAAAATCATAATTGGATGCACCATGGCAAAATATAGGGACAAATTTTGGTCTCTGGATCTTAATATTACAGCTATTACACAGGGCCATTAAGAATTTACCATCTGTATGAGAATGGTGTTTCACCTTGATATTTGTATCTGAAAATTCAGAATCACATACCGGGCATTTTTGTACATTGTTGAAATCTTCAATCTGTTTCTCTGTTAAAGGCAACATGGGTTTTGATTTTAATAAGATATTAGATGCTATGTCATGGCACTCATTTTCTATTCTATGTGCAAATTCTTTGATGGCATCTGCTCCCATGTATAAATATTCTTTACTAACAACACCATCTTGTACAATCACATAATAAAAACTAGAAGGTTCATGTAACTGGTATGATGTAATTGAGGATTCATCAGGATCCGGGCTGCAGAATGCAAGGGGTTTGAGGTTTGATTCAAAATCACAGACTATATATGCTGGGTGTTCCAACAAGGCTTCAAACTTTTTGAATTTGGCATTTTCACTTGGGTTAGGCATAAGCATATGAACAGGTTTATGATTCCCACAGTATTTTAAATGTTCAATTAACTTGTTTTTAGCAATTTCTGCATTTTTTTCCCGAACCCCATTTACCATTTTTTGACCATCAAATACAGTCAAACATCTTCTGCACAACTTGAATATTCTATGAGTTTTGTCTAGTTGTTTTCTGACTAAAGCTTCAAGATTATGTATCAGAGTATAATGGTGTGTATCATCCCCTTCAATTAAGAGCAGATCAATCGGAACAGCAGAATCATCATCAAATGTACTGATTCTGAGAGGTGCTATCAAGCAATTGCCACGGCCAGTAGAACAAATAAATACATTAATAGATAATTGTTTACCATTAATATCCCTGGCCTTTTTTTCAAATTTATCAATATTCTGAACAGACATTGGATATTCTAAACCCTCCATTGCTTCATCAAAATCATTTTCATGTTGTTTATAATAACTTATTCGCTCAGGATGCCTTGAAACTGGATACAAATCAGCTAAAATACACCACAAAAAGCATTTCTCATCATTATTTTTTATATTAACCACGGCTTGTTTGTTTTTAATATTGGCAGGTAATGGCAAATATGTAGATCCTTGTAATGGGCTGAATTCAGAAATATTAACATAGAGCTTGTGTGGAGAACCGCATAGGCTCCATCCAGACTCTTTTCCAGCAAATTCAGAGTGTTTAATATTCAATTGATCTATCAAACTGCTTATTATTTTGTCTGAATTTGCATTTGAATATACCGGTACAGTTTCTGTTATGTGGGGCTGTGTAAATTTTGTGCCATTTGGCTTCTTATATTGTGTAAACAATTTGAGGGACAGCTTATAAGAGCCATTTTCTGCATTTAGAATTGCCTGCACATCTGGATTTATACTATTCAAAAAATTCTTAATGTCACATCTTGGCTCTGATACAAAACGGTGATCCCTTAATTGGCCATTAAAACTGCTATGGATGGGTTCATAGCGTGGCTGCTTTGCTGCTCTAGCATTAACAGGTGCTTCATGCTTCCTTTTCAGACCAGATGTAGATGGTTGAGGGGGCAATATTGATGACTGTGCAGAGCAAGTACCTTTATGTTTATATGTGAAGTATTCCATGCTATATTTTCTATGGCATTTAGGGCATATTTTTGTGGGAGTTCTGCATTTGTCTGGATTACAATTCCTTTGATGCCTAGCCCAATTGGGGCTGGTTATATTCTTATTGCATTGATTACAATATTTTTGATTTGGCATTTTTGTTGTTTATTATATAAAATTTCTTGGGGTTCAAATCAAAATTCTATGCTTAATAAAAAATATCAGTTGGGTTCAGCAATGTGCTTTGTATACTTAGTGTGTGTGTGTGTGTGTGTGTGTGTGTATGTGTGTTAATATTTTTGGCTTTGGTATTTATATAAAATTTCTTGGGGTTCAAATCAAAACTCTATAAAGCTGATAGCCTACATGCACAAAGATAGAATAAGTATTGATCCACTGAAGCACTGACCTTTCACAATTGCATGTCTGCACAGGCATGTCGTGATGTGAATGGAAAGGCATTGACCTAATACCATGTGTCATGTATTGATCTTGTATAACAAACTAGGGCAAATATAAACCCTTTGTTCAATATATTAGAAAATTCTATATATTGAATCAAACAAACCTATAATTCAATTTATACAAATCTGCTATATTTTTGTGTTGTTTTTTTTTAAAAAAAATAAGAGGAGCACTGCAACAACACATCTGTACTCCTCAGCCACTCTCACAATACTAACTGATATGTAATACAAAAAGCTCTTGCATCATAATTTGTTGCACAACATAATGCAAAAGCTCTTGCATCATAATTTGTTGCACAATGCAAAAACTCTTGCATCATAATTTGTTGCATAATACAAAAGCTCTTGCATCATAATTTGTTGCATAACATGATGCAAGAGCTTAGTTTTAGGTGTGGGCAAAAAAAATATCAAGAGGGGCATATTTTTAACAAGCTTATGGACAACAATCTGACAGAAGTGCCTTTTGTAAGTGTGGACAAATCAATCTGAGGGGGCTCATCCTTTCACAGGAACTTCCCGAGGGCATTTTTACAAAAATCTTGGATTAGACGGAGTACCACACTTGAGCAAAAAGCTCATATGGGCATGTTGAGCAAGTTTTAAGTGTAGCTAAATCTGCCTGAGGGGGGTTCATCATTTCTCGTCCCAGTAGTATATACTTTTATACTACTATCATGCCAAATGTAAAGATTCCATTTGCAGTATAGCTTGTGGTCTCTTGAAATACACTTTTTCTTTTAAGGCAGTATTCCAAGCAACGAGGGATCTTGGGGATCATCCCCAGCTAGGAAAATGTATGTAAAGTATAAATCATTGTCTTTAAGTTAATCATAGAAACATATCCATTTGTCTAAGGTTTGAGCCGGACCCTTTGGTTGAGTGGTTAGCACATTGTGCTGCAACGCCAAGGATAAATTCATCAATTTCATCATTTCATCACTCATCCCCATCCTCACAAATTAGCCAAGAGGCACAAAATGCAAAGTAAAATAAACTAAATCAATCAATCTAAGGTTTGAGAAAACAACCCCTCCCTTAAGTAACTAACAATTTACACTTGAAACTATGTTTTAAGGCACTCAGCAGGAAAAGTCATGCAATTTTCACAAACAGAATTAAGTGGTCACAAAATTGGACCAAGATGTGATTGATTGATTCAGTTTGTGTTTTAAGTCCACTTTATGCACAGTAAGGCTAATTGGGACTGATTGGGCTAAACCTACAGTTTAAAGTGGGATCCGAACCACTCTGTACCTCCACCGGGTATCAAACCTGGGACCCCTTGATTATGTTGTTTGAATGACCTCTGGGCATTTCTTTGCCTGTTCTTTCTTAATGTGTATGGTATTTCTGTAAAGTATTTCGTAACGAATTATAGAATTATAATTTTAATTAGACTTTCTCTAGAAGCTTCAATCTGACTGAGGGTTATTCACTTGTTTTCACCAGCTGCCTGCTCCTCTGAGGTATTTTATTTATGCAGAGTCAAGTGTGTACAGACTTCCTGAAGCATTGGAGTAACAAAAAGCAAACAGGTAAACAGGTAGGAATCCGCTTACTGAATAGGAAGAAAGACTTTGATGAATCGGCATGGAGGAAATCTCCACTGGCAGTGGTTTAGAGGGGAAAGCAGGCTTGGTGGACAGACTTTTTTAATTGGAGTTGAGACAGTCAGGGGTACTTTTGGGAGTCTTGGAAGGAGAGTGGTGAGCCTAACTTAGGTTATGATACGATTTATTATACATACATTAAACATTTCACCTAACAAATGAAATATAAACAACGAAAAATTATTTTTTTTCCAATAATTAAACCAAAAACTCTCCATTTATGACCCCGTGTTTAACTGCGGCAGCTGGCACAAATTTAGACGGGAAATATTACTAAAATTTAAAATCCTGTAATCTAAATTATATTAAAATAAACAAATCCACACACTGCAAACTATCAAACCAAACCTCAACCACTAAACCTCCCAGAAGTTGGCGGAATACTTTTACCACTCTTTAATATATACATATGTGAAATGTAATTAAGGAGATATAAGCCAGAATAAAACTTTAATTTAAATTAAAAAGAGAGGTACATATCATTACATTAGATGAGTTATATTAAATTAAATTATAATTAGAAACAATATCACGAAAATTTCCCCCAATTCATTGGAACCAAGTAAATGTTTTAATCTGTAAATAGAGCACAGAAAAGAAGGAATAATATCCATTAATGAATTGACCATACTGATAAAAAAGGAGAAAGTAGTATTCATTCACTGATAAATGTTAAACAATAAACTATCATGATCATTAGCCATTACGCTATATCTGATTTATTTTTATGGTTTTTATTTGCAACTGAATTCTCGCACTAAACCTTCAATTTGTTAATAGTTTCATGCTAGTTATGCATTCATTCAGTATAATTAACTTTAATATTAATCTTTGCAGCAATACACATCACTTCTTTCCAGATTTAATAAGGATAAACTTACAGACGCTGGATGAACAAATTTGGTATTCCCATAAAATGTTAACAACACAGGAATACATAGAAGCCAGGAAGGAAGGAACGTTTTTCTGCAAGATAAGTAGGACGTTTTATTTTAACCTAATATTATTAAGTTTTAACATTTATTTTCAATTTTTTCTTAGCTGATTTGTTTGATTGTTTGACTTCTGCAAGTAATGAAGTGCAAGCTGGAACCAGTTGTCAGAAAAATTAAAGCAAAGTCAGTATAATGATAAAATTTGGTGCTTCTAATTTAAAACCTAATACTACATGATAAAGATAATATTTTACAAATTATAAGGACTTATTTCTTTAGTGGAGCCACAGTGACTACACAGTTGGCAGGCTGTCTGACTGCCACATGAGAAATTATGGTTTGATTGCCAGCGTGGGTGACATAAGATCAGAATTTTCCCGAGCTTTGTCCTCACATAAAGTGGTTCTGATGCTCACTCAGTCTCAAATAAAAGGGTACTTTGGAGTAATCCTGTGGGACCTACACCCACATTCTCCTATATATAACCCATGGCATCGTGCAAAGTGCATGGGGAACTTTACCATATCTTGCAATTTCTTCAGTAATTTAAAATTGAAATAGTGTATTTTTAAGCTGTCCTAAACATATTCAAATATTGACTAAACTAATAGATACACACACACACACACACACAGACACACGCAAATATTATTTTAGAAAATTATGTTGAATGTTTATTATTTTGTTCAGAATGTTGTACATTCTATGAACAGTTTCTTGAAAAGTGACTGAGCATAAAATCTTGGCTTCCTTGCTGGCTGGCTTGTCGGAATAAAGATAAATGCAAAGTCAGTATAAGGACCAATTTTGAAGTTCTAAATTAAAAAAAATAATATTAGCATGATACAGTGTAATAATTTATAATTATAAACACCTACTTCTTTAGAAAATACATTTGAAGTAGTGCATTTTAAACTCCCCTAGATATATTAAAAATTTGCTAACTAATAGCTACACAAACAAATATTATTTTAGAAAAGTATGTTCAATTCTTATTACTTTCTTTTCGGAACATTCTACATTTCATGAACAGTTTATTGAAGAGTGATGGAGATGTTAATATCTTGGAATCCTTGCTGACTGGCTGAAAGACATATGTATTATGCACCAATATAGATTATGGATGTGTGGATAGCTATTTTGAAAGATTGTTGTTGAACTCATACAGAAAATAACGTTATATCAACTTTTCATTTTCATTTATTTATTCAACTGTAAACTATATTTCAGTTTTGGATATTCCAATGTCAAGGCATTATTTCAACTCTGTTCCTAAATGTATGTTTAATATTTTATCAGAGGCATATTCTGAAAATTTGTTCTGGTTTGTGACAACAATTCTTATTTATTGTATATATTTATGATACATTAATTAGATAAAATAGAATTAAAACACAAATGTAGGCATGCAGGTAAAACAACAATAGAAGACTGACAAATCCAAATTTCCTTTCAATTTAAAAAAAAATTGTAATATAATTAAGCCTTGTTTCTATATTAAAAACACTAAGTTGCTGACCAAGGCAGTTTATTAAGATAAAAACACTTAACGAGTACCATTTCAACCCTGTATCAGGGTCTTCTTCAGACGATCAACTAAACTAAAATGATCCGTTCAGTTTAGTTCTTCATCTGAGGAAGACCCTGATGCAGGGTTGAAACGTTACCTGTTAAGTGTTTTTACCTTAATAAACTGCCTTGGTCAGCAACTTTGTGTTTTTAAAAAATATATATACGAAAAAATTTGAATTGCCAGCAGAAACCAGGTAACATGGGAGAATACGTCACTGTATTTTAATCTAGTTCTTTAATTTTTTCTTAATTCCCAAAGGGAAGGACATTTCCATATGAAAGAGAATTTGTGCATTTACCTGTGCAATTTTTAACCCCAGATGTTCTCAGCACTCACCTAGAGAATGGGTACAGGAGTTCCCCCTGAGGGTGGTGGGAGGGGTTCACAGGTAAGGTGAAGTAGCTGGTCTCTAGATGAACACTGGGAGGTCATCTATAGGTTGGCAGTGTTGCAAGATCACACACTCTCTCTTCCTTCAGCTAGCTAGATCTTTTATTTCATTCTGCATATTATAAGTCTGTTTTCTCTTTCATATTAATCTATGTACTTTGGCCATATCGTAGTTTCTTGCAACTTACGGTAAGTGTAATGTAATCAAATACTATGTACATTAAATATTTCAGAATAAATATTTCATCTGCAAACAGACAGTTCAAAGTTACTTCAACTGCCTAACACTATAGGTAAATAAATGATTCTAAATAGATTTTTAAGCTGAATTATAATACAATGTGTACATAAGGTACTAAAATAATTGTAAATCTTATCATATTTAAATATGACCATTATAAATTTATTTCTTACAGCTTTGACTGATAATTTTTTTTACAATTTCCTGTCATTTTTTTAATTATTTATATTTTTATCTAAAATAACCCCCAAGAAAGGAATGGTAAGATAGATTGGATCTGATTTTGGATATTTAGCTTTACTGTTCTGCTACTTTCGGCTGACTGCAATGATGAAGGTGAGTGATGATATGATGAAATTGAAGAAGAGGCAAGTAGATGTAATTGGCCGCTTGACAAACACCAAGTGGGTCTCAGTGTAGCCAACCCACGCCAAGAAAATTTCACCATATGATATTTTACAGGCGAAGCTAACCTACAAATAGGAGTTGGCAACACTGACTAGTTGATTCTCAACGTCTTGGAAAACGTCTTAAGACAAATATCGACTTCCGGTTTGTCAAGATGTTACTTCCGGTCTGTCAAGAAAATTTTCTTAAGACAAATATCTTAAGACGTTTTCCAAGACATTGATTTTCTTGGCTCCTAATTGAGCTAGGATGATGATTTTAGGTTTCTTGGATAGGATTCGACGAGAGCCATTTGACTGGCAAATAAAATCGATTCTACCCCCTCAAGTGAGCCACAGTGTTGCCAGCCCACGAAAATTTCACCATATGATATTTCACAGGCGAAGCTAACCTACAAATAGGAGTTGGCAACACTGACTAGTTGATTCTCAACGTCTTGGAAAACGTCTTAAGACAAATATCGACTTCCGGTTTGTCAAGATGTTACTTCCGGTCTGTCAAGAAAATTTTCTTAAGACAAATATCTTAAGACGTTTTCCAAGACATTGATTTTCTTGGCTCCTAATTGAGCTAGGATGATGATTTTAGGTTTCTTGGATAGGATTCGACGAGAGCCATTTGACTGGCAAATAAAATCGATTCTACCCCCTCAAGTGAGCCACAGTGTTGCCAGCCCACGAAAATTTCACCATATGATATTTCACAGGCGAAGCTAACCTACAAATAGGAGTTGGCAACACTGATACGGCCTAGTGAGATATAATAAGTCACTTGAACGCCTTCAAGTGAGCCGCAGTGTTGCAAACCCACCCCAAGAAAATTTCACCATATGATATTTTACAGGCGAAGCTAGCCTACAAATAGGAGATAGCAACACTGACTAGTCGCTTCACAAACCTTTTGCTTTTCTTAAACATTTTGCTATATGATATTTCACAGGCGAAGCTAACCTACAAATAGGAGTTGACAGCGTAGCCTTCTAAGATGATAAGTATGCAGTAAGATGAAGAAGAATTAATGACGCTAACTGGCAATAGTGGTGGTGCTCTTGTTACCCCCCCCTGTTTTTTCTAGCATACTGATCTATTGCATGCTAACCAAACCTCTTAAGCAATATTGGGAGGCAGACTCTTGTAACGCCACGGAGCAAGAATAGCATATACATAAATAACACACACCAAAACCAGCACCATCGTGAATTAGCCTTCCAATGTTTTTTTTTATTGCAAAGTATTTATTTTGTGACACTCCACTAAATATATATAAAATAACATACCCCACAAATATTTTTTCAACAAGATGCAATCTGTGAAAATTTGCCCTATGTGTGAAACTGGTGTTTCAAGTAAAAATTTCAAAAGACACTGCCATACCTGTGTACCTGGTAAGCATGTGATCGCTACAGAACCATGTCCCAGGTGCGGTAAACATATCACTATTGGTCATCTGAAAAGGCATATAACAACATGCAAAGTCGTCGGAGCACCTGTCCCGCGCTCGACCAAGAGAAAAGCGAAAGCCGACTTGCCACCATCCGCCAAACATGTCAAGCCTGTGGTGAAAGTGAACCAGTCTGCTTTCGAGTGTTTGTTAGAGGACTTGTCCTCACTTCGGAGGGCTCATGTGACGTGCGTAGCTTTTTGGAGAACGTGCAAACCAAAATTATTTCCATCCTCAGCGATGCGCTTGCAACACACTCCACCAAATTCTACGCATCGCTATGTTGCCTCTACAAGAAGCCGTCTGATGAAATTTATAGCTTCTACCACAATACCAAGGCGAAGACACTGCATCTGGCAGATGTCGACAACCTAAAGGTCATCTACAACGAGTTTGCCGAGGAGCTGGTGGCCAAGCAGGAGGAACATCAAGCTATAGGCTCAGGAGGTTCGCTGTGTGGAGAACCTCACGAACTTTGTATCAAACTTAACAAGTTTGTGCCTCTCTTTGCATCCAGCTACATCCCCTTACCACGTACTATTGTGACAAAAAAGGCTGTCCTGAATATTCAGAACAGTGACGCCAAGTGCTTCCTCTGGTCGGTGCTTGCAGCGTTGCACCCTGTCCACTGGAAAAAACAACCACGCCGAGTTAACCACTACAAGCAGTACGAGCCAGATCTGGAAGATGCGATGGTTGGGATCGACTACCCGGTGGAGGTCTCGGATATTCGCAAGTTCGAGGCCCGTACACACAACCCGCAGTTGGCTATCAATGTTTATGGCCTCACTGAGAAAAATGTGGTGTACCCTATTTGGGTAAGCGACATAGACAACAATGATGCTTGAGAAATCCATCTTTTACTCATCAAGGATGAAACTCACCATCACTACACTCTTATTCGCTCTCTCCCTCGGCTTGTTTCTAGCCAAACGACGACATGCAAATCAACGTCCTGGCGCAGAACGAGGAGCGTTATATTAGCTTGAGCAAGTGGGTGTGAATCCCAGAATTAGGCTCTCACATCGAACTTCGTTTCCTCTTACCCCTACGAATACATCACCGACTCTACCAAGTTTGTGGAGAAGTCGCTGCCTCCTCGAGCGAAGCTCTACAGCCAGCTGCAAGGCTCAGGCATCTCTAAGGATGACTACAACCATGCTCAGTCCATGTGGCGCGAGCTGGATTGCCAAAATCTTGGGGACTACCACGATGCCTACCTAAAACTCGATGTGACGCTCCTCGCTGATGTGATCCAGGCGTTTCGTGCAACTGCGAAGACCATCTACAAGCTGGACCCTGTATACTTCTACAGTCTTTCTGGACTGGCATGGTCAGCCATGCTTCTTGTTACAAAAGTCAGGCGTGAGCTTCTTTCGGACGTGGACATGATGCTGTTTGTAGAACGTGCCGTCCGGGGTGGAATGGTCCAGGTGTCGCACGCCAACAATCACCACATGGCCACCGGTTACGACCCCTCCCAACCGTCCAGCTACATCATGTACACAGACGTCAACAACCTCTACGGAAACTCCACGATGCTGCCACTCCCCTCCGGAGGGTTCATGTGGGCTGATCCCTCCAAATTTAATGTTGAAGATTTTTACGATTTGCATTTCGGATATTTTGCCAAGGTGGACCTTGAGTTCTCCAAGAAGCTGCAGGATTTTTTCTGGAACCTTCCCCCAGTCCCGGAATTCAAATGCCCACCTGGCTCGAACCAATCAAAGCTCGTCATGGACTTCAAGCCCAAAGAGCGTTATGTTCTGCACTACCAAAACCTCTGGTGGTTGATGAAGCAAGGGGTTACCGTCTGCACAGTACATCGAGTTTTTATGTTCGAGCATTGTCTATGGTTGAAACCATACATCGAGCTCAACACCGAACACCAAACAGTCACTACTTCTGATTTCGATCGCGATTTCTTCAAGTTAATGAACAACGCAGTGTTTGGGAAAACCATGGAGAATGTGCGAAATCGTGTGGATGTGAGGCTAATATATAAAAAAGCACAATGTCGCAAGCTTGTAGCAAGCCCATTATTCAAGTCACGTACTATTTACAATGAGCAGCTTGCTCTGGTGCAAATGAGGAAGAGTGAGGTGAGGCTCAACAAGCCAATCTATGTTGGTGCGTCAGTATTAGACCTGAGCAAACTGCACATGTTTCAAATATATTATGGGGTACTACGCCAGCACTATAACGACAATATCAGCATACTGTACACGGACACAGATAGTTTGGTGTACCACATTCGCACGGACGACGCATATAGGGATATAGCCACGGTACCAACTTTTGTGAACCTTTTTGACACGTCAGGCTATTCCCAGCCAAACCGATACAAAATCCTGGCTCGCAACAAGAAGGTGCCTGGCAAACTCAAAGACGAGAAGGACGGAGATGTAATTCTTGAGTTTGCCGGTCTTCGCGCCAAAGCTATTCGGGCAGAGGGTTCCATCACAAAAAAAGCTAAGGTTGTGGGCAGGCAGGTCGTCCAAGAGCACCTCAAGTTCGAGGATTACGTCGAGACTCTTCAAACTAGGATGCCAATTCTAGGAGTGGAGCAGCGCATCCAGAGTGTCGACCATGTGTTGACAACCAACAAGGTGAGAAAGGTTGCCCTGGACGCATGCGACGACAAGAGGTGTGTATTGAAATGTGGGATTCACACGCTCCCGTGGGGCCACTATCGTCTAAAAACTAGTAAGTCATGCCTCAAATGTAGTAGATAGTATGTATGTATGAAAACTCATGTAACAGAAGTTCCAATTTAATATAGTCAAGAACAATAGTGTTTATCTTCAAATGCAAACAGGTGGAGGTTTGGGAATTTTTTTAACGGAACTAACTCCCTGCCGTGTCCTACGGGGGCGAAAAAGGGGCACACGCAGGGCCAAAAGAGGAAGTTTCTTTTGAGCGCTCAAGTGTGATTATTTCTAAAATGCATCAAAATTAAATTTTATTATTTTTTTCGATTATAGTCAAAAAATCTTCTCCACAAATGTAAGAAGATGTTCCATGAAGTACGCTCAATTATCAACCTCCAGTCTTCACAGTACATCCTGGACACTGCGTTGCATGTTAACAAAAAAATCTAATATTTGAACCTACGGTCAGTATAATTTTTATAGAATTATGCGATTTTTTCTTGTACTTAAAACTGTTCGGTCACTCTTTCATTCTTGACATCATACACATAAGTTTTCTCTGCAATAAGAATGACGCTGCAGGCAAGGCATCATGGAACTCACAGACAATCTTGATGTTGGTGCGATCGTTAACAACCACCTGCTTTCTCTTCGATGTGTTAATGACAAACATGGGTCTGTGAGCTATGTTGGGGTTGTAGTACACGTCCACATTGCCGGAGGTCACTATCTTGTACGCTGTATATGCCTCGTACAGTTTCAGGTAGTCGTTGTTTGCAATGTTCAGGTTGTAGTTCTCACGCAAGAATATCTCGTTCCTGCCATTTTTGAGGTAGATGTTCTTGATCTTGCAATTGTCGAACTGGCTCGAATCTTTTTCTTGGTTGTTGTCCTCCCCTGTCTGGAAGAGCATGACCACAAACTCTGGCATATCGTACCGGATGCTGTTAAACTGTGTGGTCACATGAAATTCAAAATTGTTGCCGCAAGCAGGTTTCTGCACGCACTGGTAACCGTAAAATTGGATGGGTACTTGGGGAGTCTTCAAAATGTCTGCTTTGTACTTGAGAGCGTAGTTAGTTTCGTATTCCACTACGGGCATGCGCAGCTCCATGGACTGGATGATGCACTTGGCAGGATCAGGTAGTGTGTTGGGAAGTGCTGAACCGTCTGCACTCAAGGTGCTGTAACGCATCAGCGCATTGTTGTCGTTGGCGCTTCTGTGAAAAGTGACACGCAAACCACTCTTACACATAATCTCTGTGTAGTCAGAGAAGAAGCCAGGAAGCAGGCGCATGGGAAACAGTACTGTGTGACTTTGAGTTTTGATTCTTGTACCTGCTTCGAATCCACCTGCCTGGTAGTATGCTGCATCGGTCTTGGAGAGTTTCAGTGTTCCCACAACTGTAGAGGTAATCCCGGGGTAGTCAACTCTATCGATGACGGTGCCATGCTTTCTAACTTCCACCTGCGAGAACAGGTACGGCACAAAATTGTCTACAAGTCTTAAATTGGCATTGGCAAGGAATGCTTCGCCATTGTCTCTCTTCACAACATCAAACTTGATATACAAATCAGCTCTGTGGGGGTGAATGAACCCGTCCCCGACGTCCACGTCATATTTTATCTCTCGATTAGCTTCACTGAGGTTGGCAAATGTGCGACGATTGGGAGGGAAGGACTGCAACTCGTAACTTTCGATTTGCTCCATAATGGTTATTTATTATATGTTAATCTCCATGACGGCAGTGGTCGTGGCTCCTGCAAAATCAACCACCTCTCCCTTCTCATTGGTGATTGCCAATTCTATGTTGTCTATGCGATTACGAGATACAGGAAAGTATATCGGTGGGGAGGGTGTGTAGATAATTGGCTCCATGAACGCAAAGTTTGGTTTGAACGTAGCGATAATACCTGTCTGCTTGTGACTCCCTGGGATGCCTTCTGCCACATTGCAATGTATGTTCAGAGTCTTGATGGCTAGAAATTTAGGAATGTTAGCACCAATGTGCTTGATGCCAGGTTCGAGCTTTGTGTTGTTCTCGAATCCCAAAAGCTCTCCGATGGTACCCAGGTCTACGGTTTCCGTGGCAGACACCAGTTCCACCCTGTGAGTTACAGAATTTTGCGACAGCAATAAATTTCTTGGCAATTGAGCCTGCAAGGTAGACAGGTTGTACTGGCCAGGGGTGATGCTGATTGTTTTGCTGCCAATTTTGATGGTATTGTTGTGTACCATCACATTAGGTATCAGGTACATGCTGTAGAATGCACGAAGAGCAATAGATTTAGGATAAATGATATTGTCATGCAATGCACGTTTCAGAAGCGAAGTCTCGCTTGTGAGATGGAATACTCACATAGTGCTTCAGGTGCCACAATGCTTTCTGGAAATCCTCGATTGTTGGGTTATTTAATTGCGAGAGGAAGACAAGCATGGAAACGCAGAGATGGCCACAGTTCACATCGCTGAAACCCTGAATGCGTTCGTCATTGTAGTAGAGGTTGACAACACTGATATACTTTACCAACCCAGCAGGTGGCGTGCCTCCGAATCAATCGAAAGCAAATGCTTTGTTGTTGTTGGCTTTGAGGTAGCATATCCAATGTGTACCTGGATTTTCGTAACTGTCTAGGTTAACCACACCACACTCTTTTTTCTTCACAACAGAAGGTAGAGAATCAGACATGAAAACGCCCCTGAAGTGCTTGACCCCCAACGATTCGATCAAAGATTCAATATCGAAGTTGGACAGGGGCTCTTCTTTTTTTAAACTTTTTCAAAGCTTCGAGGTTGTTTTTTCGCTTTTTGGTCACACCTTTCCCCTTCTTCTCCATAGCCAGGTTGTGGCGTTTCTGCTCTTCTAACTCGGCCTTGTTCTTTTTGCATCGATGACTGTCTTGGCAATGGCGGTACTGCCTCCTGCCAAGCTGCCTACAGCACCCAATGCTGCCAAGATAGCCGGGATGCTGAATATGAAACCTCCAGTCTTCTGCTGCATTTGCGAACCTTGTAACCTCCTCAACTGAGGAATGCTAAGCAGCAATTTCATTTCATGACCTTTTGCCAAGCAGGAATATTTCTTCTCGCGCTGCTTTTGGTGAGCATTCCATCTAATGTTCCGAGAGACTTGAGGCTTGCGTAGGGTATTTGGTAAACAACATCTTTGGGCTTCATGGTGATAGTATGTTATTTATATATCGTGAAAGGGTAAGGCTTTGCCCCCCTAATGCAATAAAGTGATGATAGGTTGGTTATACAAGTTGCTTTTTTTTCACAAGGGTTATTTAATTACAATCCCGACCCTAATTTTTGTTTTGTGTTCATAGTGATGGTCGTAATCAATGCAGCAACCCGTTCACCTAGCGAGGCATCTCTGCTGACGAGTCTCCCGAAAGCTGCATGCTCCAACTTCCTGTCGGCATCGTGACGTGCGTCGAGATCTGTGTGAGTATTGTAGGCAATGTCCTGATCCTTGCATGCTGCGTCCAGGGGATTCACACCCTTGTCTCCTCTTTCCAGTCGCTGTTCGAGTTTGGTACCCGGACCGCAGTACTGGTAACCTGGCAGGTGCATCTCGAAGGGTAGCTTGTTGATAATATCGTTCACCAAACCTCGACCCTCGGCTACATTCCAGAATTTTGGAGGCAGGGTGTTGATGATTTTGATAAGATAACCTATACCTTTTTTGTCGTTGACAATGAAGTTGGCAAGCTTGGTGCTAATCATGTCCATGATGCCCACCTTCTCATTGTGTAAGTTGCGATTGCCTGCATTTTCTTCGCCTGCGATAACCAGCAATCGATCTACAAGCTTCCTTACGTCGTGTACCCAAACAAACTCCTTGGGCAAGGTGTTGTAGAGTTTGACAGTCTTGAGCTGGGTCCATATTGGCTTGATGAGGTTCCTGTACTTTTCTCCACTGCTAGATTTCACGCGATTCTGTGTTGCATCGTTGTTTTGGTACAGGGCGTCCGTCATGATCAAAATTTCTGTATAACTTTGGTAATCCTCGTCTGTATAATCTTTAGGTTGCTTCTTAGTGATAAGTTCCCACAGTCCCACCGTGCCAGGAAACCTAGTCCAGCTGTTCTTCTCGCCCAAATTGATTTTCACATCGTCACCCTCGAACGTGACTTTCGATTTTCCAATTTTCCAAACCACACCCTCGTTGGGTTCCATGGTCGGGTACCATCCGAATAGCTCGTCTTTTTCGAATTTCCCGGTGCTTAGGTAATCCCTCGCCAACGGACCCAGCTCGACTAGCTTTACGGAAGAGGTACTGCCTAGGGCCTGACGTCTCGGAGCCGAAGCAAGTTCGAAGGGAGTAGTGTGAATGCTGGATATCAGTGTAGGTATGGTATAATTTCGAGCAGTAAGTGGCACAAGCTCGTTGATTAACTCTTTGTTTTGCTTGGTGACATCTTTGATTTCTTTACCAAGTCCACTGATGGCATCGATAGGTGGTCCTGACGCTTTTTCTCTTCGTAAATTCCACGATTCTCGGATTTCCAACCCTTAAACCATTTTGCTAGGTAGCTACGCAGCTTCAGGTTGTCGTCTGCAAGTTTGCGTTTCATTTTTTTTTTGTATGTAGTTATTTATAATAGGTCAAGACGTTTCTTGTAACGTTGCAACGTTTAGAAAATTATTAATTTTGTTTCTGTATTTTCCGTTATTGGGTTCCCTCGTCATGTCTATTTTGACAAATCCGAAATCATCTTGGTTCCAGCATGAAGAGCAAAATTTGGAAAACTGATTGTAGTTTATGTCCCCACCTACATAATCATCGTAAGCGTGTTTTAAATTGGTCTAGTCTTGACGAAACAAACAAATAAAATTAGCATTGTCTCGGAGTAGCTGCTTGGGGATTTTGGAAAAAGTCTGAGCAAGGTAGAAGCAGTCCATGCCTCTGTGCCGACCCTGAGTAAAAAAATTGTGAATTTCGTTCTGGTTCTCCAGGATCACATCGTCAAAAACCACCACCGAATTTTTGAGACAGCAGTCTAGTGGTATCACTTCAGAAGCAAATATAGCTATGGCTAGTCCCTCGTACAGTTTCGACAGCTGGCGATATTTTGGTTGCTCCAAACTTTTGGAGAAAACATACAGGTGCCTGTTCTTCCAGTTTAACCAGTTGGGTGCAAGAAGAAAATTATCAATAAGCAACGTTGTTTTTCCACATCCAGAAGGTCCAACAATGAGGCAGCGAATGTTGTCGGGTAGAAGTTCCCGTTTTTCCTATCCTGACGTTCTGATGGAAAATCTGGCAGTCGCCGTACCACATCCCAAGCACCCGTTACACAATCACCTCATTTGCGTCTATCCAACTTTTTTCCTCGAGTCCCAGCCATTTCACCAACAGTTTGTCACCTTTTCTACGTAATACTTTTCAATAAGATACGTGTCGGGGTATTTTGTTTTAGAAAGTTCCTCTTCGTAAAATCTTCCTTTCAGAATTTCGTCGCGATTATCTTTTATTATATACGTGTGACGGTTTCCGGGTAAGACTCGAACTACGGTGAAAAGTTCTGTACTCCAATTTTTAGTGAAGCCTTTTTCAAACTCATGCTTAAATTTACTGATTCTCACCTGATCTCCAATTTTGTATTTCGGTTTCTTGCTTGTAAATTTGTACTTTGGGCAATAAACCATAGAAATTAAACGTTGCTCGTGAGATTTGTTGACGTCAGCTGGTTTCATGTTTATCGTGCGAAGCAAACTGTGATTATAGCTATTAACAAGTTCCGGAAGCATGTCGAGCCACTTGTAATTCCCCTGAAGCGTGAATTGTTTCCACATGCGTGTTTTGAGAGTTCGGTTGAAACGTTCCACTATGCTGGCTTTGATGTGACTAAAGGTGGAGTAATGTTGAATATTTTGTTTTTGAATAAATTGTCGAAAGACAGAGTTGTAGAATTCTTTTCCGTTATCCATTTGAAGAAATCGAGGTTGCCTGCCACTTTCATCGAAAATAGTTTTGAATGCTTCCACTACACAGGTTCCTATTTTTGCCTTGAGGGGTAAAGCCCACACAAATTTTGAAAATGTGTCTATAACAGTGAGAAGATACTTGTATCCCTTGTTGATTTTATGTATTTTTTTAAAATTGCCACTGCTCATTTCCACAAGGTCAGCTACCCACAGGTCGTCTATGCCTTTGGTCACTACCGCCAGTCGTTTGTATGATATGTTGTTTTAAGTCCACTTTATGCACAGTAAGGCTAATCGGGACTGGACCTACAGTTTGAAGTGGGATCCAAAATACTTGTGCCTCCACCGGGTATCGAACCCGGGACCCCTTGATTACAAGGCGGCGACGCTACCACTGCGCCATCGGGGAGGCCCACCAGTCGTTTGTAGGTTCACTGTGCAGGTTTGTGCAGCTCGTTTGTAGTTTCGCCGTGCAGGTTTGTGCAGCTCGTTCACAATAGCTTGCCTACACATTGCGCGAAAATAAGAATATAGCTTGGATGGGATTTCTGGCTGCAGACATTGCCGGGTTTTCTATGTACAGCTTGTCACCTATTTCTATGTCGATAATTTGAGTGGCATCTTCGGCATAGGCTGTCTCACGAGTTTCGGGGTGGGTGAAATCGACCAACTCCACTCCTCTTATTTTTTTGGGGTTCGTCACTGATGTTCGTCATGTCATGGTTGAATAATTGGTTGCGTGAGGCAAAGACCAGTATGAAACCTTGGTGAACTGAAGTGTACCAGTGTGAAAAACTGGTGATAGGCTTTTGCAGGAGTCAACATGTAGAGTTTGGCACCCGGATGGAAGAGCGAGGAAAATTCCCTGTTTGGAATGCTGTACAGTTCGATGACAACAGTGGACTTGAGATTGTCGATGCTGGTGTTCAGGGTGTTTACATTGGTTCGAACCTCGCTCTCCACATCCTCCAATCTACCGTTCACCGATTCCAGGTGATCCTCTATAGCACGGACAACAGTGTCGTAATCGGGCTTGATCTTCACATCGACAATTAGCCTCTTGAATTTTTCGTTTAACTCATGTAGTTGGGTACTGAAATTGGTTATGGCCGATTCCTGGCTCACCTCGATGCTACCAATTTGCTCTTTCACATTGGCGATAATCTGCTGTAGACTTTCCACGAGTGTCAACTTGGAGCTCTGGGTTGCGAGGTCGTGGACCTCGGTTCTAATTTCCGCAAACAAGTCATGTAGCTTGCTGATGTTCTGGTTGGTGGGTAAGGTTGCAACAGACTCCCGAAGCAATTCAATTTTGGGTTGGATGTTTTTTATGTCGTCGGATTTGAGTATTCGTTTGAGAGACCTCTTCATGCTTTTCAGTTCCTGCGAGGTAGGCAGCGTGGCCACCGTGTTTTGGAGCGACTCCAAAGCTTTTTTCATTGCATCCAACTCTGAGGCAGCAGCAGCAGCGCATATGCCTTCTTGTAATTGTGTTATGTCGTCCTGAGTGGGGGTGGATTGTTGCAAAGTTTCCAACTTAGCTTGTATGTCGTCGATCAAGTGATGAAAATGCAACAACTCTGATTCGGTGTTTAGATTTTCCAACTTGGTGATCTGCTGTTGGACGATGGCCAGAGTATCCCTGATGCCAGGCAGTTTGGATTCCAGTGCTTCGTGTACGTTTGCCAGATCATTTTTGATGACAGCACGAGCATCCTCAATATGGGTTATGGTACCTTGCAGCTTCCCGAAATCCTCGTAGGTCTCAAGTTGGAGTTTGATGTTGGCCACACTATGGGCAATAGCATTCAGCTCGCTGGACGAAGGTAGATTGTCGATGAAGTCCTCTAGCGTTTGGAGTTTAGTTTTGACTTCGTTGATGGCTGCATGCAAAGCCTCCATTTGAAGCTCAGCCTTGATGCTTTCCAACGTAGGAATTTCGAACGATTGAAACTGTTCGTGCAATTTGGCAATACTGGCATTCACACAATCGTAGTCATCTTGAGTTTTTATACTCTGGATAATGTTTTGCAGTTCAGTCTAGATGGTGTTCGTTTGGTCCTGCAAGTGTCACTTCAGCTGTTCCACATCGGAGGTCTGCGCTTGCTGCAGCTTCAAAAATTTGTTCTGCAGCTTGCCTAAACTCAGCGCCAAGTTGTCGAAGTTGTCTATTGACGCGAGGTCGGTGTACTTTTGCAGCAGCGATTTAAGCTCTGCGTCAATTTTGAGTCCAGGCACTGAGACTGTAGGCTAGCTATCTCTGACTGGAGGCTGGAGTTGAGTGTGGACTGCAGGGCCTGCAGGTCATTTCGCAACTTCTTGACCCTGACATCAAGCATGAGAAGCTCGTCGCCGTGATCATCACGCTTGGTGTGACCAAAAATATCGTTAGGCATTGTTACCACTGTGGTTATTTATTATAGGGTAGGTGATTCGCATCTCCACAAAAAGAGGGATGAGTTTGTCGTAGTCGTCCAAGAGCTCCATGTACAGGCGATCGCCAGCAGAGGCATCGTACGTTGTAGTCGCATCCATCCTATCATGCTTAATGCGATAGATGTTCTTGCCAGAGGAAACCTTGGCCTCCCCTTTGTTCTCAGGGTTCATGTTGAACTGCAGTTTGCCGGAGATGGGGAACCGGTAATAATTCAAGTTGTTGTTGAATACATAGAAAGTTTTGCCCACATCTTCGTCGTAATGGGTCAAAATGCTATTCACTATTCAAGTGTATAATTAACAGACCGTTAAGTTTAGATAGCATGGAAGGCAGGAGTTCGTTGAAGCTCGTAGGCTGGACGGGCACTTCCATAGCTTGCTTCCTGAAGCCAAACAGATTCATAGGCATTGTTATTTTATAAAAACATTTCTAGCTGTAAGGTTAACATTAGTCAGTGAGGAATTCCATCGTTCAGCTACTGAAAACCTGCACCACCACCACTATTGCCAGTTAGCGTCATTAATTCTTCTTCATCTTACTGCATACTTATCATCTTAGAAGGCTACGCTGTCAACTCCTATTTGTAGGTTAGCTTCGCCTGTGAAATATCATATAGCAAAATGTTTAAGAAAAGCAAAAGGTTTGTGAAGCGACTAGTCAGTGTTGCTATCTCCTATTTGTAGGCTAGCTTCGCCTGTAAAATATCATATGGTGAAATTTTCTTGGGGTGGGTTTGCAACACTGCGGCTCACTTGAAGGCGTTCAAGTGACTTATTATATCTCACTAGGCCGTATCAGTGTTGCCAACTCCTATTTGTAGGTTAGCTTCGCCTGTGAAATATCATATGGTGAAATTTTCGTGGGCTGGCAACACTGTGGCTCACTTGAGGGGTAGAATTGATTTTATTTGCCGCTCGAATAGTTCTTGTCGAATCCTATCCAAGAAATCTAAAATCATCATTCTAGCTTAATTAGGAGCCAAGAAAATCAATGTCTTGGAAAACGTCTTAAGATATTTGTCTTAAGAAAATTTTCTTGACAGACCGGAAGTAACATCTTGACAAACCGGAAGTCGACTTTCTTAAAGATTAAGATATTTGCCTTAAGATGTTTTCCAAGACATTGAGAAGCAACTAGTCAGTGTTGCCAACTCCTATTTGTAGGTTAGTTTCGCCTGTAAAATATATGGTGAAATTTTCTTGGCGTGGGTTGGCAACACTGAGACCCACTTGGTGTTTGTCAGGCGGCCAATTACATCTACTGAGGCACTCACAGAAAATATCCATCCTCTGGCGAGGATTCAAACCCAGAACCCTTAGCATCATACTGTGCATAACAAGAAAGAATTACTGTCAGCATTATTTTTTGTAGATTTTTAATAAACAAAATTTTATGGTAAGTAACTGATGATAGTTTATATCATATTAATGTTAATAGAGCTCTTTTACAATTCACATGACTTATAAGGTTTCCAATTACTTATTTAATATTTTTATTCACTTCAACCTCCCTTTAATTTTCTTATATGATATTTTATTTTGTCACGAAATCAAATAATTTCAAATACATGATTTTGTATTTTATGGAAAAAGGAAATTATAATTTTGAACCACACCAGATGTTACTTGCCTGAATAAGACCCAATGTGAACATTCATGTACATGCTGAAATTTATACTTGTTTTTGTTAGCAATTATATTTGCAATACAAATGATTCTCTTTCATCACACATTCTCTATTTAATCGTAGAAACATCAAGATACATAACATATAGGTTAAACCACAATGCATTATGCCCGAAAAAAAAAAAACATAATTAACAAAAAAAATGATAACGATTTACTTGAATTGGTTTGAGTTCTTTAGCATCACTTTTCTAGTCTCGTTTGGAAGATTGTGATGATGATATGATTAAAAATACGCATGCGCAGGCTGAGATTCAAACCCATGATTCATATCATCACAATGTGCTGTGCTAACTACTCTGCCACAATATAAGAAAAGAAAGCATTGCACATTAACATGCAGTACAGAATTTGTAATATCATAGAGGGTTTTCAAAATGATACATATGTTTGAAAAAGTCTTAATTGACACAAGCGAAAGGTCCAGCACCACTATAAAGCTGAAAAGTAATGTTATTCCAACAATTACAACTGGACTTTGGAAAGTAACCAAATAGTCAAGTACCATCCGACAGTCCTAAGTCTGCAATTGGGAAGGGAAATTATGATTTCTTGCAGTATTGGCAGTATTAGAGATAGATCTTGAAGGGGTTAATGCATATTTCTTCCATTTGGGGGAGGGGATTAAAACTAAATTTAGAAGCAACATGACCACAAATTGGGCCTCTGTGAAACATTTTAAGGAAGTGTTAAGAGGGTATGGACATAGGTGTTGTCAGAATTTTGGTAGATGGGTCAGATCATAATACAACTGGAATTGTAAAATAATAACTACAATAATAATTTCTGCCAATTCTGGCTAATAGCTGAGACAGGGGTGCCAACAGGAGGGGAGGGAGGGGGGGGGAGATTATGACGCAGGTTGTGCCATCAAGATTTTTTGGGGGATTTTTTACCTTCAAATAATATAAAATTCAACATTTATATATTTTTCCAAAATATATGTAAAAATTGTACACCTTAAATCCACCATATTTAATCCATTAGATGAAGGAAAGAAAGTGTTCAAGGGTATTATCGAATCGGTGGGGGGGAATATCTAACTCTTACATATTAGGCCTTAATTGACTCGTGGGTTCAGGGGGGTTCTGAATTAAACATTGGTGGGGGGCAGTATCCAATAGGTCTTAGATTATGGCGGGTATTTTAGTTAGAGGGGATTGAGCATTAAATTGAGGTGGGGTTTAAAATTCTTATGTATTACTATTGTCTTATACTGTTGTGAAAATTCTGGTGTGGATACTGAAAATTAATTTTTTGGAGGAGGCAATGTCCACTCTTCAATATCAACAGTAAGTCTAAAATTGGCATGGAAATTTTTCTGGGAGAATTCTGTATTGAATTTGAAAGGGGAGATAGGAAGCTCTTGATAAAGTGTTAAATCTTAGATTGTCAAGAAATTTCTGTAGTGGAGAGAGAGTTCGAACTAAATTTTAGAGACTGTAGTTAGCGATATGGTATCCACATGTTTTCGACCCAGAACGTGCTAAAAGAGAAGCAAAAGACCAAATATCTCAAGATCCTAAGAAAGTATTGACACAACATTAAATTAATATTCTTGATAGCCCACAAAGAAATGGGTGTAAACATTTTCTTGCTCGCTCGCTCGCAATTATGTGTTGTGCATGTTTGGCGCATTACTGAAGTGAAAGTGAATTTTGATACTATAGCTGCTTTACAAAACATAAGTGATATTCTCGATGTTAATTAATAACATCACTTCTTTAAATACTGCTTAATTTAAAGCAGGTGCATCATTTGGAACAAAAATATATCGAATCCGCATTTCTAACTTCATATCACAGGGAAACTTTACTTTAACAAGTTACATTTGCACAGAAGATAAAATCCACTTTATTATTGTTATGAGTTACTAAAATATATTTACACTAATGTCGGCCAGGGGTGTGGGGTGAGTTCTTTGAAAGAAAAACCGTATTGTGTTATTGCCCTGAGCTTAAGAATTTCTAACTAGGTTTCTGTAATGTCTCGTGAAAGAGAATCTGTCATGCAACTGGAGCATGTTATTTGGTTTGCCAAGGTTGAATTTTCTATCTTTAACTTAAGTTGTGGAACAATTTGTGTTAAATACTCAAATTGTGAGTTTCATAAACCCACTCACAAACACTATTTATATTCATTTAACCAATCAATGTGTTTAACCAATTTACTACATTTTATCAATCATTAAGTTTTTTTGGACAGTTTCACGTGGTATTTCATTCAAATAAACATAATTTATTATGTATTCAACAAAAATAGTTTCTGGGGATTATGATGAACGATTTTAGGGTCGGTCTTCAGTGATGGGAACCCCTGTTTATGGAGGAGGGGCAAATCAAGTGTGCTCAGTAAAGATGAGAGAAAAGTTACTTTCGGTAGACACACTATCATAATTTACCCTGTGGGGATTACAACGTGATTTGAGGGCAGGAATATGATTTTTAGGATGGGAAGACACATGATATGATTTGGCGGGACACATGACATGATTAGGGGGGGATTGTGACATTGGCCTTTGGGGAGGGGATGGGTACCCCTGAGCTGAGATGAGGATGAGTGATGATTTGATGAAATTGATGAGGGGACATCTTAACGTCGCTTCAAATTGATAGAATGATTTGCTTTATTTTACTTCGCTATTGTCGTCACTTTTGGCTAATTGCGAAGATGGGGATGAGTGATGATATGATGAAATGAATGAATGGACATTCACAAACACACAAGCCCTGGGATTTGAACCCGTGACCCCTAGCATCGTAGCACTCAGCCACAGAGGTCGAATATGATTATTATGATTTTTATTATACAATAATAAGTGTTATAAAAAATCAAAAATGAAACAATTTTATGTAAAGTTTTTATTATTATCAATTACTACTATTTGGTACAGTCAATAAATAACCGGATAAGTGCCGTGAAAAAGCTAAATAAAGTGACAGAGCGATCAAACTTATGGAATATATAGGCTGGGGTACATCACATGTCCAAATCACATCGCTAGGTGGCAGCACTGGTAGGGAAGGGAGGTTGTGTATGTGTAAATTGCCTCCAAGGCACCAGTCAGTCATTCAGTGAGGTGAGTCATGGCTTCAGTGTCTGGTGCCACAAAGGTGGCTCAGCGATCTGTGATACAGTTTTTGACAGTTTCCTAGAGTGCATTGTGGCAATGGAAGAGATCTTGCTCATTCCCTGCTGTTGCATTTACTCTTTGACATATACCGGTAACAGTGACTCTACCTGAGCTAATTTTTAAAATGAGGAATTATAATTGAAACTTGGTTACTTTTTTAAGCAAACAATTGTAACTGAGTTATTTTTAAAAACTAATTTTTCTGAATGCTGTTTAATGGTGTAGTAAAAATAATGGTAAGTGGGGTAAAGTCCCTATTTGATTTGATTTGATATTTGTTATTTAGCATTGCTTCTCTGCCACTTTCGACTAATTGCAACAATGAGGATGGCTGAAAGTGATGAAGGAACACTCACAAAGAACACCCATTGAACCAGGACACGTGCTGTCATGCTGTGCTACCCACTTTGCCACAGAGTTCGACCTAAAGTTCACCATGTTCATTGCATCTTTCAATAGGCCTGCAGAACTTGTGGAGGTAGGTTACACACAGATTCTTGATCTGAGCCACTTTTGGAATCAAAGACCTTACTGAATGAATCACAGTGGCTTGTAAAAATAAAGATTTATCCAAAAAACAAAAAGGAAGTAAACATTAATTTCAAAGTTATTAATAATATCATATCAAAGACCTATGTTGAGATACTTTTAACTTCGATCAACAAATAGTAAATATTAAGACTATAGAGCTCAATGTTTTGGAACACAACCTTTTGGAATTCTGAAAGATTGCAAAAGAGTTCAGAAGGTTAAAAAAGTAAACAATGTAATTTCTCAGATTTTGGAATATTGTAGAGCAGCAGTTCTCAAACTTTTATCTCATTGTACCCTTAAGTTGTAAGTAAATGTCTAATGTACCCCCACCATAGGTTTAATGGGTTTTGGGAATCTTTTTTGGCTGCCTGATTGGTGGGGCGTTTTTGATATGTTGGAGGCGTGTATCTGCAATAGAGCAAAATGGCATTTGGTCTGTATGTGGAAAGATGGTAAACAAATAAACATTAGAATCCTATGTTTATTATTTTATTGGAAGTTCCTATATTTACAATCTTTATAATTAGTTACAAAAATAAAAATTTGAAACACACGTATGCTAAGAAGTATATAAAAAACATCAATTTTTATATATTTTTTCCAAAGTTATTGAAAAAAGTAAAGAACAAAAATATGTTTATAAACAAACTGCCAATCACAATCTTAAAGTTTTTATTGTAAATCCTCAGAGTTTCTACTGAGAAGGATTTGTCTGCATAGCTTGACACAGTTTCTTGATGTCTGGTTGAGCACTTGAAACTTTCAATCGGAGATTCGGCAAGAATGTTGTCATGTGAGTATTCTCAACATTTCTCTTCACAGCTGATCGCGTATTCCCTTCAAGTCGTTCATGTAGCATTGGGGGTACATGTAGCACAGTTTAAGAACCACTGTTGTAGAGGTTTTCAAAATGAGAGAAAGTCTCTTAAAAATCTAGTCTGATGGCAAATGGTAGTTAGTTGAGTTTCTTATCACTTTATAACATGAAGCTAGATTTCCAGTTGGACTTGCTACTTTTTGCCTCACATGAAACTTGTTGGCAGACTTTTGTAAGCACAAAGCAATATGCAGACGAGTGACATGAGGAAGAACATTGTAGGAGAATAGCTACTGGTGCTGTTTCCCTTACAGTTGTCAAAATGAAAAATTGGGAATGTATTCATACATAAATTTTTTAGGATTCATTCATTTTAAAAAAAAAAAATTTTGTTCACAGTAGTAATAATAAAGATTTTCATTATCGAATAATCACATCTGTCATGTACAAATCTCATTGCTATAGATGAATTCCTATATATTAATGAACATGAATGACCCTCATTTCTGCTACCTGTTTTAATTGATCAGTGAACATAAACATCAAACACTGGGAAAGCATAGGCAAAAAACCTTTTACTGCTTAACTCACAGACCAAACTTTTGCAAGCAGAGAAGCCCGTTCACCCCCCCCCCCAAAAAAAACCAGTCTACCAGCAGCTATCATTTCCAGCCAGGTAGTTCAGTCCAGCTCTGTCTACGGTCATTCCTACCGGGAATCCAGTTTCATGAGATTCGGCCTTTAATTAAGCAGAAACACAGAGATAACTAAACATTGTTCATTGTCAAGTGCTCCTAAATTTTAGCTTTTCTACATGCACGTGCACTCCAGTACAGCAAGGTCATCAGTGCTGGCTTGTAGAAATATAACTACAAAATATGTTTCTTTTCTTTTTACTTGGATTTTTTCTATAATTATTTTCTACAATATCAAAAGATTGAACGTGTAGTCCTCCCACTCGCAGTTCATTTTCAAAATGGAAACCCTTGGCACAAACTTGTAGTGATTTGATGTGTGGTTGAGCACTTGAAACTTTCAATCGGAGATTCGGCAAGAATGTTGTCGTGAGTATTCTCAACATTTCTCTTCACAGCTGATCGCGTATTCCCTTCAAGTCGTTCATGTAGCATTGGGGGTACATGTAGCACAGTTTAAGAACCACTGTTGTAGAGGTTTTCAAAATGAGAGAAAGTCTCTTAAAAATCTAGTCTGATGGCAAATGGTAGTTAGTTGAGTTTCTTATCACTTTATAGACTTTTGTAAGCACAAAGCAATATGCAGACGAGTGACATGAGGAAGAACATTGTAGGAGAATAGCTACTGGTGCTGTTTCCCTTACAGTTGTCAAAATGAAAAATTGGGAATGTATTCATACATAATTTTTTTAGGATTCATTCATTTAAAAAAAAAAATATTTTGTTCACAGTAGTAATAATAAAGATTTTCATTATCGAATAATCACATCTGTCATGTACAAATCTCATTGCTATAGATGAATTCCTATATATTAATGAACATGAATGAGCCTCATTTCTGGTACTTGTTTTCATTGATCAGTGAACATAAACATCAAACACTGGGAAAGCATAGGCAAAAAACCTTTTACTGCTTAACCTTTTGCCGCCCAAGGCCTTTTTGACAAGTAAGCCTCTATTGCCCGAGCCAATTTTGAGTACAATGCAGAGTTTCAATTAAATGAGTAGATCGGAGGCTAATTGCTCTAGAGAGATGAGTGATATACCGTTGTACGCGGAATGAACCAGAGATTCAGACTATATGAAATTTTTGAAAATTCGGCGTATATGTGGCGGGGGGAGGGGGCTAACTCTCAAAATTCCAAAATTTCGGAAAAAATAATTTGGTTCCCCCACCCTCCCCCAAGAAAAAATACATGACAGTGTCGACATGCACATGGAAATGATCGCTGACATGTAAGGAACAGAAAAATATTTGCATTATTATCATATGACCAATGTAACTTGAGTTGTACCCCCAAAAGGAATGGTCGGCACGCCACTGATTCAAGCTTCAAAATGCAGCGGTACCTTAAAATGACTATAGCTCAGAAACTAAATGCCCTAGAGATATGAAAGATATACCGTTGTACGCAGAATGAATCACAGATTTAGACGATATATAATGTATGCACATTCGGCGTATATATGGAGGGGGAAAGGGGGAAATCCCCTGAAAATACTTTTTTTTTAAAAAAATGGGGTTTCGCCCCCCGAAAAAAAGGATATGAAAAGTTCAAAATGCACATAGAAATTATCGCTGGCATGTCAGAAACAGAAAAATATTTGCATCATTGTCGTATGACCAATGTAACTTGAGTTGTACCCCCAAAAGGAATGGCCACTGATTCAAGCTTCAAAATGCAGCGGTACTTTGAAATGACTATAGCTCAGAAACTAAATGCCCTAGAGATATGAAAGATATACCGTTGTACGCAGAATGAATCACAGATTCAGACGATATATAATTTATGTACATTCGGCGTACATATGGAGGGGGAAAGTGGAGAAATCCCCTCAAAAATCCCGCCCCGAAAAAAAAGGTCAAAATGCACAAAATGCAAAATTTATGCAAATGTGGTGTATATATGGAGGGGGAAGGGAGAAAACCCCCAAAAATTATTTTAAAAATTGTCACTTCACCCAAAAAATGTCCTCGCACTTGGGCACAAAACGACACCTACGCACAACATTCACGGACGAAAAGCTAGAACGTAGTGACAAATGAGCGCCATTTCTTGCAGCTGCTTGAAATTATATTTTTAGACAATGCTGGGTAACCCCTGTTGCCACTTGTACTAAAAAAAACAAAGGTTTCCTTCAGCGCGCTTCAAAATTCCATTCTCACAACGCAGATTCAACAACCAGTCTTCCCCTTCCCCCCCTGCTTGCGCCCTCACGGAAAACTTTCATTTTGACATCGGATACTGATAAACAAGCTTCCTTCGAATGCACTTAGCAGGAGGGAGTGAAAAGCATTGCTTTAGAACAACAAAGCCGGTCTTCTTTTGTCGGCAAAAAATTCACCTTGAAAAGTGAAGCAAAAGAGAAGTCCCTTTTCCCGCCTTTCCCCCTCCATTTTCATGAAGACAAAAAAAAATATGCAAAAAACCATTTCAGTTAAATACATGTGTTAGGAACAATATAAAAAAATAAAATCGAAATTCTAGCCAAAAATTGAAAAGTTATAACGTAAAAACAACGACCTTGACACAGCGTCTCGATCGAGATGCTTGGTCCCCTGAGGGTTACTTTTGGGTATCTCGTTCGAGACGCTTGGGCAGCAAAAGGTTAACTCACAGACCAAACTTTTGCAAGCAGAGAAGCCCGTCCCCCCCAAAAAAAACAGTCTACCAGCAGCTATCATTTCCAGCCAGGTAGTTCAGTCCAGCGCTGTCTACGGTCATTCCTACTGGGAATCCAGTTTCATGAGATTCGGCCTTTAATTAAGCAGAAACACAGAGATAACTAAACATTGTCCATTGTCAAGTGCTCCTGAATTTTAGTTTTTCTACATGCACGTGCACTCCAGTACAGCAAGGTCATCAGTGCTGGCTTGTACAACCTTGGTGACAATGAAGTTAGACCAGAAAGGAATACGTGATTAAATGCACAGAGGCATAGGCGGTGGAATGGGTGACCCGCAGAAGTGACACATGTGTGTAAGAGGAGGCGTGTGAGCAGGCAAGAATCGTGATCCCAGCATGTTGCACCCAAGGTCACGTAAAGAACGAAAACGGGGAACTATACGCGTGACATTGAACTTCGACCAGGCACCAGACCCATGCGGAAATTCCAGATAGTGGCGCATTTGACGGAAGCATGACGTCACGGACACGATAAGGGAGTCCGCCATATATAAGCGCGTGCTGTGCACTGAGGAACCGCAGTGCATCATCACCATGGCCAGGGGCAAACCTATTGACAACACCGTGAGGAGAAGAGTGGTGGAGTTGCAACGGGATGGACTCGGTGAAATAGGGCGCCAACTGAACTTACCCAAGTCAACCGTCCACTGCATCATCAACACCACCAAAATACGGGTACTACAGAGCCAGGTAAGGCCCCCGGTCGAAAACGCCTGCTGAGCGTGCGTGACCTATGGATATTTAGGCGCTATATCCAGACCAACAATCATGTTTCTGTGGCCGAATTACGACTGTGGACTCGAGAATGCTTTCACATTGAAGTGTCAACCAGAACCATTCGCCGTTACCCACAGCAATGTGGTTACCGAGAGTACAAAGCGAAACGTAAACCCTTCCTTTACATGTTGAACAAAGGCAATCGACTACTGTGGGCACGAATGTACCGGGGATGGACATTTCGGCAGTGGAACAGGGTTTTGTGGACGGACGAATCCATTTTCAATGTTGTGTACGGGAAAATATGGAAAACAGTCATTTGTTGGAAGGAGGAACAGAATGAAGCAAAATGTTATGCACGTCGGGTACAGAAAGCTTCGTCAGTGATGGTATGGGGATGCATGATGGCATCTGGGGTTGGCCCACTACACGTCTGTGAGGGCATTGTGAATGCACACGCCTATACACGCATACTGGAGCGGCATCTTCCCACAGTGCGAAGGCACCTGTTCCACAGGTGGCGTCTCATCTTTCAACACGACAATGCCAGGCCTCATACAGCGTGGCTGACAAGAGAATGGTTGACTCGCCATCACGTGCGAACTCTGCCATGGCCACCATCGAGTCCCGACCTCTCGCCCATTGAGAATGTGTGGCGTGTTCTTAAGCGACGTGTGCAACAGAGGGGACCCACGACAGTGGCTGCTCTTATCGCCTGCCTGCAGGAGGAATGGCACCACATCGATGTGGAATACCTTGAACGACTCATCCGCAGCATGCCCCGATGCATTGCCACAGTTATTCACCGACGGGGTGGCGTCACACCATGGTAAACAGGATCCCCTCTAACAGTGGTCGAACTTCAATGTCACATGTAGATGGACGAAAATGTTTTATTTTGTGTGGACACCATACATTGCTGCGTTGCAGCGGAAATTTATGTTTTCCTTTGTTCCATGTAGCCTGCTGAATAAAATATGTTCAGCATATGCATGTGTTCTCCTTCTTTCACAACGCACTCCTATATTTGTGACTGGTCGAACTTCATTGTCACTAAGGTTGTAGAAATATAACTACAAAATATGTTTCTTTTCTTTTTACTTGGATTTTTTCTATAATTATTTTCTACAATCTCAAAAGATTGAACGTGTAGTCCTCCCAGTCGCAGTTCATTTTCAAAATGGAAACCCTTGGCACAAACTTGTAGTGATTTGATGTCTGGTTGAGCACTTGAAACTTTCAATCGGAGATTCAGCAAGAATGTTGTCATGTGAGTATTCTCAACATTTCTCTTCACAGCTGATCGCGTATTCCCTTCAAGTCGTTCATGTAGCATTGGGGGTACATGTAGCACAGTTTAAGAACCACTGTTGTAGAGGTTTTCAAAATGAGAGAAAGTCTCTTAAAAATCTAGTCTGATGGCAAATGGTAGTTAGTTGAGTTTCTTATCACTTTATAACATGAAGCTAGATTTCAAGTTGGACTTGCTACTTTTTGCCTCACATGAAGCTTGTTATCATACTTGTTGGCAGACTTTTGTAAGCACAAAGCAATATGCAGACGAGTGACATGAGGAAGAACGTTGTAGGAGAATAGCTACTGGTGCTGTTTCCCTTACAGTTGTCAAAATGAAAAATTGGGAATGTATTCATACATAAATTTTTTAGGATTCATTCATTTTAAAAAAAAAAAATATTTTGTTCACAGTAGTAATAATAAAGATTTTCATTATCGAATAATCACATCTGTCATGTACAAATCTCATTGCTATAGATGAATTCCTATATATTAATGAACATGAATGAGCCTCATTTCTGGTACTTCTTTTCATTGATCAGTGAACATAAACATCAAACACTGGGAAAGCATAGGCAAAAAACCTTTTACTATTTAAATCACAGACCAAACTTTTGCAAGCAGAGAAGCTCGTTCACCCCCCCCCCCAAAAAAAAAACAGTCTACCAGCAGCTATCATTTCCAGCCAGGTAGTTCAGTCCAGCTCTGTCTACGGTCATTCCTACCGGGAATCCAGTTTCATGAGATTCGGCCTTTAATTAAGAAGAAACACAGAGATAACTAAACATTGTCCATTGTCAAGTGCTCCTGAATTTTAGTTTTTCTAGATGCAGGTGCACTCCAGTACAGCAAGGTCATCAGTGCTGGCTTGTAGAAATATAACTACAAAATATGTTTCTTTTCTTTTTACTTGGATTTTTTCTATAATTATTTTCTACAATCTCAAGAGATTGAACGTGTAGTCCTCCCAGTCGCAGTTCATTTTCAAAATGGAAACCCTTGGCACAAACTTGTAGTGATTTGACAAAACACCTCATGCCAAGGGGAAGCAACACATGAAAATGGGGCTCTGGCCTTGAACCAACCAATAAGAGGCCAGCTTCTATGCACAATACCTTAACTCCCCAATCGGCAGAGGCTGGCATGCAGTTGCAATGCATGAGCAAGGTCTGCTGCTGTAGTGTTGAAAATTGTACAGTTCTATATCTATTTACAAGGATTTTTTGTAACATATTTCCAGCATTGAGGAAGATCAGCAAATTACAAATTATATTTGATAGGACACAGGAATGAAGTCATAGAGGGAAACAGGTTGATGACACATGAATTATGTCAAAAGGGGAATCATGTTTGTTTGACATTGTCACATTAAACAATGGACTGTTCATTCGTGCACGTTTCCCCTTTTGACAGTACCAATTTACAATCACAAGGGGAAACATGTTTATAACGACACACAAGTAGCATAAAAAGGAAGTGTTTGTTAAAACACACATATCAGCTTCTGAGATGTTTGTTTCAAGTGTCAATTCCATGTTACAATTACTTGAGAACTACTTGACATGTTCCAATATAAAAAATGCCATTCTTAAGAATTTTTTCCTAGTTTCATGGCACTAAAAATAAAATGGGGTTTCCATAAAAAACAAAGAAATAAAATCATAAGTTTTGTTGAAAATCATACATCCTTATGTAGTTGAACTTTGTCCACTAATTTCATGAGACCCACCCATAACTATATATCTGCGAAAGCAATTTTTATATATTTATTGTTCTTCATGAAATATTTCCGGTGATAATTTTAGGCGACTCACCCTGCATATTATATTATATATATATATATTCATCCTTCCCCTTAGAGCAAGAAGATAATTGCCCCCCTCTCGCTGGCACCATCTCCTGATGAGATGTGTATTCAGCAGTTCAAAAAAAGAATTTTAAAAATTCAACTACCTTGTCACAGCATAGGTAAAAAACTAAGAATAATGTATAACACATAACAGGTGTGGACAATGCAAGAAATTTTTCTTAGTTATTATTTGAAAATGAAAAGTCTTGGAGTTCATCCCCTTGAAAACATTTTTTTGGGAAGTTACATTTTAAATACCACACTTGAAACTACAATGGAGAGTGAAATGAAAATCTTAATTTGTTCTTGTTTCTTATTCTTATTTAGAAGATTCCTGTATGTAGGGTTGAACAGGTTTGCAGCATTCTGGCAAAGACCTATTGCTGATCTACATATACAGGGTGTTTCTGTGACCGTGTTACAGACTTGCAGGGGTGATGGAAGGGAACAAATGCAACATAGTGAGATAGGGAATCCTGGTCTGGGAATGCCCCAGTCAAAAGGTTACAAACCAAAACCCTCGAAGGGCAGGCAACCATGCACAATGTAGACGGGAACCACAAAAGATGTCTGGGGAAGTGGAAAAAACACAAAAGAACTGATGTAGTGGTTTAAATGAGTAGTACCTGCAGCCATTATTACAGCAGTTGTTCAAAATGACATCCCCCTGCCTCAATACAGGCATGACAGCATCATAATTTGCTGTTGCTCTCGCTCTAATATCCCAGGAGTCATTTGGACCACATCACAGGCTGCAAGGATTCTTGCCAAGAGTTCCTCTACATTACTAACAGGTATCTCATAGACAACACTTTTGACATGACCCCACAAAAAAAGAAATAAAGTTTGGTCAGATCAGGTGAATGAGCAGGCCAAACAACAGGTCTGCCTCTCCCTATCCATCGCTGAGGGAAGGTCTGCATCAGAATATCACAAGCAGCAGTTACGAAATGGGCTTGGGTCCATAATGCTGAACGAGAAGTGGGACATTTTCAAATAACTTTGGGAGGATGTCTCTCAGAAACAAAGTGTACATGGATCCAGTTAATAGTGGCGGTAAAAGATACGGACCTATTAAATGTTTGCCGACAATGCCTGCCCACATGTTTACAGCAAATCTGTCTTGATGATCCCCTTGTAGCATGGAAATTTTCATCGGTCCATTACATGGCTATTGCAACTTTTCAGCATCCCATCTCTTGTGAAACATCACTCATCAGTGAAAAGCACACCCCAGTGCAACATAGTGTCAAATACATTACAATTATGTAACTCATGTAACATGGTAATTTTGCAACATAACAGAACAATGTTTCTCATATGTTAAAGTAATGTGGAAATGTCTGCAAACATAATATAACATCCCAAATGTTAACATAATGTTCCGTTGTAACATTACAGTAATGTGATTTCACATTTCAGTTACATTGCTGTAACGTCTATTCATATTACATTTGCATCACACTGATATAAATTCGAGTTACATTGCAGTAATTAAAATTCTTCAATACCATTGTTTTGAAAATGGCTATGTATTTCTGAAGAACGCCCGTGAGATTTTAAATTCAGAAAAAGTTACATCTGCTTAAAATTCGTATTGAAAACTTCTTGAAAATACTCTTCTGTTGAATTCAAATATGCAGGTATTTAATTTTTTTTTAGTTTCATACTATTTTCAATTTACTTCACAGAAAGAATTTTAAACAAATTTAATAAATCAAAATTTTTCGATGTCAAAGCAGTTCTAGGACAGCCATTTCTAAAAATATTTTTTAACACAGGCACAATGATCCATGCCACATTATCATGATTGGCATATTTGAAGGATGCTACCCATACTGCAAAAAATATTAATATTTGGATGGTTTGGTAATTACATGCATGTCCCTAACTCTATTCCTATATTTTCCTGAAGAAAATGGGAAATGCAGGAAAACTTGGCATATTTTGTGGAAGGTCTATGCATTTCCACAAATATATGTATGTGTATATACAGGGTGTCATTTTAATGGCACCAATAGACCACAGAAACGTATAGAGAACATAAAAGCAAACAACTTTTCTCATCGTTCAAAAAAGGCAATTTTGTCGCCTGAATGCTGGGAACCTAACATAGCATTTGATCGCATATGTGATGTAATTTCCTGGGGTGAAACAGTGCATGACAGTGTTGCAAGGAACACAGAAATTTTGAGAAAAATGACAGACTTTAACTTATTATGAGGTGTAAAATGAAGATAGGAACTCGTCCAGTAGACGGAAGATCCAGGGTATCTCAACCTACCAGCATCATAAGCTCAGGAGTCATTCTAGGGAAAGGGGGAATTGAACCAATGACATGAAAAATGGTGGAAGAACAACGTACTCAAAATGAAGTGGCAATATCGGATTTTGTCACTTAGCCTACATGTCAAATATAATCATCATCAACAACAATTTTTTTGGACTTACAGTTTACATTTGCTGTTTACATCCAGCTACAATCAAATATTTGCAAATCTGGATGAAATGTTGATATGTACAGGTTTTTGTATCCATTTGTCCTGATACATGCATTGTGCTTTTGTGGTGCTGATAACGGAACTAACCAAGGTTTACATCGTTACATTATGACAGTAACAACCTAATCATCAATTATCACAATTATTCACTGTTGCAAACTATAAGGCCTACATGTGTATCCGATTCATAAATAAACACAGTCGTCGGAGAACTGTTTTACTACTACTTATATCCCTTCATTTTCAACCATTTTTGCCCCTTGCCTCATAATGCCCTGAATATACATTACGTGTTACTCACCTTTAGAATTTTGAGTTCTTTCATTTTCATGTGTCACAGATAACCAGTATCAGAAGGACGAAGTGAATAGACTAAACTGTAAATGCCAACTTGGCAACAAGATTTGTAAATGTTTGGCATGTAGGCTAAGACAAAATTAGACATTACCAGTTCTCTTTGAATACGTTGAAGTGCTGCAATGAATGTTTTTCGCTCGAGTGGGAAACAGTTTGCACTGGCAATGCTAGATGGCACACAGAATTGATAGTTCTTCCGCTCAAGCAAAAAATGACCGAACAAGTGAAATACACTCAAACCCTATAAGTCGACATATTTCCGCAGTTTGTCTATGTTAGTGGGCCTTCAAATATGGATTGTGAAGTAAAAGACGAAGTGAAATTGAAAAATAAGTGAACATAGTCATCATCTCCATGTTAAAATATGCAGTTTTGTATATCTTAGCGAGATATGTGAAAATGAAATAGATGATTATGGGCTGAAACTACCTAGATTGACATTTTATGTTGCTACGATTATTGCATTGAAATGATGTTGGGTTGAATGTTATAACTGCATTTTATTATTTTGCAGAATATGATTATCCTTTTCGGTAAGTGAACAATGATGTACACATACTTCTTGCACTTTGATACGATATTTGTAACTGCTTAGGCAGGTCTCTCAGCATGTGCATCCATTTTACGTTTCGGTCTGTAGATATTGCTTATTAGGCTCTGTAATATGGGACGTTGTCAATAATTCCACTATGAATGTGGTACGTTCAAGCATAGCATGCTCGAGCGTGGGAGATTCGAACGAATTTGAGCGAGCAAACGTGGTCCGATGCAGTACTCTAGAATACGTTATTTTTCTATCATTATTTGTATCATTGGTTCACTTCTTGTTGGTTTGCTGAATGCATTTTCTTGCTTTGTTTTATGGTACGGTTGTAGCTATTTCACTTTTCACAGAATTTGTGTGTTCCTGGTAATCCTGGCATGCCTCACTTCACGACAAAAAATAATGTGTATTATATATACACATATTTTTTACTAATGCACATGCAACCTCTCTCCTCTTCACCAAAAATCAAAGAAAAATCCTTTTTTTTTTGGTGTGAAGTATGTGGAATTTTCACATCTGCATTCCAGCAAAACAGAATTAGATGAGGAAAAAATACCAAACTTTTTCTTTGGACAGTTACATAAGGTTCCCACAGATAATGAAAATTATTGAGAAACAATAAGATGTAGCATTATTAACTATGTACTACAATTATGAAAATCTGACAATAGGAGGGAAAACCCCCAAGAAAAGAAAACATTTTTCTTGTCCTTGGTAATTAGTGGGTGAGCAAAAGATGGCTAATTAAAAGAAAAGACCAGTGGAAATTACTTTCTTTTTCAAGAAATAAGAAACGTAATATGTCCTCAGTGGTCTGATTATTGCACTTTCCTATGAAATTCAAGTGTTTAGTTTCCCACTGGTTCTCCAGGTAGCTATTCACCTTGGGATAAACATGACCCACGTACACCTGGGACAAATACAACTGCACATTTGTGCTCTTAAATGTCAAATATGAAATTGTGATACTGGGTATTTAAGAATTTAAAAAAAATAAAACCTTAAATATGTAAAAGATATTGATTGGCAGATTTGTTTTAAAGTGGATTGAGTTTCAAATGCAGCATATAAGAACAAAAAATGCTTATCAATGAGCATATTTTACAAATAAGCTCTTCATCGATAATATCTTCCAAGCAAGCAAGCATGGAAATGATTCCCTTTCCACGCCTGTTCAGTTCAGTACTTGATCCACACCAATTTGTGTCTTAAGCAAACAACACCTATTTAACCAAACAGTGAACAAATCAGCAAGAGGGTCTGGAACAAATGCAAGCCCATCATAATCAAGCACTTATCTTTCACATCAATGAGTTGAACATCCTTACAATGACAACTCGCCACCATGTTTTGTACAATAAGCAAGCCTTATTTGAGTGGCTCCGAGCACAAGTGGCAAAACTCCATTCAAGATAGATTTGAGAAAAAGGCACATTTAAATACCTTAACACTATGTTTAGCTGACTTAGCATTGCCTCTATGAACAATAATTTTAAACTTCGAAGATATTTATTTCTAACATTGAAATGTTGATACTTCACAGTTGTAGTTCTAGTTCTTCATGTATATGTAACTCAATTTTGTTGCAAAGTAGAGTAATGTCACTTGTGCTCTGAACCACTCACATGAAATTGAACAAATCCAGAATGTAAATCTAAAACTGTGAACTTGTATGAACATACTTTGCAGGTCAATATATCTAAAAAAAATTAATAGTGCTTTGCCAGTGCCCCATGTACACTTCTGTTCACAATAAGTGGCATACTCGTTTGAGTTGAAGTCTAGCTTCGTGGCCGGAAGTACAGCCAAAGTAAGTGTTCAGAAAGCAGCAGTGTTGCTTACTATCAATCAATTTAACCATGTGCAGGGAATTTTGTGTCTCTCAGACTCAATGAAAAGGGCTAACAGAAAGATTGCAACGTAAATATTAATTAACTGGAAATCCACATCTACAATCAGAGTGATGTAAATGTGAAATATTCCTGAAATTCATTTTAAAAAGAAACGAATTTTTGACGTTCATGACGAAGTAGTTATCACAATTCGTAAGAATGCGAGGGCACCAGGTTCGAATTTGGCCTGAGCATGGGTGTTCTTTTTGAGTCTCTCTTCATTGTCGTGACTAGCTGAACATGAAAGAAAAGCAACACTAAATAACGAAAAGGAAAAAAATTCAATAAGAACAAGCAAGACAGAAATAGTGCTGTTGCAATTCCTGAAAATGAATGCAAAAAAAATCTTTCGGAAATAGTGTTATCCTAGTCCAGGAGAAGGCTTGAAGAATAAAAAAACTCCTTTCCCATACACTTTGGCAAACAGAATCGCAAAGTTGGCACTGAATATGCGATGGGAAAAATAATAGAAATCCTAAACGAAGAAGAGTTTATGTCACAGCCAGGGATGCACATGAAAGGAGGTACACCCCCCTCACACACACACACACACACACATCAGTCATCCAGGCTATTAAAAATAAGTCAATGGTTGTCCTCTCATTTAACTTTAACAGTAAATAAGTTTTTTTAAAAAATAAAAATTGTAGGGCTTTACTTGTTTTACACGTGCATGTTGGTTTCGTAATGGAGCACAAAAATAGAATTGTGACTCTCATAAAATTCTTACCGAATGAATGAATGTCGCTGTAGATTCCAGAATAATGACTCTTCATTTTGAAATAAATAGTTTAAAATAAAAAAAATTATGTGCCTGTGATGTCTTGTTCTAATTCGATGTTCTTAATGCCAATCCGTTACAACCCATTTTAGTAGTTTGTTCTGTTTTCATAATTATTTTTGGAAGTACGTACATTCTTTGGACATCTCCCTGTAATATAAAAATAAAGCACCACATCCCCCAATATATATATATATATATATATATATTGCTTTACTTATTCCATTACGTGTCGTTCGTGTGTTCTCAGGAAGAAATCCAAGCATCAAGAAAAAATCTAAGTGGGCAAATGTCAAATTAATTTTCACCTTACACCAACTACTAAAACCCAGACTCTTTAAAATATTAATAAGTGCATCGCTCCACTCCTTCTCACATATACTGCCAACTGGTCGGAAGTTTATTACGGGCTTGTCTAGTCCCACTTCCTACGAGCTAATGTGTATATGGCTCTGGAAAAGAATTCAACTGGTTTGCAAAGTTATATGCAAGGCAAGAATTTGTACAAAGGAAGGGTGAACTAATTATGATCAGCATCTTACGGCCCCACTGATTTCCTAAACAAAGTAAGATCTTATATCTTTCCAAAAATTAGTTTTATTTCCTTAACAAGTGCTATTTGAATTCACATCATCAAATATGTGACAATACGTTCTGCATAAATATAGGCAATCACGTGTTGACTACTATTCTCTCTCAATTATATAACAATACCAATTGTATTAAAAAGAAAAAGCGTCAACTACAACTTGCTCCATACACTTACAAGGCAGACATCTCGTAACATTTAACCCCTCTTCAGAGTTCACAAATTTAACTTCGACGATCAATGTTGATTATTTCTTTTTACATTTTCTTTAGCTTCCTCTTTGTCTTACAAACATTTATATTCACACAAAAAAACTATCGTATACATTCCTTCTCTTCATCACTCTCGTATTTGTGGAATTAAACCAGGCGATATAAATTATTTGCAAGTTAGTTCGCTATCTATTCTAGAATTGACAAAGGGGGGAAAGGGAGAACTAATTTAAGAATTATTAATCACAAATAATGAAATAAATTAAATCTTTAGATAAAATACTTAACTCCATATTACGCAAGGCTTCCACATGTTCATTGTCGACGTCCCAGGTGTACGGGGAAAACGGCAGAGTCACGCCCACCTTGGCTCGGGCGGCTATCACGTCATGGAGAACACAGTTACTGGCATAAGTCTTATCGCGGTCGCAGCAGGGAGAGAACTTTCAACTCGCACAACAAGGAAAACCTCTGCCCCAAAAAACTCGCCAGGTGGCTGTGTTGTCAATCCCATGCTAGCTTCTGGGAGGCAGACGAAATTTATTCGAGCGAACTAAGAATCTCAAGGCTATGGGTTTAATTACATTTATACAGGGTGGAACGAAGAATGTGGCAAAACAGGATAAATGAGTCCTGATTCACCAATTGCCATTGGTTAATGAAATTCGTCGTCACTTAGCAGAATGCACTATATTGAACGAAACTAGATGATGGTTATCATTTAGGGTTGGAAACACTAACCTTCCACAAAAGCAAAATTTCCCAAAGTCTTCATTAATATTCGTGCACAAGCTTCACTTGTATTTTGTCAGCAATCGGTACAGCATATGAACTCAACTCTATCTGATGAAGCATATTGCTTTCAAATTGATGTAGTTAGTGAAAAGCGACATCAATTGTTTTGAGCTGGACAGGAAAAGATGCAATCTTATGGACAAATTACTCGAATAGCTTGGTTTCTTCACTGTGGCTTGTAGCCATGTCAGTTAAAGGCCAACTTTGTAAACTAAAATCCTAGGTTCGAATATTTTTTCTTACAAAATGGGTGCTACATAATGTATTTTATTCTCGTCACTCCAATTGCAGCCTGAAACTTCGTTATTGTTTGCGTGCCAATAAGAAAATATGTATTGAAGCTATTACTCGTTCAGAGAATATGACTGTTACTTGAGACTACTTGAAATTGAGATTTTTTAGTTGCTGCTAAGCCTCGATATTTAAAACAAGTGCTAAAATTGAAAATTGTTGTGTTATTAAACACACCGTTAATATTCACAAAAAGAAATATTAAATTAAATGAGTAAGTTGTGTGCAACATCATCAAATATATTTTAAAATGTTCTGTCATTCACGTGTCACTCTCCTCGTTTTATACATAGATAGATATTTACAAGTGACCCACTCAATGAATGCTCGCACCTTAAGAGTTATTTTCAGATGGCAAAGAAAAAAGCCTGGTCCAAATTGTAAAGTCAAGACGTGCACAGATTGTAGATGTTATTATCAGAAACAAACAGAATTAGTCAGTAACTACAATTATTTACCTAAACATCACTCATATGGCACTAAGAATAGAGCTGTAAAATATGTATTTTAAGTAATTAGCTGTTTGAATTATTCTTCTTTTATTATACTTATTATACTTCTGCTTTCGAGGTGCAATTTGAGCAAAACAGCTGAATACGGACTGCAATCTAATATTAATAGCAATACAACCCTTGCAGCATAGAGAGATGAAAGGGACAAATATGTCGTTTCCATTCACATTATACTATGCAGGTAATGTCTTGGGTAACATATCGAATGAATTGGTTTTAAGTAAATTCGACGTTACATTCCATGGGATGTTTGTTTACTTGTTACAAACTATCTGAATAAAAGCTTCCTTTTGTCTGATGGCTTTCGTGGGAGCTGCTTTAGACTACCAAGGTCAAGTTTTAGCCATGTTTGAGTAAGGTAAGCACCAGTGACGTAGTCACGTGAACCTGTCAATCCAGCTGTTTCTTCTTTGCGACCGAGAAGCAGAAACAATTCATTTTGCTTTGGTATAAATTAACAAACTGCAAGGGTCGCAAGTTCGAACCTTGTCAGGATCAGAATTTTTTTCTTTATTTATTACGTGGTAAACAGTGAAGTGTAGCAAGACTAAAAAGTAGATTTTGATATTTTGGTTTATTTTGGCCATCACTGTATAATATGTAATTTTGAAAACTGCCAACGTTCAATACAATAGCAAACATTCTGATGTAAAAATATATGGTGCTAACGGGCAACCTATATTTCTGGGCTTTTAGAGGTTACATAGAGAAGGAAAAATTATACATTTAGTTCAAATTATCAAATGATATTCCTTGACTTTACAAAATTAAGATTTAGAAGAGAGGGTTGATCCAAACACTTACTCGTGCACTATGAAATAACTCAAACAGCTAATTACTTAAAATAAATATTTTACAGCTCTATTCAAGTGCCATATGAGTGATGTTTAGGTAAATAATTGTAGTTACTGACTAATTCTGTTTGTTTCTGATAATAACATCTACAATCTGGGCATGTCTTGTCTTTATAATTTGGACCAGGCATTTTTCTTGCCCATTTGAAAATCACTCTTAAGGTGTGAGCACTCATCGAGTGGGTCACTTGTAAATATCTATCTATGTATAAAACGAGGAGAGTGACACGTGAATGGCAGAACATCTTAAAATACATGTGCTGATGTTCCTCACAACTTACTCATTTAATTTCAGTGGTTTTCTTCTTGAGAATATTAACGGTATGTTTCATCACACAACAATTTTCAATTTTAGCACTTGTTTTAAATATCGAGGCTTAGCAGCAACTAAAAAATCTCAATTTCAAGTAGTCTCGAGTAACAGTCACGTTCTCTGAACGAGTAATAGTTTCAATATATTTTTTTCTTATTGGGGATGGGAAGAATTGAAGCACCCAGTGTATTCACCGGATTTGTCACTGTGTGATTTTGACCTCATCCCCAAGGTGAAGGAACCACTGCATGGTACACGAAATGCGACCCACATAGACATTGAAAATGCTGTGCAACGACAAATCACCCACTTGAGGCATGGTGCAGAGGATTGTGCTGCCGATGGTATTCGATGTCTTCCACACCAATGGCAGCATACTGTGGACAATGTGGGAGATTATTTCGAAGGTTTGTCATAATCAGACAAGTTTTTGTAACATGAGCATGAGTATATCACAGGGTCAGACAGGTTTTTGTAACATGTGCATGAATACATGTGTATGTCACAGGGTTGCTTGAGTTTTCTTTCATGATTCCTACCAACAAAATATCCATAAAGGATACCCTTTCAGTTGTATATCACAAATTTTTAAAACATCCTTCGACTGTTGAAATATTACTGGGTTGCCATGACTTACTCCCCTTAAAAATCTGTTAATCAAATAGTCCCAGGTTCAATGCCTGGTGGCGGCACATATAAGTGGTACTGTAGTGGTTCAGATTCCACTTTAAATTGTAGGTCCAGTCCTGATTAGTCTTACTGAGCATAAAGTGGACTTAAACACAAACTCAATCAATCAATCAATCAAAAATCTGATAACGTCAAAGGTGTTTATATTTTTTCTACTAATTGAAATTTAAGGTTCACCTATGTGTACCACCATTTTTCATTGATCTAAAAGAGTAAAAGTAATAAAAGTAAAGTGGGCTTTTCTCCCCTGGGTTTTGCACCATGCCATGAAGGTGTATAGTTAATGTGGAGTTAAGGCCCCACACTATCTTGATCATGGCTGAAAATGTTGGTGTGATCAGTACCACACCCATGGAACCTTTACAAAACAGAATTTCCTCAGGGTACCCACTTTATGTCCACCGGGTGGGTACCAGAGCCGCTTGAAAAGGTGGAAAATATTCTGGTTCTCTCCCACTGGGGATTACACCCAGGACTCTCACATGATAGTCAGATATCTTAATGACTGATTGCTACCCTGGCTCTTAATTCAATAATCTAAAATATTTTTTTTTTCAAAATTGAATTTTTTGTGTTAAATTATCTTTAAACAATGAGGAGAAAACACAAATACATTTTTGTTACTATTAACAAAGTCTAAGGTGGCTAGCAACTTTTTACACCCTTTTTTTTAATTCTCAGGTAAGCTTTTTAGAGAAGCGTATATTCCAAATAAGCATTGAAGGGTGCAAAGTAGCCATATGAGCCAAAGCAGCCAAAAATTTTAACTCATTCATTCATTCATTATCTGAGGAACCTTCAGTTACCTTAAGGAACCTTACTTAAGTCAACAATCTCACAATAAATCGTATAAAACCCCACTGGAATTTTGGGATCGAACCTAGGCTGTACCAGCCTAAAGCAACTCGCCTCTATAAGAAGTAACTTTTATATGTAAGGGGACTTAGCCCTGTGAAATAAGAACATGAACAACATTCAATATTTAATGCTCCCATTGACTGGGCATGACAGAGTTATGAGAACAATAGAAAGGATGTTCATTTACCTGCAGATTCCTGTAGAGATGATCATCATATGCTGATTTGGTAGATAAGGCACAGTCAGTAACGCATCTGACTACCATTCTAAAGGTCCCGGGTTCGATCCCCAGCCGGTTCAAATCCGGGAACTTTTCTAACATTGGAAGCTGCCCCGGTGCCCACCCAGCATCGAATGACATGGGTACCTCGGGGAAACCCTGGGGGGTAAAGGCAGTCAGGGGCGTGATGCTGATCACATCAGCCCCACTGACGACTGGATCAAGAAAGTGTGGGGCATTACCCCCACACCCCCTATACGCCTTCATGGCATGGTGCTAAGCACAGGGAAGAACTTTACCTTTTTTTACCTGAAATAAAACGTTTAGAGAGCACAACTCCCCGCTTCTAACTCTAGCATAGCACCGATATTCAATCTATCACTTGGAGACAACCACTGTTTACTCTATAACTTTCGGACTAAACTGGACTGAGATCTGTTCTCTCGAACTATTTGAAGGGGATTCAAATTCCTGATCGTTAAAGCCATTGAGGCAGTTCCATCCTGTTGTTGAACGTACTTTTTAGTGGCGTATGCTGAGACCAACACAGGGCTATCTCCAAATATAGTAGTGTTTGAATTTTAAATGAAAATCTGTCCGGCAAAAAAAAAAAAAAAATTGGGGGATCTTCCTCAATCGATTTGGACTTGTTTTTATTTACATCAAAATCTTACCATTAAAAACAACATTAGTAAGCAATGGAAATTAACTATTTCATAGCCGGCCCCTGTGATGGAGTGGTGTCGACCTCCGTGGCGAACTGGTTAGCAGAGCGCGATACAACGCCAGGGGTTCCGGGTTCGAGTCCCGGTAAGGCATGGATATTTGTGATTGTCTGTCCTGAAAAGTCCTGAAATAGAAATTAGAATGAAATGCTAAGAGTGAATGACGTGTGATGGGGGAAGCTTCCACATAGGTATGCAAAAATGGTAACTTTTTATTTATGTTCTTTTGAATACTTGATCAACCAATTAGTACTGATTTTTTAGTAATAACGTTGTATGACTCTTTCCCGTGTTTCATGTTCTTTTTCTGTATACACAAGTGTGACAGTTTGAATATCGGACAAGTATTTTGTGACAGCAAACAAAAGTGTACCGGAAAATAATTATGGGACAGAGGGAGTATATATAAAAAAAGAGGTTAGCACATTATGCTACGATGCTAGGGATCCTGGGTTCGAATCCTGGCCTGGATGTTTCTGAGCGTTCATTCATAAATTTCATCATATCATCCCTCATTCCCATCTTTGCAAATTAGCCAAAAGTAGCACAAAAAGTGAAGTAAAATAAAGCAAATCAAATCAAATCAACCATTTCATGCATATTTATAAAAAGGAGTGGTCTATAACATGCAATATGTAGGAACTACATGCGAGAAGGAAATAATAATAATAATAATAATAATAATAATAATAATTAACTTCTTACCTTACTTGAAGGTAAACTCCATTCCTCTCTCCTTTTGCATGAATTTTTTGTTCACCTTATCGAAGAATGTGTCCTCACATGAATAGCCAAATTACTAAAACACAGAACAACACAGCACAACAAAACGGCCTTGGTCACTGATATTTTTTTTAAAAAAAAAGCATTACCATCAATGGTGAACATGCGGACCACACGTTTGACCATATATGCACATTTTGCGAAAAACACCGACCCACGTCATTGAAAACACGTGCAGTGAATAGTTGCTTGACAACAAGGACTGTTTATGTTGCCAAACGTATTTCCATTCAGAAGGGATGGCTCGGGCCAAAACCCCACCACGAGCGCAAAGGTTTTGACATTTTGACAGGGGGAGGGGGGTTGCTTGAAACAGAAGTAAACAGGATGGCAACATGGCTGACGTCATCCGAATGTCCCAAATAGCTGCAACCACAGTGGAATTCCAACAAGAAGTAGAGTGCCAACTTCAGGGGAAAATCACTCAATTTGGTGGATTTATTATGCTTGTATGTGACGAAATTCATGGAACTGGAAGAGAGATGGGCAATGCTCGAAAGGATGGAGGGGGGTGGTGATGTAAATTGCATGGGGCATCCCCCTAGCTTGGATAATTTGCATTGGCACCCTCGCCTTTAATATTTTTTTCAGCGATTTACCGAATTTCGTATTTCCATTGTTGGCAACACTACAACATCGCCAGGATGCAGAGAAGCCTTCAGTCTCCAGCGCTTGGGGTTGGAAGCCAGCACGAGGGATCACCAAGGTTGTCCCTGCCAGCACAAATACGTCATGAGTTGAAAGCACCCCCTGCTGGTTCAAAGAACTTTCCCTCAGATGAAGAAGCCTGATGATAAATAAAGACGACCATACACTAGAGCTTACCCCTTGGTCATTACTTGAGAGTGAAGCGTCGGTTAAATTTGTGAGTCCATTATTTCCTGTATTTTAATATGGTCTTCGGTGATAGCCTAGTTAGCCTAGAATATATGCACTTGGTACTTTTTGCATAAAGCTGAGTTTACATTATTTCATACGATTTCCTGCTGCTCCCCATGTCAGCGGAGTTTACAGATTTACTGAACGTCACCGATGTAATACACTTGTTTGAGGCTACTTCCAGCGCTTCAGCTGGTCCCCTTGGTGAAGTGATTAGTCTATCGAGCTATGATGTCGGGGGTCCCGGCTTCAAATCACGCCTTTGGCATGATACAAAATATATGAGTATATAAGTAAGTAGGGGATTAGGATGTAATGGTGCCACTTGAGGAAGATATATTCTCATGTCTAGAAAATACAGGGCGTCTATAAATTATCTTTACAACTTTAGACTTGAATTACTTGAAAACTATACTAGATAATGACAAACGGTTTACAACATGTGACAAGAAAACTCATATAGTTTTTTTATTTTCCAGGTGTCGCAGATTTTACGAAAAATGTGGATGCCACAGGAAAAAGCTCAGTGTGTAGCCTGGTTTATAGAGATGAAGTCCGATACCCAAGTGCAACGAAACAAAACTTTCGGACAGAGTATGGAAGGGAACCACTGTCCCGACCCACCACTCGGGCTTGACATACATCATTCATGGAAACGGGTAGTGTTTTTCCGATTCGGTGCCTGTCACGATCACCTAACCTCACACCACTAGACTTCTTTATGTGGGGTTTTGTAAAGGATCAGGTATACCGAACCAAGGTTACAGACCTACAGGACTTGAAGACACACATTCACAATGCATTTGAACATGTAACCATGGAGATGCTGGTGGGTACATGGAGAGAAATTGACTAGACTGAATGTTATCTGTGCCACTAGGGGTGAACACATTGACGTGTATGAATGAGGAAACAAAACTTTATGAGTTTTCTTGTCACATGTTGAAAACCGTTTGTCATTATCTCATATAGTTGTCAAGTTATTAAAGTCTAAAGTTATAGAGATAATTTATGGACACTTTTTATTACTTTCACATAGATATAATATTGAAAATTCTTTTCATTCATTCTTTTCATGTATATGTTCTGAAACGAATGAGGTTGGCTATGTAATACAGCCGATTAGAAAAACTTGGGATTAACTAGACTATATTGAAGCTGTGTGAGTTTTTCCACACTAAACATCTTCTTGAGTTCTGTTTCATGTATTACAAACTTTCCTTTATCTTTAAATATAACTGATATCAGTTGATTATTATTGTTGATTGGGTAAGTATATCATTGTATAAATAATGACTTGATTGTTGTAGATAATGGTACCATGGAGACAGCAGATAAATGAAAATATCTGTCACTGAGGTTGAAAAATGATTTAACAAAATCACCAGATCACTCAGTATACAGTGTACAATGAGTTTAAGAAGAATGCAAAGAACTTAACTCTAATGAAGAGAATCCAAACACCATTCGAAAAATCCAATGGATATTTAAAGGTTGGTTTTGTATTTGTTAAGTACTATGCATCCATAGGAAAGTGAAAACTGTTCCTGTAATTTAAACACATCAACTTCTAATTGACAATCAAGAGTGTGACCACTAGTCACTTTTTCCATCAGAGAGTATAAAGCGACCAGAAGGAAATGAACCTTTGGCGAAAAGTCTCCGCACACCTTCCCCTTCTTCCATTCAAATTGGGCCATAAGGAAGCCTACTCCACTCTGCCCCTCCCCTGCACATGAGAGTATAGTGCACAGGAGTCACGGGTCTGCTCAGGGTTTTTTGCTTGTGGTTCCACTATAGCATTTACGTACACTCTTACTGGTTGCTTCTGATGGCTATTTACATCCAGTGGCCCGTAGTGCTATGATAAGAAAAGCACAGATGTAGAAACAAGAGTGTACTTGGTATTTCTAGAGGAGGCCTGCAACAAAACAGTAAACAGAACATGGTATTCTTTCCGAAAGTGTATCACAATAGCATCAGCCGAAAGATTTCACATAGAAACGTGCTTACTTGATAATATCAATTGCAAATTAAATTACTACATCTACAATTCAAGCAATACTTGCATACAAGAAGATAAAAAAAATACTGTGATGGTTTACAAAGATTTTATAAGTCATGTATCTCTGGTAAATAAGAAATCCTTCTTCAAGTTAGATATTATTAAATTGTACATTCTGATAATGATCAATATTGCAACTGAATTTTAATGAATCATTTTCCCTTCAAAAAGCATCTTTCTTACACTTACTCTATTAGATAAATTGTTGAAATGAGTTGATGGGCACACATCAATCACATACAGGTTTTAATTTTTTATTTTTGACACCACATACAATGGCATTATACAATACACAGGGAAAGATTTTTCATTTTTATGTTTCCAATGCATTACATTAACTGCAACAACTTATATTGTATATTACTTGATTGGTCAGTATATTTTATTTTATTATTCTTCTTCTGCTGCTGTATTAAATCAAATGTTAGATGTGTAAGGGTCAACCTTCTAGGAAGGCACACTCATTTCCACTTAGCACACCCCAGTAACTGCTTCCTACAGGCCACCAAGCCTCTGACAATTGAACCTAGGACCAGGAAAATGTTTGTGAGGTTGTAATGTCCTGTGTTTGCCCTGATGTTTGCCTCCTAACAGCTTCAGATTTTTCAGAGTAGAGTATTTTAGTCCTCAAGGCTAGTGTAGTTTTAGTTCTTGTTAAGTAATGAGTTGATTTTAGATATTGAGTAAAAAGAGTTTTTTCAAACATATTTTCTATTCTTTTTTAGGGGCCTGTCCTCAATTTCTTTTAGTAAATGGGATTATGTCCATATTGCATGATGGGCAAAAATAGCATATATGCTAATGTGTCCATACTATAAAAATCAATCAATTAAATTTTATTGTAGAAAATCCATCAGTCTCATAAAAAGAAGCAGGAGAAATGCCTATACATCAGATCTTGGAGTAAATAAAGAATTGCTTGCCACAACACAGACAATCAGTGAGCTTAGAGAGACACCATACTCATGACAGATGTCATACTTCAGCTGGACCAGGAGCAAAACAACACCTGTTAAAGTAAGTAAATTTGATTTCTTCCTTTCTATTTTATCCCTTCCTTATCCTTATCCTTAGTATCTCTCACTTCTCTTACTTCTCCTTGGTTGACTCAGTTCTATCTATCTCCCTCTGTGGTTTACGTATATTCTTTAAACTTTCTGCTTTCTCTTTGAAGGAGTCCATTATTTCTATCTTTTCCTCCTCTTTGGTGGATTGATATCCTTCTATTTTTCTTTCTTCTCCTTATATAATTTGCTTCTTCCTGTTTCCTTCCATCTGCTTGAAGTTAATTAATCTTCTTCCGTATTCATTCTGACCAGTTGTTGAGTGTATTTAGTGGTCAAATTTCTAATACACCACCGAAATTCCAAGATTCAAGTCCCTGCCTGGGTATGGGTGTTTCATTTGAGTGTCCCGTCATTTACTTAATCAAATTACCACTCATTACCTTCATTGTGATTTGCCAAAAGTTGCATAAAAACTATCTCTTCCTATTGCAATATTCCACCTAGAAGGGCATGCTCCTTGCTATCAATCTCTTTCTTCTTTTAATCTCTTTTCGTCTACTAAATGGATTTAGTCCCATGTGTTCACCCCCTCCTCTTGGAGGACACATTACTTTCTATGATCTTACATTCTCCCATACATACATGTTTCTTCCTATCTTGTTCCATTCTCATCAGAAGATTTGATTATCTTCAATCACAACCCATTCTCCTTGTAGAACTTTAATACTGCTGTATCTTCTTTTCTCATTGGATGAATTTCAACTTACTATATTTTCCACATCTATCCTCTCTCCTTGTCCCTTGAGTACTTGCCTCCTCATATCTTCCTTCCTTCCTTTGTCTTGGATAAATTGCCTCTCTCCATATCCTTCCTTTCTACTAGTAGGAAATATTCCTTATTTTACCCTACCATTCTACTTGGAAGACATTCCAGGATTCACTTGTTCATATGTTCCTCCAATCTCCCTCTGTTTTCCTTTTGGCTCCTATTTCCTTCATTCCTGTCCTTGTGAAATTTTCTTCTTCCCCTCTCCTAATACTCTGTAGGATTTCCACATACTATTTTCGTTTCACTCCTATGACTAACTAGCTTCATTCTATTCTTCTGTCTTCTGCTGGGATGAGTGATACATCTTACAATTTCTTTGTTTTACATTTGGGTAATTTTTCATCCTTTCTTTCTTTTCTTCTTGAACTATATGTTTTTTCTCACTCCCTCCTCTAATTACTTGAAGAATACCACCTCTATTTCTACCCTATATAAGAGAACCTACTCTTTCCTATCGTCAACCCTTCCTCCTGGAGCACTTGTCTTCTGCTAATTCCTTTTCTTCTCTCTGAAGCAAGGACTCCACAAAGTTGAAGAGGAGAAATGGGAAGAAATGAATTTCCTTGGAGATTGGAAGATTAGAGACGAAACTAAATTCATAAAGTGGGAGAGGGGGAGATTGGAGGAACTGAGTCCTCAGTTGAACAATGGAATGTGAGTGGAAAAAGGGGGATAAGAAGGACCAAGTAGTCCAAGGGAATGGAAGGTGGAAGGAGGAAATTGTCCACTAAGTTGAAGAGGAGAGATAGGAAGAACTGAGTTCTCTGTGGTGAATGGCAGATTAGAGGAGGAACAGAAGTATGGAAGATGGGAGATAGGAATAACTGACTCTTTTTTCTTCTTGTTAGTCATCTTCTTACTGTAATCCCTTAATTAATCTCAAGACCCTTCCTTCCTCCTTGGAGAACTGTGCATTTTCTGTCTCCTCTGTTACCCCCTTGGTGAACCCCATCCTCGAATTTTCTTCCATTCTCCTTGAATTACCCAGTTTTTTTTCAATTTCCTTCCCTTGCCCAAAATTGACTGAATTATTCCACCTATCTCTCTCTCCACATCTTCTTGGGAGCTAAGCTATTGATATAGCCCCCTTTTTGTGTACCAATTTCCTGTCATTCTATTACCTTCCATTCTCTATGGTGGACTCAGTTGTTCCTATATACATCATGGTCAATTTACTTTTTCTTTCCCTTTATACTCCTGGAATGACACAGATCATTCTCTTTTGTTGCACTATCATTGGTGTGTGTGCTTCAGTTCATCTTTTCCCATTTCCTTGAGGACTTTATTCTCCCTATCTTGCCCTTCCTCTACATTGTGGAATCTCTTCCGCTATTTCCTTCATTTCTCCCACTTGATGGACTTCTTTCTTCTACACTCACTGCTGCCACTAAACATGGAGGACACAGTTTTCCTAACCCACATCTTCTACTTTGGGGATTAAATATCTTCTATCATCTATCATTATCCATCTTCAATTTGCTGCATTTATTTTCTTCCATTAGATTTCATTCTCAGCGATGAAATCAGTTATTTCTATCTCTCCTCTTGTACGTGCCTGGTGTATTCTCATCTTTCTCTTATCTGCCATTCCCCATGGATTACACATTTCTTCCTATCTAGAAGAAGAAGCCACATGGCTAAGTTAATTCACTTAGGGAGGAGATTTTGATGATGGTTAATTTGCCTGCTATTTCAGTTGTTGCACTGAGTCTTTCAATGAGAATTGAAGGAGACTGTAAGAAGAGTATCCACCAATGTTAGGGGGAGATATGAGGAACTGAGTTCAGAAAGAGAAGAATGGAAGGAAATAAATCCAGCAAGAAGAAGGGATGAAGAGAGGAGAAATCGTATTCCACTAAAGAAGAGAGAACGGGAAGATAGGAAAACGAGAGTAAAGGAAATTTCTTACCTCAATATATTCTACTTACTATCCTTGCTCAGTGGATAGAAGATAACTGATTATTTACTCCAAGATATGAAGCACTGTCTTGTTTCCACTTCTCCTTGCAAGGTAAATGGATTCTCTAGAACAAAGTAGGAAATGATGCACAAGTTTAATAGGAAGCACAAATCAAATCATATAGTTAATGATAATGCAGAACACATTTTTTATATTATCTTTTACTTCTAGTTTTAATTTACTAATCTCTGAAATCTTCAGAGCCATCTCAAGTTAGGACATTTCAAGTGATTTCTATTCTTCTTTAGATTTTACACATATTCCACATAATCTTTTCTGTGCCTAAAGTTTACTTGAAACAGACATAACCAAATTATACATATTTATAAATCTGGGAAATTCAAGTCTCCACAACAGCAGATTTCTCAGAGCGGCAGAGTCATTCTTGCTTGACCTGCATTGTGGAATACTTTCTGACCTTGTAAACATTAGGTTTCATAAGCAAACAAATTTCTAAAATGCAAATTTTTCCATCAAATGCTGCATTACACCAGACCTTTCTTCCCCTTACCTAGAGTAGACTGACAGGATTTTAAAGATAATTCAAGAGCTCTTCAAGATCTTCCATGCACTCTCACCTTTTGTTTGAGCTGTTCTTGGTTGAACACCCTTTGAGAACTACAGGAAATCAAGAGCATTCAGTGTACAGAAATATTATACAGTGTATACTGTATTTCATTTTTCACATCAGACAGACACTCGACTAAAAGTGGGAATATAATCAAAATGTCCATCAGGTATTCATTGATTTTAAAAAAGCATATGATTCAGTCAAAAGAGATAAATTATATAATATATTAGTCGAGTTTAGAATACCTAAGAAGCTTGTTAATATGATAAAAGTATGCACCAGTGAAACAGAAACTAAAATTCGTGTGGATATTAATATGTCTGACAAATTTACAATTCATGATGGGTTAAAACAAGGATATGCATTATCTCCATTGCTCTTTAATTTTGCCTTAGAATATGTGTTAGGAAGGTAAAAGAAACTAACGAAGGACTAAAATTAAACGGTGTGTCTCAGCTGTTAGTGTATGCAGATGATGTATACTTACTAGGGGTTAATGTAAATACGATTTAGAATAATGGTAAAATATTTTTCAAAGCAGCTAAAGAAATAGGTTTGAAAGTTAGCAAGGCCAAAACCAATTGTTAGGTAATAATCAAAATCTAATTATTGATAACAACTCGTTTGAACCAGTTTCCAAATTCAAGTACTTAACAAACAAAAATTATATTAAAAAGGAAATGAAAAGCAGGCTTAATTCAGGAAATGCATGTTACATTTCTCTTCATAAAATTTTGTCTTTTCGTTTAATATCTAAGAAACTAAAAGTTAAAATATACAAAACAGTAATTTTGCCTGTAATATTATATGGATGTGAAACTTGGTCCCTTACATTGAAAGAGGAACATAAAGAAAGAGTATTTGAAAATAAGATCCTTAGGAAAATATTTGGGCTAAAAGGGATGAGGAGACAGGTGAGTGGAGAAGGTTACATAATTTAGAACTACATAATTTGTATTCATGTCCAGATATTATTAGAATAATTAATTCAAGGAGACAGGTGGAAGGCCATGTGGACAAATAGGACAGGAAAGAGCAGTTTACAGGATTCTTGTCGGGAAACCTGATGATAAGAAACCAGTAGGAAGACCAAGACGAAGGTAAAGAGATAATGTTGAGATGGACCTAAAGGAAATTGTTAGGGATGGAAAAGAGTATATAGATCTTGCTCAGGATAGGGACAGGTAGAAGACCTGTGTTGCTACAGCCATGAACCTTCAGGTTTAAGAAGGCTAGAGAGTTAGTTAGTTAATTAGTTCACTGTATTTCCGAAGACAATGGGAAAACTACTTGAAAGGAAAAAAATGTAGACTTCAGAGATATCAGTAATTAAACTTGATGTGCCTCTAGCACATTGCCCAATGAGAAACTGGTTCCTAAACATTTAATTTTTGTTGTTCAAGTGATTACTATTTTATTCCAATAATTCAAGTTACATTTACTTCCATTATTGAATACCTTTCAAGTAGCTTCCCAATGTCTTCTCAATGCTAGGTCAATAACAACAATTGAACCCCCCATGGGGATCAAGTCAACAACATAGTCAATAAATACATTAATATTGGTTCTATTGGTTTTAGATCATCAAGGATAATGCACCACAACCAAGCCACACTTCCATTCATGATATATAACACTTCAAAAAATTGTATTCAGGTAGCATTCAAGATGACAAGAGCATTTATTAATTTAGGTGTGGTTTTCACAAATTCTGGTGTTTGGATAGTCATTGCCACTAGTCTTCATGATTAAATGGTTATATCATGGTCTGGTTTCAATCTGAGTTCTTCATAGCTGTTCATATATCTACATATATCATTGGTTTTCAGCCTTTTTCAGCCCGGGACCCACCTTGAAGGATATTACACTTCATGGGACCCATAAGCATGTTTGCCAGCATAATTACTTGTAGGGGTGTCCATCTAGTTTATGATCATATTTTAGCTAACATCAAGTACTTTAAGAAACCCTCTTTAGAAAAGTAAAAAGTAAATTAAAATACTAATTTCCTGTAGTGCAACATCTAACTAAACACACATGCTGAAATTGAAAAACATTTTTTAAGAACTAACGTGATGGTTGGGGCTGCCTTTTACATATAAGCTAGGATATGTTTGGTTCAATGGTGGTTAACTTATGTCGTAAATCTGAGTGCGCATCAAGTATTTTTCTGTACTTGCTTTTCAAATCAATCAGAGATGGAGATCTCTTTTCACACAAATATCAGATGGAGAATGGGAACTTTAATGCCTCCGTTAGTTCAGGATACTCACCTTTTAAAGATATCACAAACTTTGTTAAGTCTGAATCTAAAATGTAGTTTTAATGCCAGAAACACAGCTGATATCACACAATTGTTTTCCTAGTTTTACTGACAACATGTTAGAACTTTCAAAATCCGAAAATGGGTCTTGGATAAAATTGAATTCACATTAACTTTCTGGAAACTAATTTTCATTCTCATTACTGAGAGCAGAGAGATGAGATAATACAGATTCGCAAAACTCACTAAGTAAGGAAAGCTCATTCTTGCTTACAAAAGATTCTAAGCTCTGGAAGACAGAAAAGTTATCATTTTTTTAAATACTCTGACCACAAACAGATTTTTTATGGAATGCCTTGACTTTGTCATAAGCTTTTAACACTGTGATCATTTGATCTTGAAGGGATAGTTTGAGTTCATTCAGTTTGGTAAACATGTCGGCCATTTAAGCTAATGTAGCCAAATAATTCTCATCTAAAAACAAAGTAACATACTCAACTCATTCTTAGAATCTCTCAAAAATAGCATAACTTCTTGCCTAAGTTGTAAATGTCTTACAAGGACTTTTCCTCACAAGAGCCAGCTGATTTCTGTGTGAAGCAGAAGCTGTTTATGTCCACTGCCCATTTCATCGTACAACACAGGAAAAAGTATTGAATTTAAGGGGCGAGGTTTTATAAAAGTAACGATTTTAACTGCAAGGTTTTAGCAGCCAATGCATCCCAGTGAATAAAGCAGTGAACCAAATCACATCTTGTGTCACTTCACGAACATGTGCATAAACATCACTGTTCCTTTCACACATCGTTCGATCCAACATATTTCTTCCAGTCAATGTTGTGAATAGTCAGATAAGAATTGAGAAGTTCGAAAATACGTTCTGCTGTATGCATTCATTTAGTTTAGACTACATACAACACAGATTGGATTTTAATTGTTACAACAAAATATCTTAGTAATTTAAATCCAGCTGAGTTAATTAAATATGGTGAAAATTCGATAATATGTCAAATTCATAAATTAATTTGTTTAATATGGAATAAAGAAGAAATCCCTCAACAGTGGAAAGAATCCATAATTGTTCCTGTGTTTAAAAAAGGTGATAAAATGAACTGCAATAATTACCGTGGAATTTCTCTACTCTCAACAACATATAAAATGTTATCTAACATTCTTTTAACAAGATTAACCCCATATGCTAATGAAATTATAGGTGATTATCAATGTGGATTAAAATGTAACAGATCAACTACAGATCAAACATTGATTTAAAAAAAAACATATGATTCGGTGAAAAGAGATAAATTATATAATATATTAGTCGAGTTTGGAATACCTAAGAAGCTTGTTAGTATGATAAAAGTTTGCACCAGTGAAACAGAAAGTAAAATTCGTGTTGGTATTAATGTGTCTGACAAATTTACAATTCATGATGGGTTAAAACAAGGAGATGCATTATCTCCATTGCTCTTTAATTTTGCCTTAGAATATGATGTTAGGAAGGTAAAAGAAACTAAAGAAGGACTAAAATTAAACGGTGGTGACTCATTTGTTAGCATATGTAGATGATGTAGACTTATTAGGGGATGATATAAATACATTAAGAATAATGCTAAGATATTTTTCAAAACTACTAAAGAGATAGGTTTGGAATTTAACAAAGAGAAAACTAAATATATGCTTACAGGCTGAAACAAAGTGTTAGGTAATAATCAAAATCTAATTATTGATAACAATTAGTTTGAACTAGTTTCCAAATTCAAATACTTAGGAGTAATATTAACAAATGAAAATTATATTAAAGAGGAAATAAAAAGCAGGCTTAATTCAGGAAATGCATGTTACTTCTCTCTTCATAAACTTTTGTGTTCTCGTTTAATGTCTAAGAAACTAAAAGTTAAAATATACAAAACAGTAATTTTGCCTGTAGTATTATATGGGTGTGAAACTTGGTCCTTTAGATTGAAAGAGGAACATAAATTGAGAGTATTTGAAAATACGATCCTTAGGAAAATCTTTGGACCTAAAAGGGATGAGGAGACAGGTGAGTGGAGAAGGTTACATAATTTAGAACTACATAATTTGTAGGCCTCCCCCATGGTGCAGTGGTAGCGTCATTGCCTTGTAATCGAGGGGTTCTGGGTTCGATACCTGGTGGAGGCACAAGTGGTTCGGATTCCACTTTAAGCTGTAGGTCCAGTCCCGATTAGCCTTACTGTGCATAAAGTGGACTTAAAAACACCAAATCAAACTACATAATTTGTATTCATGTCCAGATATTATTAGAATGATTAAATCAAGTAGACTTAGGTGGGCAGACCATGTGTACAAATGGGAGAGGAAAGAGGAGTTTACAGGATTGCTGTTGGGAAACCTGATGGTAAGAAACCTGTAGGAAGGCCAAGACGAAGATGGAGGGACAACAATGAGATAGACCTAAGGGAAATCGGTAGGGATGAAAAAGATTATATAGATCTTGCTCAAGATAGGGACAAATGGAAGGCCTGTGTTGCTGCAGCCTTGAACATTCGGGTTTAAGAAGGCTAGAGAGTTAGTTAGTTAGTTAATTTAAATGTAATAAGTTTTTAAGACACAGTTAATACATTTTCGAGCCCGACTTCGCGATCCACCAAAACCCCCCTCAGGACCCACTAGTGGGTCGTACCCCATAGGTTGAGAAGCGATGATCTATATTGATGATACATCATCATTATAAGTGAGCGGTTCGGAAGTAATGCTTGATAACCCACAAACATATGAAACTGAGAAAAACACAAGTGAAAGTTCGGCCATTACATTGTAACCCAAATGTTTCTGTGTGTTTTTACCAATTACTGTTGATTACTTTGTTTGATTACTTCATGACAAACAAGAATGAGAACACCACAGATTTATGTTTCACAATTAAAACAATAAAAGATCTTTACATATATAAGGCAATACATAGTATACAATCAAATGCAGCCGGAGCTGATAAAATCCAGTTAAATGTTAAAGTTACCACTTCCATTTCTGCTGAATGCACTAACACAAAATATTAATTTATCTATCTGCACTGGAGAATTTCACTCCATATGGAAGGAAGCTCATGTAATCCCACTGGCAAGGAAGAAAAATATTCAAAGTCTTGATGACTTTAGACCAATAAGCCTGCTCCATGTTGTCTTCAAAATTATTGAAACAGTAGTGTGTCAGCAACTCACCAAATTTGTTGATGAGAACAATATATAACCGACAAAATTAAACTGAAGCTCACCAAGTTCTTATTGTGGTCACTCTTTGATTACTGTAATGTAGTTTATGGCCCTGGGGATCTCAGTCAGAGATAAAAGGAAAATTCATGTGACAAAAAATTCTTGTATACGATTTGCATTGAACATAAGAAAATATGAACATGTCCTGCCTCATTTGAACACAAAGAAAATATTAACAATGGACAGAAGAAGGCGTCTGCACTATATCACTTTCATAAACAAAATTTTAAAAATAAGTAAACCAGATTATCTATTCAGAAAACTTAAAATAGGCATTCAAATACATTCACACCCCATGCAAGGGCATAACAAACATTTTACATGTCATTACAGAACAGCCATCTTCAAATCATCATTCTTGGTAAATGCAGTTTCAAAATGGAATAAATTTCCCATAACAATAACTAACCAATCAACATCACATGTCCTTAAAACCAGAGCAAAGGACTATCTACTATGTAAACAGTTTGAATCTAGAAGCACACATGAATAAAAATACATCCCACAATGGATTATAACTTGATATTACTTCATGTCAAATGTTTCTCTTCTTGCACCATTAAACATTCACAAATATGCATTTACATGTACAAGTATGTGTGCCTGTGTGTGTGTGTGTGTGTGTGTGTGTGTGTGTGTGTATATATATATATATATATATATATATATATATATATATATATATATATATATATATATATATAATATACTTTATTGTATTATATATTGTATTAAATGAGTGTATTTAAATTTTAGTTTTATGTAGTTTTATTGAGATTTGAGTTGAGGTTGAGTTGTTGTTTAAAGTCCACTTTGTGCACAGTATGCTAATCGGGACTGGACCTACAGTTTAAAGTGGGATCTAAACCACTATGTGCCTCCACCTGGTATCAATCCCAGGACACCTTGATTTTAAGGCGAGGAAGCTATTAGGTACTTTTATGTGTATACATACACACATTAATTGCATCTTTACAGTTCTTATTTGGTTTCAAATTGTCCATACGTTTTTCTTTCATCTTTCTTACTTATTTACTATTATTATTATTATTTGTATTGTTTTCTCTTTTATTATTGGATATATATATTGTTTGTAACTGTAGACTGTATTCTGGCAAGGATTAGGTGGGAGAACAGCATACACTGAAACTCGTCAGCTCAATGAAGATATATTATTATTAGCATTTTTATTATTGCTATTATTATAATGCCTGAGCAACAGGAGACTGTACAGGAAGTGCTGCTAATGTTATCTCCAATTTGAATGGAGAGTGTGTTTTCAAGTTTTATTGCATGTATTTGCATTTGCATGCATGCATTTGCATTTGAATTTATTGCTGCTGCACACATTGTGGCTGACTTAGTGTGCGAGTGCATTAGTTGATTGGTTTTGATCTCAGCATCAAAGTTTCTGGGTTTGAGTCCCAGCCTGGGCATAGATGTTCTTTGTGATTGTCCCTCCATATATTTCAGCTAATCATCACTCATCCTCATATCATAATTAACCTAAAGTGACAGAGAAACTACATTAAAGAACAAAATTGCAATTATTTGATTCAATTGGATTAAAATTGTTGGAGAATATAAAGAAAAGCATTCTAAATTTGTTGCAAATATGTTCTCAACATTCACTCCTGATGATGCTATTTTGATAATTTTGAAAAAATCAAGGTAATTATATAAAATATACATCCTGGAATTTTTTTTATATCTTGTTTGTGTCACTCTAGTGCAACAAGTTTTTGTAGGAAAAGTCTTTGTGTTAAATAATGTATGGGGACATGCAAATGCAGATGTTTTAGTCAAGATGTTGGCTCCCCTGTAATTCATTTATATTATGTGTGTTCTCCTTTGGGAATTGAAACATATCCATGAATATGTTAGATCATTTTCTTTCAAATTTTCTTATAGTCATGTACTGTCTGTTAGTACAGGTATTATTAAAATTCAAAGCACAAAATTTCATTTCGATAAAGAAAGATGTCTGTTTAATGTACTACATATGTTGCAAAATTAAGTAAATATATATACAGATACACACGGAAACATAATTTATAAAAATCTCCAGTAGATAATATAATTCTTTCTTTCTCTTATTTAACCCTTAGGTACTATGGACGGTCTGTCAGACTGCTGTGTTACTTTCTTTCTATTTTTTTACCTTACCTCTTTGAATGAAAAGTGGACTCTTCCATGTACCTTTCCATTGAGACGCAATGTACACCAGTTCAAAGTCTTGCATTGTTGTCTTTGATTTCTGAATACTTATTCAGTTTTGTTTCCGGTGAGCGATCTGTCAGATGTGCCATAGTATTTACGTGAGTTTTTTACCTTGTATACTCTTATATATTGTACTGACAAGAAGGAGACTATATATATGTTACTCTCGATTTTGTAATATTATGAGAATATAAAAAGCAATATTAATGGTATTTCAAAGGTAATGGAATTGAGTATGAATAAGTTTTAGTATTTTCTTATCATTTACAATCTCGATGTTATTAAATTGTCTGTATTGTTTATACTATTATCATCCTTTAAAATTTTATATATACCATAATAAACTAACTTCACTTAACATGACTTAACTCCTAACATAAATACAATTTTATTTTTTGTGACGTAAGTGTCCTAAAACATAGAAAATGATGCAGAGGTCTGTCTCGTAGACCGCTCCATAGTAATTGCATAACTATTCACGTGCATAGTACCTAAGGGTTAACATTAAAAGCAGTGTTTCTGCTGTGATATAATCTTTCTGTTTGTATTTTCATTTGTTTGAAGTATATATATTATAAGATTATTCATCAGTCAGTGAAAACTCTACAAAGGTATTGTGATGTAAACCTTCAAATGGTATATGTATGCTCTGCTATTCACAGAAGACTACTATTATTTTATTTTGTACTTGAGTTTAAAACACGTATCATAAGTTTTAAGAATGTTTCTGCTCTGAATGAAGTTCCAGTGTAATCAACACACATGCTACACCAACCTTTAAGTAATCAGGTGCTGTCTGCATTTAACTTCATTTCACTTTTAGGCTGTCATCATTACAATTAGGTTGTCTTCATTCCTAGTATCTTCATCGTGACATGTAAGTGGTAGAACTCTCATGATTTCATTGCTCTCATTAATATGTCTCTGAGAGTTGTGTTTCCATAGTATCCTTACCATATGCAACAGTGAGACTCACTACTAACTAACAATTCACTCCTCTGATCAACAATGGCATTTAAATGACATTAAGTATAATCAGTGCCATTGTCAAGGTTGTGGAATGGGTTATACCACACAGTATCTTGCACTTCCAAAAGTGTTAGATGTTCTCAATAGTTTCGCGATTACATAAGTCTATTAAACTCTTGATAATATCTAGACAACAGTGCAAAGCAAACTCACGAAATTTCACATCAATGTTCTAGAAGGAGTTCTAAGCTGTTGTAATTTTTCTGGTCTTGGAATATCACAGTGTTTTTTTCAAATGGAGAAGAAAAATTGAAAGAAGAATTGCCCTGAGGGTTTGCCAAAGGTCCAGTCGAGCCCTAATCAAAGAGTCACCAAATTTTAGAGTACATCAAATTCCGTGCTCTTGGATATTATGTTTTAGATTAGTTGTTCTTGTCAGGAAATTCCCCTTTTGTTTGATTTTATTTCAGTTTTGTTATTTAGCGTTACCAGTTTTGACTAATCACAGTGGTGAGCATGAGTGATGATATGACAAAATTTATGAAGGAACACTCAGAAAGAAAACCCCTTCCAAGATCTGAATTCAAACCAAAGACTACTGGCATCTTAGCACACTGTGCAAATCAGTCTACCCCAGAGGTTGCCACATTCCCTTTTGTGTGAAACAAATTCAAAGCTAAATTACAAACAAAGAAGTAATAAAACAAGCATGCACAATCAGGGTGGAGTTCGAAGGTGAAATTGGGGAGGGGCTGATTTTAACATGTTGGCTCTTTCGAAGGACTGTGTGTGTAATAGATATATTCCAATACTTCAGAATCAGTTAATTGAAATTCCCTCCCCCCACCTCTCTTGTCACATACTTCATAGAAAGTGATGATGTATTAAAATCATGTCCACTTTTGGTGATGTGATTGGTGACTTTATTGAACAAAAGGTGAGATATAAATATTATTTAAGAGGTAAGTTAGATTATTTTCTCTGTACCATAATGTGGAGTTATTCTGAACAAGTGGGGTTATTCTAAAATGTTTTCCTGTTTTATACTTACTAAACTATATTGAAAAACACCTGGAAAAAAATTGCTATGTTATTTTGGGATCATAATGGTTCACTCTAAGTGCGATAATTCCCATGTGGTTGCAAACGGAACTAATAAAAAATAGGAATCTAGGAACAGTTGCTTTCACATTTTCCAGAAACATATCAGCACGTTCAGAAAAGCCCCATCAGTAAGATGGAATGTTTCGAATAGTCCCTAGGTCAAGTACAACAGAACAGTGCTTGTGTTCAGAATAGCCCCCAGATGAGTGTAATTCTGAACAGATGTTTGAGATTTTTTTCTGGACCAACAAACAACACACGAGTCTAACAACTTATGGTATGTCGAAGGTGGCATCATGAGCTACATAACTATTTTTTTTAACTTTATACTGCTATTAGGTACCACTCCCATTCAATGACATTTACTGCAATGCGTTCAGAATAGCCCCACATTATGGCATTGTATTTATCTCTTCAGTAAATACCACACAATAAAAAATATTGATACTTAAGTGGTGGATGTTGTTTGAACCTTGGGGATACCTGGAGGAATGATCTCTTCTCGGGGTCATCAGGACCTCACATACCTCTACTTAGAGAAATGGTAAATATTTTTAAGAAACACACAAACAGTCATGCGTCACATGTTTGCGAGTTGTATTTTTTTCTGCTGGAAAAATAAAACAATGCTACAATCAGACAGGAAAAGATTGCTCTTGGGATATGACTATCTCTGAGTTAAATATAATGTCTGTAATGCAAATAACATTTCATGGGAAACAAACTAAGTAACAACAACTGTTGGGGCAACTAAAGTTTATAGGCGGGAAAGGTTAGGCTTACGTTGATTGACAAATATTAAAGCTGATCCTACATTGGGACAACAATTGTTTTAGAAACTGTTTTCTTCTGTTAAGACAACTTTCTGTAAATTCTAGTATGCATCCACGATCTACTCTCTCTTTCACTTTTTTTTTCCTACCCACCTAACGTGACCGCTCAAAGTTCGCCATGCAAATCTACTAATCTTACAGTTAATGAACACCGTTTTTATAAATCTTCTGTTAAAGTAGGTCTTATTAATTAGTACCACCATGAATGCTTTTTTAATTTATTCCATATGCACAGTTTTGCCACTAGGACTAAGTAAAAATAACAATGTTATCGCTGATGAGTGAACTTTGCTTGAATTAGGTTGCCCATATTGCTTTCGGAAGTCACCATCACTCCATCGGCCACACAGTTATGCATAGATGCACGCAGCAATCGTGCACATTTCACCACCTCCCGGTGAATTATCTTATGTTAATGTCGGGGCCCATGACAGTATCATCATACCTTATACTTCAAAACATTTATTTCTTCAATAATAGAATACTGTTCCCCTGTCTGGTCGGTCCATGGTGTGTCCCACTCAGCTCTCTAGAATCGATTCAGTCTTTCACATTTTCATAGCTATAGTCCATTACAGAGTGCCCTCATTATGCAAATTTTCAACTCCGCATCTCCTGTCCTATCTACACTTACAGCCTTCCCACCAGCACCGTTTGGGTGCCTCCCCGATGGCACAGTGGTAGCGTCATCACCTTGTAATCAAGGGGTCCTGGGTTTGATACCCGGTGGAGGGACACAGTGGTTCGGATCCCACTTTAAACCATAGGTCCAGTCTCGATTAGCCTTACTGTGCATAACATGGACTTAAAACACCAACTCAAACCCAACCCACCAGCGCTATTTGCAGAATGACTTCAACTAAAAAAAAGTGCTCCCCTGTGGTTAGCACCACGCCATGAAGGCATATAGGGGGTGTGGGGGTAGCAACCCACAATTTCTTTATCCGGTCATGAGTGGGGGTGATGTGATCAGCATCATGCCCCTGCACCTTTACCCCCCATGGTTTCCCCCAGGTACCCATGTCATTAGATGCTTGGTGGGTCCCGGAGCCGCTTCCGTTAGAAAAGTTCCCAGATTTGAACCAGCCAGGGATCGAACCCGGGACCTTGAGCATGGTAGTCAGACACGTTAACGACTGAGCCACCGCGGACACTATCCATACAAAATTATCAATGGTAAAATCTGCTGCAACACACTCCTTCAAGAATTCCACCAAGACTTGAAATTCTAAAATGATCTCTCTTCTACAGACTTCCCACCCAATATAATGACCTCCCATCAAGTGTTGACATATTCAATACAGACTATGCCTTTCGGTCTAACATAAAAAAAATGTTGTAAATAGAGAATGTATAGGTATTTTCTCAATAAATAAATAAAATAAAGATTATGGAAGGAGAGAGAAGGAAGCTGGACCTCAAAGAAGAATGGAAGGTCAGATAGAAGAATCTGGGTATCCAAAGGATGGAGGAAGATTTAATGATTATGGGAGGAGAGGGAGAATGAAGCCAGGCTTCAAAGAACAATGCAGGTTGAGGCAAAGATAGGGAGAGGAGAATGAATGAAGCAAAGTTTATAAGAAAATTAAAGTAGGGATGAGAGGTATGGAGGATGAGATAGAAGAATGTAGTACTGCTGAGTTTTACACAAGGAAAAATGAATACGATGTGATGAGGGAAGGAATGGATTAAATGATACAGATTAAATAGGGAGATAGAAATAGAGAAAATTGCTAAAATTCTGAGTCCAAAAGAGATAACTATTTATTACTTACTTCACAATGATTTACTATTTCATTCTTTCAAACTTGTGATTTCTTATGTTGATGTTGTTTCCTCTGAGGTTCATAATGCTCTTCATTTTCAGTCAAATTAGCATCTCAGCAATATTTTTGGCATATTTCTATGTCTGGTTGGCTTTCCTATATCTCTTTGCAAAGCAAGTGTATCCTGTACAGCAAAGATAGAAAAAATTCGGTATTTTAGTGTTGTAATAAACTAACAGAATTAGTATAGAAGTACTATTTTTATTGTAGCAACCTGTTGTCAAATTGGAAAAGCATGTGTATATTTTGAACAATATCAATGTCTCCCATTGATCCATTATCTTATTTTCTTTAGTACTGGTCAACATGAAATTTGTTACAAGCAATGTGAATGGTGTTCTAAGGTAAGTCGATGGTGCTGAATTCGAAAATGAAATCAGTTTTTTCCTATCGGGCTCAGTTTTCTTGTTACACACTAACCTGTACCTAATGCAATTCATGAAAATTCTGCCTATTGGGCTGTGGCTTAACCTATATTTACTCTAAAGATATTGTTGAATAACAGTCATTATATGACCATAGAATGACCAGCATGTTCCTAGGGCCAGGGACCTTCCTCCAATTGCAACAAACCAAATCATGAATAAGAGAGAGGCATGGCAACACTGTCTATGAGTCATGCCTGAACACGTAGAATCGCAGTGTTGTTTGTTGTCACGTGTGTCTCAGCATTGTGAGTTCTGACAGAATGGGAAGTGACTGCCTTTGATTAGGTTGTGATTCGAAGTTTCAGAAGTACTGTGTAGTGTTAGTGCATAAGAAAATGCCTCGTACCTGCGTAAATAGCCCCAATTCGTATTGTTATGTATGTGGAGAGTTGACATTTAAGTCACGAAAGCAACGAATTACCCCTCTTATAAAGAAGTGCTATGAACTCTTTTTTGGGTCTAAAGTTGGGGACCAGGACAAAACATTGTTCCCCTACATATGCTGTTTGACCTGTGTTACACTTCCTACAATCTGGTTAAAAGGATCACGTCACATGTCGTTTGCTGTTCCCATGGTTTAGAGGGAACCATCAGATCACACAACAGACTGTTATTTCTGCCTGACCAAAATAGCTGGAATCACGTCGAAAACAAGGAACACTGTGCAGTACCCGAATTTACTATCAGCCATGAGACCTGTATGTCACAATGAAGAATTGCCGGTACCAAAGCCTCCTGAGAATGTGAGTGAAGATGATGGTTGTGACCAACATGTGGAAGAAAGTGCAAGAGGTGAAGAAACTGCCGACCCAACATTTAAAGTGTCCGGTTCATCAATGGAGCCACACTTATTGCCACAAGGGGATCTGAACGATCTTACGTGGCATTTAAATTTATGTAAGCAACAGTCTGAACTTTTAGCTTCGCGACTGAAAGGTTGGAATCTCCTCGCTTGCGATACGAAAGTGTTTTTTTTTTCGTGACCGCCATACTATTTTCTCAGAATATTACTCCCACGAAGGAGACATGTTTTTTTGTAATGACATCTCATCCATTATGGATTGTCTTGGCTATGAATACAGTTCACACGATTAGCATCTTTTCATCGATTCCAGCAAAGTTAGTATGAAAGCTGTACTTCTCCATAGTGGAAACAAATTCCCATCAGTACCAATTGCTCATGCTGTTAACATGAAGGAGACATACGAGAACTTGAAACAGCTTCTGACAAATATCCAATATGAGAAATACAAATGGAATATATGCGGAGATCTGAAGGTAATTGTAATTCTGCTTGGCGTGCAGCTTGGGTACACAAAGCATTGCTGCTTCTTATGCGAGTGGGACAGCAGAGACAGAAAAAATCAATATTGTGGGAAAAAATGGCCCCTTCGTAGTGAATTATTGCCTGGACAGAAGAATGTGGCAAACACTCCTCTTGTTGACCCCAAAAATGTGTATCTCCCTCCTCTACACATAAAATTGGGACTAATTAAAAACTTTGTGAAAGCCATGGAAGAACTTCACGTGGATTCATGTACTTGCAACAGAAATTCCCAAGAATAAGCGATGACGAAATTAAAGAAGGAATATTTGTAGGGCCTAAAATAAGGGAATTGATGAATGACGAGAATTTCATTCAACAATTAACAGATGTTGAAAAAATGGCATGGTTGTCTTTTACAAGTGTATGTAAAAACTTTTTAGGCAACCATAAAGTATTGCGATATTGTACATGGACTAATTAGATCATACCAACGTATGGGATGCAACATGTCTCTAAAATTACATTTCTTGAATGATCACCTGGACTACTTCCCAACTAACCTTGGAGCCGTTAGTGACAAACACGGTTTCACCAAGATATTGCTCTAATGGAAAAGTGGTATCAAGGCAAATGGAGTGCCGCAATGCTGTCTGACTACTGCTGGACCTTACGAAGAGATGTTCCTGACGCAAAGTTTCATAGGAAATCGGGAAGGAAACATTTTTATGTATGTTTATACACTTTCATATTACTCATTTACTTCATTCCTTTGTATACTGCCACAGATTTATTACCATTTACGTTTGTAGCACTTTTGTGAAAGCGAGTCCTTTCGACCAATACATATAGAACATGGGCTGAGGTAGGAAAATACAAAAAAACATTTTTACAGGAAATCTGAGCCCGATGGAGAAATTCTGAAATCAGATCTGCATTCAGGGCCTCAGCAACTTCTACAAACAGCTTGTTTTGTTCTTGTAACATTCACAAATATTTTTTTTGTAGACCAGAATTAGAGCCCGTAAGTTCAGGCATTTATTTTCGTTAAAATAGACAGGCAAAAAGGCATTTATAATGTGGAAAATAGGCACTAAAAATGGGAAAAAAGGCAAAACAAACTGAAAAAGGCACATTTGAAAGTCACTTACTTTTATCTATAATTTCTGGCAAAATGTTAATGAAGCATACATAAAACAAGCAAATGTAGCTGGACTCATTTCGATAACAGCATTTTCACCTTTTAGAATATCAAAATTGTTTTCAATTGTTTCAAGTCATCATTTGCACTTACTACCCATTTGCACTTTTCCACAACAGCTGGCCCCTTTTCTCCTGACACTTCCATCATCTGCAGCATAGATTCCTCGAAGATTTTCATGGATGCTACAAGAGTCTCACCTCTTTTTTCTAACTTTGTAATTGTCTCTGGCAATGCACCATAATGTGCAAAAATAAACGACAGTTCATTCAGTTCAGTACTTTCATCTGTTTAAATCCAAACCTTCTTTCCACCAACTTCAGCACGAATTCTTTGCAGAGCTTCTTCGTAGCAGATGCTTAAATATGTTTTCCGCAGCGTAGATTCCGACGGCACCGTTTCTTTAGTGTATTTCTCCAGGAATTTCCTCAGTGACTTGTTTTCCACTTTCCAGAAAGGTATCCCTGCTTCCATGAAAGCTTTGCACAGTTCAAGAGAAAACAGATTGCCTGTTGGATGAAGTGCCCACTGTTGAAATTAGGGATATCTTCTTCTGTCCAACCTTTTTGGCAACTGCAGATTTATGTTTTGCTGTTGACACATGCTGAGATATAAAGTATTTTTTCTCATGCTTGAATGTTTTTTCACATATCTTGCAGAGAAGAATAGTACCATCTGTCAAAAATGTGCTTTCACGAAATTCATGCACGTAACCATGTAACTTACCACTTAATAGCACACTAAATTTTGGCATGATGACAACTACACGATCCTTTCCTTCCAAAGTGCAGAACTAAACTGAAGATAGAGAACTTGATTTTGGAATCCATGCAAAGGCCCTTGGGCATTAGTGCTGTTTCTTGTCAATAACCTCCTGACACGGACGCTGGACGTGATGACGTAATTGTGCAGGTGTTCTGCAACTTTTTAGCAGTCAATCATTCACAAGGACATGTTAACGGAAAGGCAATATCTTAACTCAGCATGAAATACTATTTTTTTTTTAAACACACTTTTCTCCTTCAGCAATGTTGAAACATACGTGAGTTCAATATTACTTAAATAAGGCGAAAATTATTCACATAATAAACGGAAGAAAAATAAATGCCAACAACGTTTTTTGGGAGAAAAATAATTTATTTACACATTTTTTTTAAAAAATGTTCAAATTTCATTGAAAAAGGCAAAAAAAGGCATTATAATTAAAAATAGGCAGTGGGGTCCCAAATAGGCAAAATGAAAAGGCTTCTAAAACATTCGAAACAACATAAAAAACGTATATCCGGAAAAATTTTATCAATATATGCAGTAGATAAAAAGAGGCATTTTGCCAAACTTCCGGGCTCTAGTAATAATTAATAACCAGTTATTAAGGGTCAGGTATATTTTTAATATTTACAAAATATGCACTGCATAGCATGATAACTCATAAGTGGTGTAATTTTTATGTATCGTTTGAGACATTCCCAATTCTCTACAGGAATAAAGGATATAACAAGATGTTACTAGGTACACACTTAAAATATTATTTTAGAAAATCATACTTTTTTAAAAATAATGTTATGATAAATATTATATTTTGATAGTGCAATTATCATCTTGTCTCTGTGGGAAGCCAGGTACAAAATTCAATTCATAAACCTTCAATGGCATCATCACAGAACATGGGGAAACAAATTCAGTTTATTTCTAATTTCTAGAGATCTTTTACACTTACTCCATAAACACTTGAGACTATAAATACTTATTTATATTAATATCGTCAAACCTTTGGAAAATACATTGTTTTGTAGAAATCCAATTGCAACTACACACCATTAAAATATTAAAAAAAAAAACTCCACATAAAACCATGACTAACTTCTTAGTTGATGTGAATCTTTTTGTACAGGAGCATTGTGTTCTTTTATTTTCTCTCCCTAGTGTACCATATTTCATTCATGTGTACTGTACTATTTGTGATGTCACACTAATATTCCCCAGAATTTCCAGGAAGTAAGATGTCACTAGTTTATTTGTGTAGTCAATCATCTTGTCTAAAATATAATTAACAGATTTTTCAAAAGTTGACAATGCTCGATACTAACAACAACTTTGTAAAAATTAATACTTATGAATAACTTTTGAGTTTGAGATTTAAGTCCACTTTTATGCACAGATAAGCTAATTGGGACTGAACCTACAGTTTAAAGTGGGATTCAAACCACTATGTTCCTCCATCAGGTATCTAACCGGGGATCCCTTGATTACAAGACAATGGACGACGTTCACACTATGACATGGAGGATGTACGTATGACTCAAGAGAAACATGCCTTTAATAAAAGAGGAATAGTACAATTTAATCTTGATTATGTATGTTTTTCAAGGAACAATAACTAAATAAGTTTTAATGTTTGAAAATGTAAAATGTGAAAAAAAAAATCAAAAACTTTGCTACACTGGGAGCAAAAGGAAAAAATGTGTGAAGAAAAAAATAATAAAATACAAAATTTGGTTGCATTTTCATTTCACCTGTGTTAACTTTTGTCCCTTGGAAAAAACCTTTAGAAATAAATACAATCTATCTTATCCAAGTCACATAAGAATCTACACATGTTGTTTGTGTGTCATTCGGATATTAATTTGTGTATATAAATATCCCTTCTTTACCAAACTTGTATCACATTTAAGTATCAGAATTTTCACAATCATATTTAGAAAATCGATCAAAAATATATTCCAATTATGTTTGTAATTTTCATCATCAGCATAAAATAATGAGTTATTTTTGTTATTAAGATTACCTTCTTCCAACCACCCAGCTTCCTGAACATCTGCTATATCTACTTTATATTGAGCTATCTCATTAACTGTAGATTGAAATGATCCAGGACTTTAGAGGCTTAGAACATTCCAAGCCCCCAACCTTCAGACCATAGCAGTTCCCACCCAGATATTCAAAACAGGGAACTATTTTATTTCTGAAATTTTTTACCATTGGAATATAAATTGTCTTGTGTTGACAGTTATTTTTAGAAGGATATTTGCCACTTTACATCTAACCCCCAATATGGATGGAAGACTGCACCTTGGGTCTAGCTGGGAAGAGACAACATACGAGTCCTCTAACAATACTTCATCTCTGCAATTTCTGAGATGCTCACATGGATATGACAGGTTATCTCTACACAATTTAGGGTGGAGTGAAAAAAAATTTTCTTCAATTTCGAAATGCCTGTAGTCAGGAAAGTTGCATTTTGGTATCAGATAGTCAAATAAAAAAAATCAGCTCTCTAAGTCAATTTCTTCTGGTGCCCCAAGGCCTCCGAAGTTTTCATAATTCCACTTATTTTAGTGTATTGAAAGATAGTAGTGTAATTGATGCTATTATAAACCCGAGAAAGTATGAGCCCCCTCAGATTGATTTGGCTACACTTAAAACTAGCTCAAGATGTGCATATGAGCTTATTGCTCAAGTGTGGTACTCTGTCTAATCCAAGATTTTTGTAAAAATGCCCTCGGGAATTTCCCGTGAAAGTATGACCCCCCTCAGATTGATTTGCCTACACTTACAAAAGCTACGTCTGTGAGATTGTTGTCCATAAGCTTGTTAAAAATATGCCCTTCTTGATATAGTTTTGGATACACTTAAAACTAAGGCAAAAATGCTCATATAAGCCACCCACGCACACCCACACCCACCCACACCCACCCACACCCACACATATTTACTTCCGGTTTAAGTTTAATTGGACACCAGGCCCAACTTGTGCAATATGCAGAGGCCTTCTAGAATTGCTCTGTGACTCTCTCATTTCTTACATCATAAACATATGATTTTTCACCTATAAGAATAACACTACATATATTGTCATCAGGGAGTGTATCATGGAATTCACAGATAATTTTAATGTTTGTCCTGTCATTAACCACAACTTGTTTTATTTTTGAGGTGTTGATGACAAACATGGGTCTCTGTGTTTTAAATTCATCTGGTGTGTAATACATGTCAGTATTGCCAGTAGTGACCCTTTTGTATGCTGTAAATGCCTCATATAATTTCAGAAAATCATCCTTGGACATGTTTAAATTATAATTTTCTCTAGGAAACACCTCATTTCTGCCATTTTTAAGATATATGTTCTTGATGTTGCAGCTATCAAATTTACTTGAATTTTTTTCCTGATTATTGTGTCTTCCAGTCTGAAACAGTACCACCACAAAATCTGACATGTCATATTGTATACTGGAGAATGAGTTTGTAGCATCAAATTCATAATAGGTACCAGTGGCAGGCTTCTGTACACATTGATATGTATAAAATTGTAAAGGAATCTGTGGATTTTTTAGGATATCTGTTTTATATTTAAGAGCATAACTGGCCTCATATTCAACAACCGGGATTCTTAGCTCCATAGTCTGAATAATGCATTTGCCTTCATCAGGTAGGGTATTAGGCAGAGCTTCCCCTGTAGAGTTTAATGTACTGTACCTCATCAAAGCATTATTATCATTTGCAGCTCTTCTAAATGTAATTCTTAAACCACCCTTCCACATAATATCTTTGTAATCTGAGAAGAATCCTGGCAACAGGCGCATAGGAAACAATACTGTGTGGCTTTTAGATATAATTTTATCACCAGCCTCAAATCCACCTATTTTGTAGTAAGAAGCCTCGGTCATGGATAATTTTAGTGTGGCCAAAGCTGTAGAGGTAATTCCAGGGTAATCTACTCTGTTTATAACAACACCATGTTTTCTGATCTCAATTTCAGAGAACAGATGTGGCACAAAATTGTCTGATTTTTTCAAAAACATGTATAACAGCCAGGAGAGTTCAAATCTCAAACCCCCGTGCTTGTCACATGCATCATTTTTGAGTTATTCAAGCACATAGGTAGAATTACAAGTTTTTTGAAAAAATTATAGAGGCACAAAACATAGAGAATTGTATATGCATGACATCTGAAAATATTCCAGGTCTCCCTCACTTATAGTTTCTGAGATAATCAAATTCAAAAAATTATCGATTTTTTCAAAAACATGTATAACAGCCAGGAGAGTTCAAATCTCAAACCCCCGTGCTTGTTACATGCATTATTTTTTAGTTATTCAAGCACATAGCAATTGCATGCACCACATGGCATATGAAAACATTACAGGTCCACATCACTTATAGTTTCTGAGATAATCAGAATTCAACAAATTTTGAGTATGTTGTTCAGTAGGGCACCACAAGTTGATATCTTCCTGCTGGAGTGGCACAGAATGCATAGTTCTCAAAATACTGTTAATACTGCACTTTTCATAAAATTCTATTTATATAACAGACATAAATTAGACATTTGCAGCTTAAATATTGCATCTATCAAAAAAATTATAGAGACAAAAAATGTAGAGAATCATGCCTAGAATATGCCTACAAAATTTTAAGTCTCCAGCACTGATAGTTTTTGAAAAAATCACAAATTATAAAAATTATCGATTTTTTAACAAAACTTCTAAACAACCTCTAGATTTCAAATATGCAACCCCCATGCTCCTATCTTGAAAAATAGGCAAGTTTTTCAAGATCTAGAGAACGGCAAGAGATTTTTGAAAAATTATAGAGATCAAAAAGTTGCATCTCGGCATGCCCATGTTAAAGCAACAAGCCCTATGTCTCTAGCATTCATGGTTCCAGAGATAATCAAAATTATTGTTTTTTTCCAAAATTTCAGTATGTTGCTCAGTGGGACCTAACAAGCCTATACCTGACTGCTAGAGTGTCTGAGCATGCATAGATTTCAAAATATTAACAATTTTGTTAATATTGCACTTTTCAGAAAATTCTATTTATAGAACAGACATAAATCAGAGATTTACAGCTTAAATATTGCATATATCAGGAAAATTATAGACAAAAAATGTAGAGAATCATGCCTAGAATATGCCTACAAAATTTTAAGTCTCCAGCACTGATAGTTTTTGAAAAAATCACAAATTCTAAAAATTATCGATTTTTTTTAACAAAACTTCTAAACAGCCTCTAGATTTCAAATATGCAACCCCCATGCTCCTATCTTGAAAAATAGGCAAGTTTTTCAAGATCTAGAGAACGGCAAGAGATTTTTGAAAAATTATAGAGATCAAAAAGTTGCATCTCGGCATGCCCATGTTAAAGCAACAAGCCCCATGTCTCTAGCATTCATGGTTCCAGAGATAATCAAAATTATTGTTTTTTTCCAAAATTTCAGTATGTTGCTCAGTGGGACCTAACAAGCCTATACCTGACTGCTAGAGTGTCTGAGCATGCATAGATTTCAAAATATTAACAATTTTGTTAATATTGCACTTTTCAGAAAATTCTATTTATAGAACAGACATAAATCAGAGATTTACAGCTTAAATATTGCATATATCAGGAAAATTATAGAGACAAAAAATGTAGAGAATCATGCCTAGAATATGCCTACAAAATTTTAAGTCTCCAGCACTGATAGTTTTTGAAAAAATCACAAATTCTAAAAATTATCGATTTTTTAACAAAACTTCTAACCAGCCTCTAGAGTTGAAATAAACAACTCCCATGCCTCTATCTTGAAAAATAGGCAAGTTATTCAAGATCTAGAGAACAACAAGATATTTTGAAAAAATTGTAGAGACCAAAAAGTTGCATCTTCAAATGCCCATGAGAAATCACCAAGTCCCATGTCTCTAGCATCAATAGTTTCAGAGATATCAGAGAAACGAAATTATTGATTTTTTTCAAAATTTGAGTATGTTGTTCTGTGAGCCATGCCGGGTCATCCCATCGGCCCAGAATGAAATTATTTGTATATGGGCACCTGTGTTAATTCTGAAATTAAAACTGTAGGCCCTAACTGAGTCTCTGGATTGAACATGTGTCAAATTACACAGCAGGCAGGTTATAATATTTTAAGACAGAACTGAGAGTAGAGTATCATGTTTCTGGATTGAACATGTCTCAACATTATTACACAGCAGGCAGGTTATAATATTTTAACACACAACTCAGAGTATCATGTCTCTGGATTGAACATGTCTCAACATTATTACACAGCATGCAGGTTATAATATTTTAAGACAGAACTGAGAGCATCATGTCTCTGGATTGAACATGTCTCAACATTATTACACAGCAGGCAGGTTATAATATTAGAGAGTATCATGTCTCTGGATTGAACATGGATAAACATTATTACACAGCAGGCAGGTTATAATATTAAAACTATAGGCCCGGACCGAGAGTATCATGTCTCTGGATTGAACATGGATAAACATTATTACACAGCAGGCAGGTTATAATATTAAAATTATAGGCCCGGACCGAGAGTATCATGTTTCTGGATTGAACATGTGTAAACATTATTACACAGCAGGCAGGTTATAATATTTTAGAACAAAACTGTTTCTGGATTGAACATGTCTCAACATTATTACACATCAGGCAGGTTATAATATTAAAACTATAGGCCCTAACTGAGAGTATCATGTTTCTGGATTGAACATGTCTCAATATTATTACACAGCAGGCAGGTTATAATATTTTAAGACAGAACTGTTTCTGGATTGAACATGCATCAACATTATTACTCAGCAGGCAGGTTATAATATTTTAAGACAGAACTGTTTCTGGATTGAACATGCATCAACATTATTACTCAGCAGGCAAATTATAATATTTTGAAACAAAGCTGAGAGTATCATGTCTCTGGATTGAACATGTCTCTGGACTGAACATGCATCAATATTATTACTCAGCAGGCAGGTTATAATATTTTAAGACAGAGCTGAGAGTATCATGTCTCTGGATTGAACAGGTGTAAACATTATTACACATCAGGCAGGTTATAATATTTTAAACAGAGCTGAGAGTATCATGTTTCTGGATTGAACATGCATCAACATTATTACACAGCAGGCAGGTTATAATATTTTAAGACATTGAACATGCATCAATGTTATTACTCAGCAGGCAGGTTATAAAAACAAAGCTGAGAGTATCACGTCTCTGGATTGACATTATTACTCAGCAGGCAGGTTATAAAAACAAAGCTGAGAGTATCATGTCTCTGGATTGAACATGTCTCAACATTATTACTCAGCAGGCAGGTTATAATATGTTAAGACAGAGCTGAGAGTATCATGTCTCTGGATTGAACATGGGTAAACATTATTACACAGCAGGCAGGTTATAATATATTAAGACAGAGCTGAGACATGTCTCTGGATTGAACATGTCTCAACATTATTACTCAGCAGGCAGGTTATAATATTTTAAGACAGAGCTGAGAGTATCATGTCTCTGGATTAAACATGTCTCAGCATTATTACTCAGCAGGCATGTTGTTATAATATTTTAAGACAGAGCTGAGAGTATCATGTCTCTGGATTGAACATGGGTAAACATTATTACACAGCAGGCAGGTTATAATATTTTAGGCCCGAGTATTAGGGGATTTACACAGCAGGCAGGTTATAATATTTTAGAACAGAACTGAGAATATTATGTTAGGATTTAACAGGTATAAATATTATTACACAGCAGGCAGGTTATAATATTTTCGAGGATTAGGGATTTACACATCAGGCAGGTTATAATATTTTAGAACAGAACTGAGAATATCATGTTGGGGGGATTGAACATGTTACACAGCAGGTAGGTTATAGTACAACAGGCAGGTTAAGAACTGTAGGGCAGCATTGTTTTAGGATGGCCATAAAACACTGCCCAACACTGCAACTATAGGGAAGATAGGGTGGAGGAGCAGATGGAACTAACTCTTCCTTGTATTCCATGCTTGGGTGTATATAGAATATTTACCTGCTCTAGGAAGGCACAACCACTCGGTAGGTAAAATTATGTTGCATGTTCTGTACAGAAAAGGCATTTCCGTGGACACTCTTATCACAGAAATGCCTGTGCATGTATGAATCATATGTATTGAAAACTTCAAGATGTAACTGAAAAAATTTCTACAGAACAATTGTATTCAGGCACCAGCACAGCTCAAGATGTGGCTGATAAGAGTGTCCACAGAAATGTATGAATCATGGAGGCACCAACACGGAAGGTATTGATTCACATCAAGATGTGGCTGATAAGTGTGTCCACAGAAATGTATGAATCATGGAGGCACCAACATGGAAGGTATTGTTTCAAGCCTCAAGATGTGGCTTAATATAAGGCCGTGGCTCTGTTTGAATTCACTTCATCACAATTTTACCTACCGAGTGGTTGTGCCTTCCTAGAGCAGGTAAATATTCTATATACACCCAAGCATGGAATACAAGGAAGAGTTAGTTCCATCTGCTCCTCCACCCTATCTTCCCTATAGTTGCAGTGTTGGGCAGTGTTTTATGGCCATCCTAAAACAATGCTGCCCTACAGTTCTTAACCTGCCTGTTGTACTATAACCTACCTGCTGTGTAACATGTTCAATCCCCCCAACATGATATTCTCAGTTCTGTTCTAAAATATTATAACCTGCCTGATGTGTAAATCCCTAATCCTCGAAAATATTATAACCTGCCTGCTGTGTAATAATATTTATACCTGTTAAATCCTAACATAATATTCTCAGTTCTGTTCTAAAATATTATAACCTGCCTGCTGTGTAAATCCCCTAATACTCGGGCCTAAAATATTATAACCTGCCTGCTGTGTAATAATGTTTACCCATGTTCAATCCAGAGACATGATACTCTCAGCTCTGTCTTAAAATATTATAACAACATGCCTGCTGAGTAATAATGCTGAGACATGTTTAATCCAGAGACATGATACTCTCAGCTCTGTCTTAAAATATTATAACCTGCCTGCTGAGTAATAATGTTGAGACATGTTCAATCCAGAGACATGTCTCAGCTCTGTCTTAATATATTATAACCTGCCTGCTGTGTAATAATGTTTACCCATGTTCAATCCAGAGACATGATACTCTCAGCTCTGTCTTAACATATTATAACCTGCCTGCTGAGTAATAATGTTGAGACATGTTCAATCCAGAGACGTGATACTCTCAGCTTTGTTTTTATAACCTGCCTGCTGAGTAATAACATTGATGCATGTTCAATGTCTTAAAATATTATAACCTGCCTGCTGTGTAATAATGTTGATGCATGTTCAATCCAGAAACATGATACTCTCAGCTCTGTTTAAAATATTATAACCTGCCTGATGTGTAATAATGTTTACACCTGTTCAATCCAGAGACATGATACTCTCAGCTCTGTCTTAAAATATTATAACCTGCCTGCTGAGTAATAATATTGATGCATGTTCAGTCCAGAGACATGTTCAATCCAGAGACATGATACTCTCAGCTTTGTTTCAAAATATTATAATTTGCCTGCTGAGTAATAATGTTGATGCATGTTCAATCCAGAAACAGTTCTGTCTTAAAATATTATAACCTGCCTGCTGAGTAATAATGTTGATGCATGTTCAATCCAGAAACAGTTCTGTCTTAAAATATTATAACCTGCCTGCTGTGTAATAATATTGAGACATGTTCAATCCAGAAACATGATACTCTCGGTTAGGGCCTATAGTTTTAATATTATAACCTGCCTGGTGTGTAATAATGTTGAGACATGTTCAATCCAGAAACAGTTTTGTTCTAAAATATTATAACCTGCCTGCTGTGTAATAATGTTTACACATGTTCAATCCAGAAACATGATACTCTCGGTCCGGGCCTATAATTTTAATATTATAACCTGCCTGCTGTGTAATAATGTTTATCCATGTTCAATCCAGAGACATGATACTCTCGGTCCGGGCCTATAGTTTTAATATTATAACCTGCCTGCTGTGTAATAATGTTTATCCATGTTCAATCCAGAGACATGATACTCTCTAATATTATAACCTGCCTGCTGTGTAATAATGTTGAGACATGTTCAATCCAGAGACATGATACTCTCAGTTCTGTCTTAAAATATTATAACCTGCATGCTGTGTAATAATGTTGAGACATGTTCAATCCAGAGACATGATACTCTGAGTTGTGTGTTAAAATATTATAACCTGCCTGCTGTGTAATAATGTTGAGACATGTTCAATCCAGAAACATGATACTCTACTCTCAGTTCTGTCTTAAAATATTATAACCTGCCTGCTGTGTAATTTGACACATGTTCAATCCAGAGACTCAGTTAGGGCCTACAGTTTTAATTTCAGAATTAACACAGGTGCCCATATACAAATAATTTCATTCTGGGCCGATGGGATGACCCGGCATGGCTCACAGAACAACATACTCAAATTTTGAAAAAAAATCAATAATTTTGTTTCTCTGATATCTCTGAAACTATTGATGCTAGAGACATGGGACTTGGTGATTTCTCATGGGCATTTCAAGATGCAACTTTTTGGTCTCTACAATTTTTTCAAAATATCTTGTTGTTCTCTAGATCTTGAATAACTTGCCTATTTTTCAAGATAGGAGCATGGGGGTTGCATATTTGAAATCTAGAGGCTGTTTAGAAGTTTTGTTAAAAAAAATCGATAATTTTTAGAATTTGTGATTTTTTCAAAAACTATCAGTGCTGGAGACTTAAAATTTTGTAGGCATATTCTAGGCATGATTCTCTACATTTTTTGTCTCTATAATTTTCCTGATATATGCAATATTTAAGCTGTAAATCTCTGATTTATGTCTGTTCTATAAATAGAATTTTCTGAAAAGTGCAATATTAACAAAATTGTTAATATTTTGAAATCTATGCATGCTCAGACACTCTAGCAGTCAGGTATAGGCTTGTTAGGTCCCACTGAGCAACATACTGAAATTTTGGAAAAAAACAATAATTTTGATTATCTCTGGAACCATGAATGCTAGAGACATGGGGCTTGTTGCTTTAACATGGGCATGCCGAGATGCAACTTTTTGATCTCTATAATTTTTCAAAAATCTCTTGCCGTTCTCTAGATCTTGAAAAACTTGCCTATTTTTCAAGATAGGAGCATGGGGGTTGCATATTTGAAATCTAGAGGCTGTTTAGAAGTTTTGTTAAAAAAAAATCGATAATTTTTATAATTTGTGATTTTTTCAAAAACTATCAGTGCTGGAGACTTAAAATTTTGTAGGCATATTCTAGGCATGATTCTCTACATTTTTTGTCTCTATAATTTTTTTGATAGATGCAATATTTAAGCTGCAAATGTCTAATTTATGTCTGTTATATAAATAGAATTTTATGAAAAGTGCAGTATTAACAGTATTTTGAGAACTATGCATTCTGTGCCACTCCAGCAGGAAGATATCAACTTGTGGTGCCCTACTGAACAACATACTCAAAATTTGTTGAATTCTGATTATCTCAGAAACTATAAGTGATGTGGACCTGTAATGTTTTCATATGCCATGTGGTGCATGCAATTGCTATGTGCTTGAATAACTAAAAAATAATGCATGTAACAAGCACGGGGGTTTGAGATTTGAACTCTCCTGGCTGTTATACATGTTTTTGAAAAAATCGATAATTTTTTGAATTTGATTATCTCAGAAACTATAAGTGAGGGAGACCTGGAATATTTTCAGATGTCATGCATATACAATTCTCTATGTTTTGTGCCTCTATAATTTTTTCAAAAAACTTGTAATTCTACCTATGTGCTTGAATAACTCAAAAATGATGCATGTGACAAGCACGGGGGTTTGAGATTTGAACTCTCCTGGCTGTTATACATGTTTTTGAAAAAATCAGACAATTTTGTGCCACATCTGTTCTCTGAAATTGAGATCAGAAAACATGGTGTTGTTATAAACAGAGTAGATTACCCTGGAATTACCTCTACAGCTTTGGCCACACTAAAATTATCCATGACTGAGGCTTCTTACTACAAAATAGGTGGATTTGAGGCTGGTGATAAAATTATATCTAAAAGCCACACAGTATTGTTTCCTATGCGCCTGTTGCCAGGATTCTTCTCAGATTACAAAGATATTATGTGGAAGGGTGGTTTAAGAATTACATTTAGAAGAGCTGCAAATGATAATAATGCTTTGATGAGGTACAGTACATTAAACTCTACAGGGGAAGCTCTGCCTAATACCCTACCTGATGAAGGCAAATGCATTATTCAGACTATGGAGCTAAGAATCCCGGTTGTTGAATATGAGGCCAGTTATGCTCTTAAATATAAAACAGATATCCTAAAAAATCCACAGATTCCTTTACAATTTTATACATATCAATGTGTACAGAAGCCTGCCACTGGTACCTATTATGAATTTGATGCTACAAACTCATTCTCCAGTATACAATATGACATGTCAGATTTTGTGGTGGTACTGTTTCAGACTGGAAGACACAATAATCAGGAAAAAAATTCAAGTAAATTTGATAGCTGCAACATCAAGAACATATATCTTAAAAATGGCAGAAATGAGGTGTTTCCTAGAGAAAATTATAATTTAAACATGTCCAAGGATGATTTTCTGAAATTATATGAGGCATTTACAGCATACAAAAGGGTCACTACTGGCAATACTGACATGTATTACACACCAGATGAATTTAAAACACAGAGACCCATGTTTGTCATCAACACCTCAAAAATAAAACAAGTTGTGGTTAATGACAGGACAAACATTAAAATTATCTGTGAATTCCATGATACACTCCCTGATGATAATATATGTAGTGTTATTCTTATAGGTGAAAAATTATATGTTTATGATGTAAGAAATGAGAGAGTCACAGAGCAATTCTAGAAGGCCTCTGCATATTGCACAAGTTGGGCCTGGTGTCCAATTAAACTTAAACCGGAAGTAAATATGTGTGGGTGTGGGTGGGTGTGGGTGGGTGTGGGTGTGCGTGGGTGGCTTATATGAGCATTTTTGCCTTAGTTTTAAGTGTATCGAAAACAATATCAAGAAGGGCATATTTTTAACAAGCTTATGGACAACAATCTCACAGACATAGCTTTTGTAAGTGTAGGCAAATCAATCTGAGGGGGCTCATACTTTCACGGGAAATTCCCGAGGGCATTTTTACAAAAATCTTGGATTAGACAGAGTACCACACTTGAGCAATAAGCTCATATGCACATCTTGAGCTAGTTTTAAGTGTAGCCAAATCAATCTGAAGGGGCTCATACTTTCTCGGGTTTATAATAGCATCAATTACACTACTAAAGATACATGGAGAATTCTGGATGTGATGAAATTATATCTTCATATCTGCCTTTAAAAGCAAAATGAGAAAAACTCAGGAACATCATGTTTCAGAAATTAGTGAAAGTGTTTCTCACCAAGTGGTAGGAATTTTGATGAAAGCTTCATTGACATCAGTGTCACATCAGCAAGTCGTTGCAAAAATGAAAAAACTTCACGAACACTATCGAAATCTCTTAAAGCCCTTTAAGTGTAGACAAAATGAAGAAAACTGCAAGAAAAAATTTGATTGTATTGCTCACATGCTAACTCTACATTATTTGATATATCGTTGCAAGTTTAAAGACTTTTCAACCTGTGTATGTTCTAGAGAGAAGAAAGTACCTATTCAAGAAAGAGAATTTCTTTTGGATCAAAGAACAACGAGAAAAATGTTCATTGGAAAAACTGATTTAAAAAAATTCAAAGAATTGCAGAAGAAGCAAGCACGATAAGCTATGGAAGAAGTAAGACTTCAGAAACATTTGTCAAGCTGTAGTGTCAATGCTACTACCAGTAGTCCTCAATCAAGTCCATCAAGTGAACTGGATGAAGAAGGTTGAAATACCGACAGCGACATGAGTAAAGTACTTAAAACCAAATTGGAAATGCCCTCCACTTCAGTGAATTCCTCATTAACCTCAAACGAAACTCAAATGCAGTTGCCTCTTAAGAATTTTGCTAGAGAGTGTGACAAACATCGCATATCTGACAGAAGTTCAGCTAAAATTGCTAGTGCAGTTCTTCAAGATGTAGGTGTTATTAGTGATGCAGATGTTTCTAAAGTGATAGATGGGATCAAGGTTGGAAGGGAAAGAAGTAAAGTCAGGAAAACAGCTGCTGATAGTTTGGATACTCTGACTGGATTGTATTTTGGTGGCAGGAAGGACCAGAGAAGAATTAATGAGAAGAGAGGATTGAAGAATTATGGTCGCGTCGTAACAGAAGGGCATGTGACTTTAGTCCAGGAACCAAATTCAAAGTATATAGGACACGTCACTGTATCCAATGGGTCATCTCGTGCTATAAAAAATGAGATCTTGAGCTTCTGTGCTAGGAAGGAAATAAGTATGGATGATCTTTTAGCAGTTGGATGTGATGGTACAAATGTGAATACAGGAAACAAAGGAGGAGTTATTGTTTTACTCAAAAAAGAACTTGGTAGACCCCTACAGTGGCTTATTTGTTTGCTGCATATAAATAAACTCCCACTGCGCCATCTCTTTCAGAAAATTCATGGATTCACAACTGGTCCAAAAGCTTTTTCTGGGGAAATAGGAAAAGCTCTACAAACTTGCGAAAAACAACCTCTTGTGCTATTCGATCCAATAAATGTTCCTTCTTCTTGTCAGCTTGTTGGGAATGTTGACTTTGAAGACTTAAGTACTGATCAGAGGTATCTCTATAATTGGTGTATTAGTGTAACAAATGGACACTGCAGTGATGAATTAGCGAATCACAAACCAGGCCCATTAAACCATTCCAGGTGGCTAACAACAGCTGCAAGACCGCTAAGGTTGTATGTATCGACTGATAAACCCTCAAATAATTTTACAACTCTTGTGACCTTTGTGGTGATGCAAAGAGATGGATTTATCTTTTCAACTATCAAGTCAAGAGCATTGATGAAATATTTCACACTAAGAAAGAATATAAGTTATAAAGGTAATTAGTAATACGATATTGGGCTATATGTAAATGTAAAAGTTTAACATTGTTACATATTTTGGGTACTAATGGGTATTTGGGTAGTTTATTTTATGTATTTCGGTAGCACAACTTTATGGTTGTATTCAAATATCTATTTTTTGCACTTGTTTACTTAGGAAACAGGATATTCTGTGTTTCAGTTCAGGAAAATAAATAAAAAGTTATAATTTTTGGTGAGTAAATGCTGATTTTCAATATGAAATATTCAGTGACCCTGGGGCACCACTAACAATTATTTTTTTTCTGAAATAATTAGGGTTAATTGAATGTATAATAACACAGCTTTTCCCACTACAGGCATCTTCATTTTTTGAAAAAAAAAAATTGCCCTATATTTTCACTCCACCTTACTACACATGCATGCATACACCCACATTATTTTCAAGAGAGGGCAAGCAAGGTTGAATACGTTATAAGCAAAGCATTGTCTTCCACCAGCAACACGACTATGACTATACTAATAAGCAATCTTCAGATGCAAAATCTTTAGCTAATGGTAATAATTGAAACATGAGACTGTTATATAGTTTGTCCATACAATAGATATAAAACATATCTTCACATATATTCTCTCTGTAGAAAACTGCGATCTCATTATCATACAGTCAAAATTGAAGTAGAGCAAAGTATTTTGAACTTAAAAAGATATCTGAATAATTTATTGATTGATTTGATTTAATTTTACTTTGCTTTCTACCACATTCGCTAATCTCAAAGATGAGGATAAATGGTGATAAAATTAAATAGATGAAAGGACAATCACAAACATGTAGATGACACGGCATGACCCTCACGGATGCTTAAACTGGCCACTGAATGCAGATGCTAGAGACTTGTAAGGTATGTAAGGTAAAAGTAAATTTCTCTCTGCATGTAGCCATGCCATGGAGGCACATTTAAAGGATATGGGGGTAGGGTCCTACATATTCTCGATCTTGCCCTTTTTTAAGTAATGTGTTCAGAACCATACTCGGGCCACCTTACACTCCAGGATTGGCCACAGGTACACATGATTTGTGGCTGGTTGAGCCACAGAGCTATTTTATGTGGGGACAAAGCAGAAAAAAGTCCGGCCTTATATCATCCACACCAGCAATCGAACCTAGGCCTCCCATGTGACAGTCAGATGACCTACTGACTAGACAACAGTGGCTGATGTACCAAGCAACTCATTGGTCTGCAAAAGGCAATCTAGGATGTACTTCTTGGAAGTGTCTTAGGAAAGAGTCACCCCTTACACAACAGCTTTTGAATTAATCAAATTTAGTGTATTTCTATTACTAATTTTTAGCTCCATCTTAAAATTTTTTCTGCCAACTTTTGTTCATTGCAGGAGTTATAATGACTTGCTGAAGGGAAAGTATTGGGTAATATTACTTCTCTTTACTGTTGTTTTTCCAACATCAATCCATACGAAATCGTCCAATTTCTAATTAATTGGTTGCTAGACCATTGTGTGAAAAATACATTTCTTAATGTATAATTTCATAAATGTACCTAATGTACGTAGAGAAACAGAAAAAACTCATGCCATGATCCAGGCTGCCTATATTTAACTATTGAAAATTACAAACAAATTTAGCATTATATTCTAAATTATAAACTTATATCTGAATAGAAAAGATTTAAATTGCATGAGGGTATGTGACTGTGGCTGTATATTTCATTTGTGGCATCTTTTAAATTTTCATATTTCTTTTTATGGATCCTTAATCTAATTATAATGATGATGAGAATGAGGTGATTAGATAAATACATGGAGAGACATTAGCAAAGGATCAAGCATGCACAGACTGAGATTCAAACCTAGAACCTTACAGGGTCCTTGCTACTGGCAGGTAGCAAGATCACAGGTTGACTTACACAACACACCCAGCCACTAAGCGTCTACAGAATTGCTCTATTTTCTTAAGTATTTTCTTTTATCTGTTCTAATGTGTATTCTCCTGCATGTAGGAAAAGTGCAATTAGAAACAGATATGATTATATTATATGCAAAGTCTTACAGCTTTCACTTTGCTATGAAAAAAATGAAACAAAATACTGTATGAGGCTACATAATGCTCCACTTATGAAAAACCAACCTTCAATAGCCAATGTGATTCATCCAATGGTATTCTGGGTTCTATTCAATTGGCTCAAGTTGTTTGCATCCTTCATAAGCTGAGGAATCTGATGATTTTGTTGAACTCATATTTCATCCTCAAAGAGAGATATTTGTGTTTTTCTGCTGTCTCCATAGTAACCTTACTATTTGCAACAATCAAATTAATTATTTTTGTAACAGTAACTTAGCAAATCAACAATAGTTATCAACTGATATTGGTTCCCTTTAAAGATAAAGAAAAGCTTGTAGGACATGAAACAGGACTCAGAAAGGTCTTTAGTTTGTTATTGGTCACACAGTTTTAATTTAACCAAGTTTAAAGCACAAGTGCTGCTAGTTGGTTAAATGTAATGATCAATCTATTTTTTTTTTGGAATGTATATGTTAAATGAATGGATGAGCAGGATTTGTTCTTGCAATACCTGTGTGATGGTCAGTTTTTCTAGACAAATGAATGTGTCTTCCTCAAGTCGCACTACTGCATTTTAATCTCACCAGTACATTAGTGAGATCTTATATCCTGTATATATGTATGCTTTAAATTCTGGCTTAGCGAATTCCTTCTCAAAATGCAATCTTTGAACCTTGTCTACTGATGCCATTGGTTTCCTGTCTTGGTATAACACTTCTCAGCATTTGTTACGAATCTTCACAAGAAAACTGTTCTCATTTTCCATGTGCAGCAAATTCTAAGAAAAGGGTGGGAACTTGCTGAGCTTGATCTGAGATCATGGGTTGTTTTTAAGTGTAACCTGGTGACCAAGCTGGTGCAGGTAGGAACCAATACATAGACCTCTTGTGTTTTGAAATGTCAGCTGCTGCTTCCAAGGTACTAGGGGTAGGGCCTCATTAATGTTTTTGATTTGATTTGACTCTATTTGCTTTATTTTACTTCACCTTTTGTGCCACTTTTGGCTAATTTACGAAGATGGGGATGAGTGATGATATGATGAAATTGATGAATGGACATTCACAAACATTCATGCTCAAGCCTGGATTCGAACCCGGGACCCCTGATGTTGTAGTGTGATGTGCTAACCACTCTGCCATGGGGGCCAGCTCTCACTAATGTTGTTTGCTGCTCGTGAATACCTTGTATGATGTCTTAAAACTGATGTCCTCAGGCCACAAGAGTTGCATTTTTTCTTGGTGTGGTGAACTATCCCTTCGGCTTCTATGCTATAGGTTCCATTCACTGCAGCAGACTCTTATATCAGCAGTGGCAAACAAACAAGTTCCTCCTCAATCATCCACATCTTGATTGTTAAGCCTACAATTGTGACCAGATGATAACAAGCATCCACTCCAACGTACCAAACATTCAACACCTGTTCTCAGGACCATCGGCTTTTGTCCTGCAAAATGCTACTAATTTATGACTCATTGTGGCATTTCTATTTGTTTCCCTACATCTATTTGAACTATTTTACATTACTTTTCTACAAATCTATTTTAATTGTGATGATGATGATGATTGAAGATGTGATGAAATCTACAATGATAGATCCATGACTTACCCAAGATTCAAACCCAGAACCTCCTGGCTTCAAACTGTATTACACAAGCCACTCCAACACAGATATCAGCTTCTTTGTGTTCATCAATTCACTAATTTCATTTACAGATATTTCTTCCATATCCTCTCAATTAAACTATAGCAGTAGAAATGAATTATAAGCATAAATTAGAAAGATCCCAGCAAAATCATGAACTAAAGTAGACAGTCATTTATTTCTCTTCCTGCTTCCCTTTTGCTCACACCTGTGTGCTCTGTGTTGCCACATTCAATGCACTCTAATCTGTCAAGGAATGGGATATTGATCAAGTTTTATATTCCAGCATGTTGAACAAGTGCTTCATTTATTTATACACATTTATTATACATACATTTACTCTGGATAAATATGAAGGCAACAAGTTTTACAGGAATGTCAGTGTCAGTGTCTGCCAGGAAATAGTCACTAAGAAATTTTGTGTGATAAAGGAGTCCTTGGAAACAGTGGCACAACCATAGGCGAGGGCAGGGGGCACGTTGCCCCTCCCCCAAACGAAATTTGGAGTGGACTTACCTCCATTCATGCGAAGTCAGGTGACATCATAAGAAGTGCTGGAAATGGCCACCATTGGCATCCAGGCAGCTTTGGATGCGGCGTTCCATGTTGTGGAAAGTCCGTCTCAGTACGTCAGATGTCACTGCTTGGATGGCCACACTGATGTTTGCTTTCAAGGCCTCTATGGTTTGCGGTTTGTTGGTGTAAACCTGTGACTTCAAATGTTACCACAAAAAAAATCAGCAGGCGTGAGATTGGGCGAGCACGGTGGCCAAAGTCCCATGGAAATTATGCGGTCGCTGAAAAAACACCGGATTTTGGCCATGTTTGCGCACGAGGTGTGCAGTGTTGCTCCATCCAGGTGGAGATAACCAATGGATAATTCATCATCGTCCAGTAGGTTCATGGGTGTGACCAATCGGCGCCGTTGCTACTCCAGTTCGCGCAATGTTTTGCTGCCTGGATGCCAATGGTGGCCATTTCCAGCACTTCTTATGATGTCACCTGATTTCGCATGAATGGAGGTAAGTCCACTCCAAATTTCGTTGCAATATCTTTATTAGTGTCCGAGTTATGACCGAAATACAGGGTTCCATCCCGAGTGAAACACCCATTAAAAATAATACCAGTAACGTTATTTTTATTATTATTATCCTGGTACTTGCACCCCCAGACAAAGATTCGTGGTTTTGTCTCAGCTTTTAAAACCCATTGAAGGGAGTTATTTTTCCTCGGTTGCTGCAAGGGACCAACAGCAGAGATAAATGCTGGTGAAGTATGGAAGCAAATGGAATGTGAAGTGGAATGGGAATATTTGATATTTAGAAGGCAATGGCTCTCTGTGAAATGATATATTAAAATTAATTGGTTCATAGCTTTATTTGGTGACTTCTGTGACTGTGGAAGTAGGCAGAAGTTTCCATTGATCTAAACAATACTAGTCCACACACATTTCAACTGTGTTTCATATTAATAGGATTGTGAAATTTTCATCTGATCCAGAATTGGTAAGTGCTACTTTCTGGGCACCCTGCACCATACATGCTTCCTACCCAAAAGGTGTGAAGTCATGCAAATGTGATTTACTTGATCTAAGAAACCTGATCAGATAACCCTGCAATACAGGTGAATATCTCCCATATGACACAAACTGGTCATATTACAATTCATTTTCTACATAATTTTTATTTTTCAAATTTCTAACTGTATCGTTAATTTTAGAAAAACAATGGTAAGAAGAACTATTGAAGATCTTCTTTAGAGTATTCAAAAAAATAAAATTGAAATTGGTTGATAAATATCTGAGAAACAAGCGATAAAAAGATATGAAATTTCCACTTGAAGTTTGAATTGTCAATTTAGAGACATAGGCTTCTGAAAATGGGTTCAAATTTAAGGGGTTAAGGATGGATAACTCAATAAAGAAATAAAGAAATGTCAGCTTCACAACAAGCCCCTGGTGTATGAACTTGAGAAATGCCAAACTCGTTAGCAATTTATTTAGTAGTTACAGCTTGCTAAAGTTTTGGGCAAATTCATCACAACATTCGTATTTGCCATGACATTGAAAACCTCACCTTCACAAAAGCAGCCTTGGCTCTCTAACCAAACTACTTAAGAATCTGAAACTTTGGAGGTATCCATGTGCGATAAATGTGCACAACCTGTAGAATTTTCGTCAAAATTGAAGAGATTCAAGTAGGAACCACTAGACCACTTGACATGGACTGACCCGATGGTTACTTTAACACTACCAGCTTACAGTACTGAGTGAAATAGAGTATTTAATTGTAGTTTATTTCCACTTATTATTTATATTATATGTAAAACAAGATTTCTATGATGCGTTAGAGAAAGCATATGATGATTGCCCAAAAAATGACATAAAAATAGTAATTGGAGACTTTAATGCCCAGATAGGCATTGAAGACGTGTATCAACCAACAATTGGTAAACAAAGTATGCATAAAGTAACAAATAACAACGGTATGAAGCTAATAATGTTTACAGCATCTCGGAATCAAGTAATAACAACAACTCTGTTCCAGCACAAGGATATTCATAAAATAACTTGGAGAGCCCTGGATGGAAAAACTTACAATCAAATTGACCACATGCTGATAGATTGTAGACATAGATCAGATATCATTGATGTTAGATCTTTTAGAGGGGCTAATATCGATTCCGACCATTATTTGATTATGGGAAGGATTAGAGCAAGAATATCTAATAGCCGAAAAATGAAGGCGACTAGCCTGATTAAATTTAATGTCACGCAGTTAAGAAATCCAACGGTGGTTGAGAGGTACAGAAGTAAACTACAAGAGGGATTCGTCGGGATGAAACCGGCAGAAGTGGAAAATGTAGATGAGAGGTGGGATAGATATAAGCTGAGGATCAGTAATGTAGCAAAGGAAATACTTGAAACACAAAAGCCAGTAAAGAAAGAAACGTGGTTCGATGAGGAATGTCAAAATGTAACCAAAGAAAAGAATGATGTATATAAGAGGATGCAGCAAAGAAGTGCAACAAGGAGAGCTAGGGATGAATATCAAGAGAAAAGAAGGATTGAGAAGAAAGTCCATAGGAAAAAAAAAAGGGAATGGATGAAGCAAGAGATGAAGCAGTTGGAAAGCCTGCATGAGCAGAAGAATGTAAGACAGATGTATAAGCTGGTAAATAATACAAAAGATGTTTTTAAACCAAGGACAACAGTCTGTAGAAATGAAACAGGCGATATAATTAGTGACAGTAGTGAAATTTTAGAAAGATGGAGAAGGCATTTTAATGATGTATTGAATGGCAGTGCAGATATGCTCGGAGAAGGGTTAAATGAAGAAGAGGAAGGAGAAGAGGGCATAGAAAGTCCAAAGTTAGATGAAGTATGGGAGGCAGTCAAGATATTGAAAAATAGTAAAGCACCTGGTATAGATAACTTGCAAGCAGAGCTGCTTAAGCATGGAGGCGAGAGTGTCATTAGAGGCTTGAAGGACATAATAAACATAATCTGGAAAAAGGGACAGATGCCAAGTGAATGGTGGACGGGTATCATAGTACCTATCCACAAGAAAGGGGACATGATGGAGTGTGCAAACTATCGTGGAATTACATTGTTGAACGTTGCATATAAAGTATTTGCAAGAATTATATATAAAAGACTACTACCATATGTAGAAAAGTGCATTGGACCATATCAATGTGGGTTCAGGCCAGGAAAATCTACAATTAACCAGATATTCACCTTAAGGCAAATACTGGAGAAAACGCTGGAGTTTGGGATAGGAACGCACCATCTATTTCTTGATTTTAAATCTGCATACGATAGTATAAACAGGACCCAACTATATCTGGCAATGAAAGATCTTGGAATTCCAATAGGATTAATAAGAATGGTGAGGATAACTATGGAGGGCTCCAATAGTAAGATAATAGTAGGAGGACAACTCTCAGAACCTGTTGAAATAGAAAATGGACTAAGACAAGGCGATGTGCTGTCCTGTTTGTTGTTTAACATTGCCTTAGAGAAGGTTATACGGGAAGCTAGGGTGCAAATTAGGGGTACCATATATTATAAGTCAATCCAGATACTTGCATATGCAGATGATGTGGACATAGTAGGAAGATCTCTACATGCAGTACAAGAAGCATTTCTGGCCATAGAAAGGGAAGGAAAGAAGATGGGATTGGTGGTGAATGAAGGGAAGACTAAGTACATGGCAGCAGGCAAAGCACACGGATATAATCCATCACCGACCATAACAATGGCTAATTATACCTTTGATAGAGTGGATGCCTTTATCTACCTGGGTTCTGTTGTGACACATGAAAATGATTCACAGGAGGAAGTAAAGGCACGACTTATAGCAGCGAATAGGGCCTATTATGGACTACAGAGACATTTTAAGAGCACCATATTGTCCAGAAGAACTAAGTTAACACTTTACAAGACACTGATAAGACCTGTATTGATCTATGCTGCGGAAACTTGGACCAGTTCAAGGAAAGATGAACAGCTGGTAGAGACCTTTGAAAGAAAGATATTACGAAGAATATTGGGACCAGTATGTGAGAATGGAAAATGGAGAAAGCGATTTAATAAGGAGCTCTACGACTTATATCAAGAACCAACAGTTATTGGTGTAATAAAGGCTGCTAGATTAAGATGGGCAGGTCATGTGATACGCATGAGTGATAGTGACCCTGCAAAGAGAGTGATGTTGGATAGCCCAGGTGGACAAAGGAAGCGAGGAAGGCCTAAATTAAGATGGGTGGATGGAGTGGATGAGGATGTTCGGAAGCTCCAGCATAGAAATTGGAAAGTTGTGGCAAAAGGTAGAGATAGATGGAGACAAATCACAGAGGAGGCCAAGGTTCATCAGTGGACTGTAGCGCCATAAGAAGAAGAAGAAGAAGAATTTATATGTACACATGATATTTCACGTTTAACTATCTTTAAATTATCTTCGACTAGGTATAATACAAGATGAATTTGATTGTTGACTGGAGGAATTATTGCATTGTTGTGGATACTAAGATTGCCACAGAGATAACAAAGAACCTCAACTGAATCCCAGGAAGAAATAGAATGGGATCAACAAGGTACAGTGAGGTTGAGAAGGGTGCCAACAACTTGACTCTCGTGACGAGAGACTAGACCACCATCAAAAGTGAATTGAAAGCAGCACATGACATGTAAAAGGTTGGTGTTTATTGTAGTGAGTGCTCTGTACCTTTATTTAGAAAATTGATATTCTTCCAATAGCAAAATGAAAGTTGGAAAGTTTTGCCCATCACACAGGCCTCCCATTTTTTAACTTCATGTCTGGGGTTTGGAAAATTGTAGGTGATATTTACCAATTCTGCAAAACTGAGTTTGAAAATGGCATCTATTCCTCTAAATCATGCAAGGTTTTTTCACAATCATCATAATCATAATAATCATGAAATTGAGTACAATGCTGATAGGTAACTTTTATTCACTCTAAAACAGCAACAAACGCATAGGTAACACACACTGAAGTTACATTGAGTTGCCAGACTCTCAGGAAGTGCCATAACAATAAACATAGTCATCATCATCATCATCATTACTATACCTGTCCTCTTTCATAATAGGAAGTATTCACATAATAATTTTCTACGAGTATTCAGTTGGAGTGAAAAGTTACTTTCATGGAAAAGCACACAGTTGAAGAAGTTGAAGTGTTGCTTCGAAAATATGTTTGATTCTCTTACAGCAAATAACATCCCAAAGAATCGATCATCGAAAGTAGATAGACACTACACTACAAAATATGCACCACATTAAATTAACGATGTTAAGTTACAGACAGTACATTACAAACTATACAACACCATATTACATTTGACATTATGTTAATAAGATGTGATAAAGTGAGTGAGTTTGTGTTTAAGTTCACTTCATGCACAGATAGGCTAATTGGGACTGGACTGGACCTACAGTTTATAGTGGTATCTGAACAACTATGTGCCTCCATAAGATGGGATAATGTAAACATTGCAGTTAACTTGTCAGGAATATTGCAAGTCAGCAGTATTCTTCAGTAAGTAGGTCTTTGATTTTGGAAAGATTGTTTCCTTGATTTTCTTTTATAAATTTCTCCACTTTCCTCTCTTAATAGACCAAGAGAATTCTCCTAACATTATAACACTCCAAAGACCTTGATAACACTGTTCCATTATCTTCATCTCCAGGTGGAATCGTTCATCCTGCTACTCACTTGTCATCAACATTCACTGGAAACTTGTCTAAATGGAAATGCAATAAAAGTAACTTGAGACTCATGTTGCAGCCCAAATTTTTGAAGTTTGTCATCATTGTTATAACCAGTTTCCTGTTTTTGGTATGTTGTTGCTTTCTGAGAAAATTTGTAACTACCAGGTGGTTATAATTAAAGTGACGGTGTTCAGAGTGGTACAGCAAGGGCTGTAATGAGAGTAGCAGTCTGAAACTTTGTAGATATGATAATGAAGCAATGCGCTCGCGAATTATGCAAAAAAAAAAAAAAAAAAAATAGTTCCAATTCTCGCCACCAGGGTAAAAAATGGCGCTGTAAGCAGTCAAAACGTGGAATTTTCCGTAACTCTGACGTCAAAGTCGGTGACATTGCCTAACCATTGTGTGAGCTCCCTGGTTGTTGTTGGTGACGCTTGTTGCTTTTTTTTCCTTTAGTGATGTGAATGTTCGCCGAACATTAAAAGTTTGATTTTTCCCGTGTAAAAAGCAATGGCTATTGCGAAGAAAGACCGTGCACTGCTAGTGAAGTTGTTTTACCAGAAAGGGCTGAGAAGAGGGCCCATGTCAATTAATGGGCTGAAGAAGATGATGAAGAAATTCGAGGAAACAGGTGAATTGGGTGTTGCACCAGGGAGAGGAAGGCGTGGAAGTTGTGGACGAAGTTGCTGTAGCTGTAGCTGACTGTGCAGCACATGCCTCAACTTCTGCAACCAGTGCTAGAGCTGTGGCATGTGAATTGTCACTCCCCTTGTCAACAGTTCGCAAGGTATTGCGGTGCATTTTACACTGGTATCCCTACAAGATTCAAATTGTGCACCAATTGAAACCCCAAGATATTCCACAACGCCGTGAGTTTGCCCATCGGTTTTTGGCACGCATGGAAGTGGATGACATGTGGCCGGGGAATATTCTGTGGACTGACGAGGCGCATTTTACTCTGGTCGGTACAGTGAATACTCAGAACTGTCGCATATGGGGTTCCACTCGTCCACATGTTGTGCAGGAACAACCATTGGACTCAGTTTACGTGACTGCATGGTGTGGGTTCACTAGCTCCTTCATTCTTGGTCCGTTTTTCTTTGAGGAGATGACACCTCGAGGGCCTGTTAGGTGTACAGTGACATCTGCAACACGTGATTCCAGCTTTGCAAGAACGGAACTGTGAACACACCACCATTTTCATGCAAGATGGGGCAACACCACATGTCGCTCGCCACGTGAAATATTTGCTGCGAGAAACCTTCACTAATGACCGCATCATCTCTAGGCAGTTTCCAGATGATTGGCCTTCCAGATCCCCCGACCTTAATCCATGTGACTTCTGGCTGTGGGGATATTTAAAAGATCGTGTCTATCAGGGACATGTCCGGTCTCTGCCTGATCTGAAGGCTAGCATACAACGACATGTTGCTCAGATTTCACCAGACATGCTGCGAGCAACCGTCGACCATGCCGTGTTACGAATGCAGCATGTTGCTGAATTGGGAGGCCATATTGAACAGTTCTTGTAACCATAGTTCCTAATAAACATGCCAGAGCCATTGTTCTCATGTGTTTGATCTTTCCTGCCCTTTTCCTGTAACTATAGCACGTTTTGACTGCTTACAGCGCCATTTTTTACCCTGGTGACGAGAATTGGAACTATTTTTTTTTTTGCATAATTCGCGAGCGCATTGCTTCATTAGCATATCTACAAAGTTTCAGACTGCTACTCTCATTACAGCCCGTGCTGTACCACTCTGAACACCGTCACTTTAATTATAACCACCTTGTACATCCACGAAACTCACCCATTTCAACATATGTCATTTTACATAAAAAATTTTGATCCTTGATTAACTTTGTTATACATGTGCCTACAAATACACCTTCTTTCACGTTGGCATAAGATACTGTGTGAAATTATTGCAGAGATACTGGAAATATTTAACAGGTTACCTATCACCCCTGCTTCTGAAATTTCCGACATAGCAACAGGGAAATATTGTTGCTACATTTACATATTTACAACAACAAAACATGGAATTCTATTAAACGGAAAGTTCACAAAAGACAATATGTTTTGACAAGGTGAATTTACGTGTACCACATATGAATGACGTGGTAGCTGTAGAGCAAAGACTGTCGGTGAAGGAATAAAATGGGTGTCATTTATGTGTTCAGCACCATGGATATACTAAAAAACTACATTACTTCTCAAACTCCTGAAACATGCAGGTCTGTGTCATTTAACAATTCTGCTTCAAAGTAACTTATGTTACACACACACATACATATATACATATATATACACATACACACATAAACACATATATACAGGGTGAATCAGCTAACATTACCACTGGAATTTCATGAACAACAATAAATATTGAAAAATTACTTTCACAGACATAAAGTTATGAGATGGGCTCATGAAATTAGTGGATACAATATATTCAAATATGTAAAGAAGTTTGATTTTAACCTTAAACTTTTGTTTTTTTAAAAAAATTGAAACCCCATATTATTTCTAGTGCAATTGAAAGTGGGAAAAATACATTAAAAAAAGCATTTGCTACAACAAGTAGTTCTCAAGTAATTGTAAAGTGAAGATTACGCCTGAAACAAACATCTCAGAAGTTGATTCGTATGTTGAAAAAAACATGTCACTCTTTTGACGTCACTCCTGTGTCATACCATATATGTTTAAAAAATTGGCATCATTCGTGTGTTGAAACAAACATGTTTCCCCTTTTGCTGTACTAATTTACATTCTTTCCAGTATCTCAAAGGCTTCCTCAAAGATTCAAACACTACAAATACTTCATTTCCTTCTCTAGGTATCGTTCGCCAATTTTCCACAGTAATCCAATTTCATCTCTTGTGCCTTTTACCTTCTTGAAACCAAACAGTGCTCTTAATTCTTCATAGATCTTAATATATAAGTCGCAAATTTAGTATTTGCTGGGGAATCTTCATGGTGTATGAAATCAGGCTGATTATTCCGTAATTGGGACATTTCTTTTATTTTGAAAAGTTCTGTAACAGTGTTCGTGAAGTCTTTGGGCAAAACACATTATAGGCTTCATTACATTAGCTAATAACATCCTCCCTTACTTAATCCAAGAACTTGGTTTGTTTAGTAGGAGTCTCATCCATACTTTTGCCTATTCATTCTTCACTTCATCAATGCTTCCTTGAATTCTTCCTTCATGATTAGAAACTTGGAAAAACACACGTTGATTTTTCATTCTAACAACATGCCATATGTATAGCAAATTGGGTTTTCTGAAGCAAGAGGTGTTACACATTGAATATGTTGACATTTGAATTTCTCTCACATTTATAATTTATACAGAAAAAAAATCCAGGTAGTTGTGTTTATAGTCATAAAAGATATTGAAATGCATATACATATAATAACTAACCAAGGAACACATTCAATTATATTGTGCTAAAATAGATTAATTTCTCAAATAAAAATTTCGTATTAGACACTTTGTAGACTTAACTTCTGGGCCCAGTAGTTGGCCTGAGTATACAACAACACAACCATTACACAAAAGTTTATATACGAAAGTATAATTTAACTTTTTCTCAAGTCCACAGAACCCATTGCACATATAAAAACAAGTCTAGAAAAAGTATGACAACAATACGGCGGAGAGATTAATTCCATGGAACATGAAGCTAAGAAAAGACACCATCAACAAGAGAGATCACAGGGATGAAAAGATGGAAGAGCAGCCTATCCAAGGTAAGTAATATATTTAAATGTTTAAAAAATATATAAACCTAAAAATGTAATAAATTGAAATAAGTAATAAATATTTCGACATTATGCACTCATCATTACCCACCTGACATTCATATTTCCCTCTATTCTCCTTGCTCATCCATATTCCAGCTTTCTATTTTGGGGGTGGTTAGATTTTGGGTAGGGGATGCATTGCCTTCTCTTATCTTCTTCCATTCTCCGTAACATATTCTCAATAGTCTCCTGGAGGCCAGCCTGAGTTCTCTCTGCTACTTTACCTCTTTCTTCAATCTCCTTCGAGGCCAGGTGTTATCTTATCTCCTTCCATACTTGCTAAGTCTCCCTTCATTCTTATTTGAGTTCCTACATCCATCAATCTCCTCCCAACTCCATATCTCCCCTCCACACTATTTGAGACATTGCATTCTATTATTATCCAATGCACTGCTTAAAACTCCCTCTTCTTTCTCCTTGTATGCCTGGCTTCTTCTTATTTTCGTTACATCTTTTAATGTCTTCCTCTAGTTTCCATTAAGTCCTTGTATCCTGCAATCTCTTTCAATACTGCTTACCTTCACTTCCTTCATACTCATTATCACTTCTGCCATTCTTCTATGCAGCTCAATTTCCTGATATCACAATCCATCCTTATCTTACCCTCTATACCCCGTTGAGTCTTTGTGTTCTGTCTCGTTCTCTCCATTCAACTCTTTTTGGAGACTTGGCTTCTTCCTATCTCTCTTCCTATTCCTTATTTCTTCCTATATTTTCATTTAAATCCTTGTATTCTTCTGTCTTACTCCATATTCATTGCATCTCTCTCTATTCTCTTTCAAGGTCTCAAATCCTCCTAACTCTCTCTCCATATTCTTTATCACTCTCATCATTCCTCTTGAAGGACTGACTTCCTTATGTTACCTACCATAATCTCTATATCATAATTCATTCTCCTTGGAGTCCAGTTTCTGTCCTTTTCCTTCCTTAGTCTAAAACTCTTTCCACATTCTTACTAAGTTCTTTCATCAACTATCTTCCTCAATACTTCTAATCCCTCTATCCATTCTCCTTGGAGAATCAGCTTCTTCCAATATTCCTCTGAATCCCTCATTACTTCTGCATTCTCCTTGGAGGCTCAGTTTTCGAATTTTGCAACCACTACACCTTATTTTCCCCTCCTTTTGCAAATTCTATTCTCAATTCTTATCTCTGCTCACATTCTCCTTTAAGGCCCAGCTTTGTCCTTCCTCTCTTCCTACTCCTTATCTCCCCTTCCACTAATCTTGTATGCATTGCATCATATTATTTCTTTCCATACGTCTTGTCTCTTTTTAAGCCTGTTTGGAGGTCTGACTTTCCGTTATCTACTTTTCTCTCCTCATTTCTCCACAGAGGCCTTGTATCCCACTGTCTCATTCCCTACTTCATATCGCTCCTCCCTTCTTCCTTGAGACCTTGCATCCTACTATCTTTCTCCTTACTCTCTATCTTTCCCTCAATTCTTATTGCCATCCTTGCTTCCTCCATACTCATAATCTTTCTTTCTCATCAACTTGGAGGGTCTCCCTGATGGTGCAGTGGTAGTGTCGTCACCTTGTAATCAAGGGGTGGCCAGTTCGATACCCGGTGGAGGAAACCACTGGTTCAGATCCCACATTAAACTGTAGATCCAGTCCCGATTAGCCTTACTGTGCATAAAGTGGACTTGAAACACCAAATCAACCAATCAACCAACCATCACCTGGGATCATTGGTTTCCTTGTATCTCCAACTTCTCCTTGAAGTTACTAAATAGCAGTGGCGTCTCATCCCTTGAGGCTTCCTGGGCTTAGCCCCGGAAGAAAAACGGACGTATTCACGTAATTATCAATCACCATAACACATAACTATCACACAGTATGTTAAAAGGCGATTTTTACCCACGTAAATTCATCGTCTGTTGCAATGGATACGACAGCGCTCCTAGTGGCATTGATGTCAATTATCGTTTTCCGGGGCACGTCGCCAAAGGAAGGTGTGGCATACACCCACCTACACTACAGTGAAGGTCACATGCTAGCAGAGAGAGGAGGTAAGAGTGCAGTGGATTTGAGTGCTGATTCGGGGCTAGCTCCGTTGCGTCGCGTTCGATCTCGCGTGTTGTTCTGTAGTGTTTTGGTGGCTTTCATTCGCTATGTTTGAGTGAGTTTGGCAGGGTTGATGTTCGAACACAAATTGATGAAGGACATATGCTGTCAATTACAAGACACAATGAATTTGTCCAGAAAAATAGGCATATATTAAATAGAATTATCAATTGTTTAAAATTCTGTGGTCGACATGAACTTGCTCTATGAGGACATAATGAAAGAGGACAATCTTTAAACAGAGGTATCTTCCCAGATTTATTATCCCTTCATAGAAGAGGGAAAACTAAAGAGGGAACTACGTGTTCTTTATTGTAGTGAAGAGTTAAAAAAACATAAACTCTATCAGTAGATTGCATTCATTTTTTGTTTAAAATTATTTAGAGGGTACCTTTTCAGAAACAGTAAAAATGACAAACATAGTTTTTATAACTCCAGTGGCAACAGCTTAATCTGAACGATGTTTCAGCACATTGAAGCGTATTAAAACCTGCTTAAGAAATGCAATGGGACAAGACAGACCAAATGCCTTGGCACTTGCTTACAATAGAGATAGAATACATTTCAAACAAAGAGAGCTTCAACAAAAAACTAATAACAAAATTTGCTGAGCAGAACAGGAGTCAACGTTCGTAGAAAGGTATGTTTCACAACAATACCCGTTTTTTAGTAATTCATGTAATTTGTCATTACATTTTAAATTCTTTCAAAAAAGTAAGTCCAGTTTTGTAGTCTAGAAGAAAAAATACCTTTTTTTTGTAATTCATGTGAATTGTCATTATATTTTAAATTCTTTAAAAAATAAGCTCCGGCCAAATTTGAGGCCATGAGACGCCACTGCTAAATAGGAGGGATAAGTAGTAGGTAGAAAGATTGGAGGATTTAATAACTCAAAAGGGATTGCAGAAGGATTAAGAAATATGGAGAGAGACAGAATGAAGCCATGTCTCCCAGGAGATTGTCAGAGAAAATAAAGATTAATGTATAGAGAGAAGAAAGCCAAGCCTCCAAGAAAAATTATGGAAGAAATAAGAATTAGGAAAGGAAATACTTATACAGCACATGCATGTTCACAGGTTCACTAATGGATGTATTTTGGATATTCGTGCTGTGCATCCACAAGATACAAAGAATGTCCAGTAGACACCCATTAGATATCTGTTCAGAGGACATCCATAAGGCATTAGAAAATATGTTCATATATCACATTTGGGTATGTTTGGACATTTTGTCAATCATTTTTGGACATGTGAACATTATCCATCACTTTCGGATAAATTCTTGGACATTAGTACAACTTGGTTAACATAAAATATGGATGTTTATATTTGATTGTGGATAAGAGAAAAGAATATTCTGGACTAGAAATCGACCTAATCTGAGCATAATCTAGTCAATTCGCACACATTTTTAATACAAAAAGCACATTTCCGGACTAGATCATTGTGTGTCAAAGATCTTGTGCACACATATGTTTATAACATGTACTGCTCTCTCTCTCTTTGTTTCTCTCTCTCTCTCTTACTCACTCTCTCTCTCCATCTATCTCTCTCTCTCACACACACATATATAAGGACCAGAACTTTCTCAATGCAAACCGAAGTGGTGAGAGAGACAGACAGAAAAGGAACTGCCATCTGACAATGGGCCTGTGCACTGCAACATCCACAATGCAAACTGGCTTATCAATCAAGGAAAAAAAAGGCTCATGAAAAGTAGCAAAGAAGCCTCAGTAAACATGGGATTGCAAATGAGATAATTGCGAATTACAATCCACCACTGACATGATTGTTTGTACATATTTATATACACACTTGTCTCCTTGCGCACTTTGATGTTTCTTTATTTAAAACTGAAATCTGCCGAATGGGAGCACAGTAGACAAACCATATATCCTATACAGTATGGAAGGCATAACTGGCACATCACTTGTTTTCAAATTCAAATACTGTGGATGAGACCCTTGCTTACTTCATTTCTAGGGAAGAGAGAAAGATAAGGTTAGGGAAGAAAAAGAAGTCAGGTTTCGAAATAAAATTGAGAGAAAGAGAGAGAGAGAGAGAGAGAAGAAAGCCAGGTCTCTAAGGAGAATGAAGAACATGAGTATAAAGGAAGATAGAGAGTATATATATATATATACATAGGAATGCAAGGCCTGAAAAGGAGAATGAAGGGAGAGGAACAGTAGGATGGTAGGCCCCACCAAGAATGGAGGAATATACATAGATTAGGACAGAGAAGAGAAAGAATGGAAGTCTCCAAGGAGAATAGAAGGATAGTGAGTTAGGAGTGTGTCTCTCAAGAGAGATACTCGCTGTCTCAAGGTGATTTGGAAAGGGAATAAAAATAAGGAGAGGTAGGAAGAAGCAAAATATCAAAAGAGAATGGAGGAAGAGAGGTAGACAACAGTAGGAGATGGGAGGAAGCCAGGCCTTCAAGGATAATGAAGAGAGAGATGGAAAGTATGGTGAAAGCTAGGAGGATGCAAGGGTTCAAACGATATTGGAGGTGGTTAAAAGTAGGGAGCATGATATTGAGGAGCCAGATCTGAATAGAAAATGAATTATGAGATGTAGGTAAATTAGCGTAGAAGACAAAGGAAGACAGGCATCCAAGAACAATGAAAAGAGTGGTCAGTAGTATGGAGGCAGATAGTTGGGTGCAAAGCATGAAAGGACAAAAGAGGAGGGATTAGAAATAGAGAGAGATTGTAGAATGCAAGTCATGCAAGAAGAATGATAAATGAGTTACAGATTAGGTGAAGACAGAAAGTGCACAGCCCTCCATATAGAATGAAGAGAAACAAATGAGATAATGAAAGTTATGGTAGGTGACACAAAGAAGGCAGGCATCCAAGAAAAATGGGGAAGGAGAGAGAGAGAAAGAGGGAGATTTGAAGTAAGAGAAAGATAGGAGGATGCAAGAGCTTAAAAGAGAACAGAGATAGGGATGTAGTAGAAAGCCAGACCTGCAAGAATGGAATGAGACAGAAAAGAAGAAGTGTGAAGTGCAGTGGGTGGGAGATAAGGAGACAAGGAGTAGGGAGGAGAAAAAACGATTCCAAGCCTTAAATGAAAATGGGAACATGGATAAGGATTGGTAATAGAGTTAGAAGGAATTAAAACCTTCATGGAAAATGGAGGGAATGATGTGATGTGTAAAGTTTGTGAAAAAAGGAAACTGAGCCTTTGAGGGGAATACAGGGATATAAGGTGTATGGAGAGAAATTGACAAACGCAAGAACTAGAAGCAAACATAACAAGTAGGAGTAGTGTTATTTGTGGTATTATAAACTCGAGAAAGTATGAGCCCCCCCTCAGGCAGATTTGGCTACTCTTAAAACTAGCTCAAGATGTGCAGATAAGGTTATTGCTCAAGTGTGGTACTCTGTCTAACCCAAGATTTTTGTAAAAATGCCCTCGGGAATTTCCCGTGAAAGTATGACCCTCCTAAGATTGATTTGCCTACACTTACAAAAGCTACATCTGTGAGATTGTTGTCCATAAGCTTGTTAAAAATATGCCCTTCTTGATATTGTTATGGCTACACTTAAAACTAAGCCAAAAATGCTCATAAGAGCCACCCACACCCACCCACACCCACCCACACCCACACATATTTACTTCCGGTCCACTTCCGGTCAATTCCGGCTATTTCCGGTTTAAGTTCAATTGGACCCAAGGCCCAACTTGCATATCTAGTACTAAGACAATGCATTGTGCAGAGGCTTTCTAGAATTGCTCTGTGACTCTCTCATTTCTTACATCATAAACATATGATTTTTCACCTATAAGAATAACACTACATATGGTGTCATCAGGAAGTATATCATGGAATTCACAGATTAATTTAATGTTTGTCCTGTCATTAACCACAACCTGTTTCCTTTTTGAGGTGTTGATTACAAACATGGGTCTCTGTGCTTTGAATTCATCTGGTGAGTAATACATGTCTGTATTCCCGGTTGTAACCCTTTTGTATGCTGTAAATGTTTCATATAATTTAAGAAAATCATCCTCGGACATGTTTAAACTATAATTTTCTCTAGGGAACACCTCATTTCTGCCATTTTTAAGATATATGTTCTTGATGTTGCAGTTATCAAATTTACTTGAATTTTTTTCCTGATTATTGTGTCTTCCAGTCTGAAACAGTACCACCACAAAATCTGGCATGTCATATTGTATACTGGAGAATGAGTTTGTAGCATCAAATTCATAATAGCTACCAGTGGCAGGCTTCTGCACACATTGATATGTATAAAATTGTAAAGGCACCTGTGGATTTTTTAGGATGTCTGCTTTGTATTTAAGAGCATAGCTGGCTTCATATTCAACTACTGGCATTCTTAGCTCCATAGTCTGAATAAGGCACTTGCCCTCATCAGGTAGGGTATTAGGCAGAGCTTCCCCTGTAGAGTTTAATGTACTGTACCTCATCAAAGCATTATTATCATTTGCAGCTCTTCTAAATGTGATTCTTAAACCACCCTTCCACATAATATCTTTGTAATCCGAGAAGAATCCTGGCAAGAGGCGCATGGGGAACAGCACTGTGTGGCTCTTGGATAATATTTTATCACCAGCCTCAAATCCACCTATTTTGTAGTATGATGCCTCGGTTTTGGATAATTTTAGTGTGGCCAAAGCTGTAGATTTAATACCAGGGTAATCTACTCTGTTTATAACAACACCATGCTTTCTGATCTCAATTTCAGAGAACAGATGTGGCACAAAATTGTCTACCAATCTTATATTTGAATTTGCCGGATAATCTGTACCATCGAGCTTTACAACATCAAATTTGATGTATATATCTGCTCTGTGAGGGTGTATAAAGCCATCCCCTACATCAAGATCAACCTCAATCTCTGTGTTGGGTTGATTTAAATTTGCAAAGGTCCTCCTGTTTGGAGGGAATGATTGTAGCTCATAACTCTCAATATTTTCCATTTTTTTTGTATGTATTTTTATTTAAATATTAATTTCTATGATTGCAGTTGTTGTGGCTCCAGCAAAATCAACTAATTCTTCTTTTTCATTAGTGACCATCAACTCAATGTAATCTATTCTATTATGGCACACAGGAAAATATAATGTTGGTGATGGAGTGTAGATGATGGGCTCCATGAATTCAGAGTTAGGTTTGAATGTTGCAATGATGCCAGTTTGTTTGTGAGTGCCTATGCCATTTGATTTGGTGATCATACCCTCGGCCACATTACAGTGAATATTTAGAGTTTCTATAGCTAAGAATTTAGGTATATTAATAGCAGTGTGTTTAATGGCTGGTTCAAGTTTTGTGTTGTTCTGAAAGCCTAACAGCTCTCCTATAGTACCCAGATCCACTGTCTCTGTAGCAGACACAATTTCTACTCTGTGAGTGACAGAATTTTGAGTTAACACTATACCTCTAGGTAACTGAGCATTTAGAGTAGACAGATTATACTGCCCTGGGGTGATGACAATTTTTTGATCACCAACTGCAATTGTGTTGTTGTGGTGTGTAATTTTAGGGATCAAGTACATGCCATAGAATGCTCTGAGAGCTATTGTTTTGGGATACACTATATCATCATGTAATCTAAGTTTCAATATTGAATTTTGGCTGGTGAGATGGAATACTCCCATGATGTTTTAAATACCACAAGGCTTTTTGAAAATCTTCAATTGATGGTTTATTTATTTGAGACATATATCTAAGAACAGATAAACACAGATGTCCACAATTAACATCTTTGAAATTTTGAACACGGGCATTATTGTAATAAAGATTAGTTGATTTTAGATATTTTACTAAATTTTCAGGTGGAATACCTCCAAATGAATCAAACACAAATGCCTCATCTTTTAAATATTTAAGATAACAGATCCAGTGAGTGCCCTGATTTTTGTACTTATCCAAATTAACTATGCCACACTCTTTGTTGAGTGGTTGTTCTGGTAAAGAATCAGACATGTACACACCTCAAAAATTTTTGATGCCCAGTGGCTTGATTAAAGCTTCAATATCTTGGTTTGTAAGCGGCTCTTGTTTTTTTTAAACTTATTCATGGCTCTCTTAACACCTTTGCCTTGTTTCTCTATGGCCAGATTATGGCGCTTCAATTCATCTAATTCTGCCTTATTCTTCTTGGCATCTATTACTGTTTTTGCTATAGCAGCTGATCCCCCAGCCAAGCTCCCAACAGCCCCCAAAGCTGCTAAGATGGCCGGGATAGTAAATATGAAACCACCCACATGTGATTTTTTTCTAGATTGTTGTAATTTTTTTAATTGAGGGGTACTAAGTAATAATTTCATACCATGGCCCTTGGCAAGACAAGAATTTTTTTTCTTGCGCTGCTTTTTGGTTAAAAGGCTATCAATAGTTTTAAGAGATTTAAGACCTGCATAAGGTATCTGATACATAACACCCTTGGCCTTCATCCTAGGTTTATTATATACATATTCTGGGATTACATAGCTTAATTAAGAGGCTTAAATTTATTTAATCTATCACAACCCCCACCCCAGTTTTTGTTTGGTGTTCATAGCTATGGTGGTCCCCAATGCTGCTATTCTTTCACCTAAAGAAGCATTTTTGCTTACAAATCTACCAAATGCAGCCTCTTCTAATTTCTTGTCTGCAACATGTCGCCTATCAAGATCAGAATGTATGTTGTATGCTATGTCATGGTCTCTACAAGCAGCATCTAGAGGATTAACACCAGGATTACCTCTGTTTAATCTATGATCTAGTTTTGTGCCTGGACCACAATACTGATAGCCTGGTATATGTAGTTCAAATGGCAGCTTGTTTATGATGTCATTAACCAGCCCCCGACCCTCAGAGATATTCCAAAATTTAGGTGGTAGAGTATTAATAATTTTTATAAGATATCCAATCCCCTTAGTGTCATTCACTATAAAATTAGACAATTTGGTGCTTATCATGTCCATAATTCCAACCTTTTCATTGTAAAAATTGTGGTTGCCAGCATTTTCCTCCCCAGCTATCACCAGCAACCTATCTACAAGTTTCCTGACATCATCAACCCACACAAATTCTTTAGGCAGGGTGTTGTAATGTTTGATTTCACTACCTGTCTTGATCTGTGACCATATGGGCTTGATTAAGTTGTTGTATTTTGCTCCACTGCTAGACTTGACTCTTTTTTGTGTGGGATCATTGTTCTGGTATAGAGCATCTGATTTTATTAATATTTCTTTGTAATGCTCATAATCTTGATCTGTATAGCTGCCAGGTCTCTTCCCAGTCATCAGTTCCCACAATCCAGGTGTGCCAGGATACTTAACAAAACCACCTCTTTCTCCAAGATGAGATTCTGAATATACAATTAGATCATCTCCCATAAATGTTACTCTGAAATTGCCAATTCTATGTATGATGCTACCATCACGCTCTGTGTCAGCATATAAGCCAAAGACCTCATCTTTGTTGTCTTTAGGTGTGCTTAAATATTTTTGAGCAAGAAAGCCCAATTCAATAGGATCCTGAGTAGCTTCAATTCTTCGAGGAGCAACAGGACTAGGTGTATGAATACTAGAAAGTGGGGTGATTGGTTAATCTAATATGTTCCTAGCAGCTACAGGTACAAGCTCTGTGATCAAATTTTGATTTTGCTCTGTAACAGTTTTGATATTTTTACCTAATTCACTAATAGCGTCAATAATAGGCTGTTCTGTTTGCTTGTGTTGTTCATAGATTCCTCTGTTCTCTGATTTCCATCCTTTAAATCCTTTTACAAGATAATCTCTTAATTTAAGATCATCAATGATTGGCCTTTTCATGGTTATTTATATATGTTTCAATGTCTAGAAAATTGTTAATTTTATTTCTGTATTTACTACTATTGGGTTTCCTTGTCATATCAATTGTGACAAACCCATAGCTGTCCTGGTTCCAGCACCTACTGCAAAACTTGGAAAAATCATTGTAGCTCAAGTCCCCACCTACATATTCATCATGTATGTGTTTGAGGTTGGTATGATCTTGATGAAACACACATATAAAATTGCTGTTGTCTCGGATCAGCTGCTTCGGTATTTTAGAAAAAGCCTGTGCCAGGTAGAAGCAATCTATGTTTTTGTGTCAGCCCTGTGTAAAGAAATTTCTAACCTTGTTTTGATTATCCAGTATAATGTCATCAAACACAACAACAGAATTATCGAGACATTCATGGAGTGGCTTAACATCTGATTCAAAAGTGGCTATATCCAGTCCATCATATAGCTTCATCAGCTGCTGATATTTTAATTGTTCTAAGCTCTTAGAGAAGACATACAAATGCCTGTTTTTCCAGTCTAACCAGTTGGGTGCCAATAAAAAATTATCAATCATTAGTGTAGTTTTACCACAAGCCGATGGCCTAACAATAAGACATCTAATATTATCAAACAGCAGCTTGCCATTTCTCTTAATCTGCTGTTCAGGCTCTGGCAGTCTCTTTATAACATCCCAGGTGTTCATAGTATCACTTTGTCTGCCTCGATCCAGCTGTGTTCTGGGAGTCCTAGCCATTTGACAAGTATCTTGTTGCCTTTTCTGCGGATGATTTTTTCTATGAGATATGTGTCAGGCTGTTTAGTTTTGCTGAGTTCTTCTTCATAAAACCTGCCTTTGAGAATTTCTCCTCGGTGGTATTTTATTATATATGTGTATTAGGTCCCAGGTTTAACTTGAACTACTGTAAATAATTCAGTGCTCCAATTTCTGGTAAAGCCTCTTTTGAATAAGTGCTTATATTTGCTGATTCTTACTTGATCACCTACCTTGTATTTGGCTTTTCTTGTTGTTGGCTGGTATCTAGGATAATAAACAGTCCTGATCAATTTTTGCTCATCAGATGAAGTTACCTCAGAGGGTTTCATGTTGATTGTAGAATGGACCGAGTTGTTATATCTATCTAAAAGTTCTGGTAGAATACTGAGCCATTTATAATTACCTTGAAGTGTGAATTGTTTATACATATGATTTTTTAGGGTTTTGTTGAATCTTTCTACAATAGAGGCCTTGAGATCACTGTAACTCGAGTAATGTTGTATTGACTGGCTTTTAATAAATTGTTGGAACACAGAATTATAGAATTCTTTGCCATTATCTGTTTGTATATAGCGTGGTGATCTTCCACTCTGATTGATGATTGTCCTGAAGGTTTCTGTAACACATTTTCCAGTCTTGGATTTGAGTGGCACAGCCCAGGCAAATTTTGAAAATGTATCTATGACAGTGAGTAGATACTTGTAGCCCTTGTTGATCTTGTCTAAGTTTTTCAGCTGTCCACTTGCCATCTCAACCAAGTCACACTGCCATAAATCATCTATGCCTTTTGTAACCACTGGCAGTCTCTTATAATTATGTCTGGCTTGTCTGTGTAATTCATCAACAATAATTTGTCTAGACATAATATGAAAACAAGAATATTGCAACTATGGGGTGTTCAGCAGCTGATACTACAGGATTTTCTAAATACAGTTTGTCTCCTATTTGTATATGAAATTCCAGAGAGCCATCATCTTCAGCATAAGATGTCTCTAATGTATTGGGGTCTGTAAAATCCTCTAACTCTACACTGGTGATTTTTCGTTTGTTGTCAGCATTTGTTATTGATAAGGTAGGGTAGTGGTGTGCCTGTGGTTGTAGCCAATATTTGATCTTGATTGGTCTAAGTGTACCCCCAACAAAAAACTGGTAATAAAATTGTGCATGGGACAGCATATATATTTTGCCACCTGGTGTAAACGGTGAATCATATTCTTTGTTGGGGATACTGTACAAAAGAATTACTGTATGTATAGGATTCTCGATTATGCCAGTTATTTCTTTTTCTGCTGTAAGCAATCTACTTGTTACAGATTCAAGGTGCTCATTGATAGTCCTAACAACATCATCATGGCCTGGCTTGATCTTTATGTCCACAACAAGTTTTTTGTATTGTTGCACAATCTCTTGAAGCTGTGTGGCAAAAACAGACAGAGTATTTGCTTGGTTGGATTCCATGGTCCCTAGCTGTTGCTTGATATTAGCTACAATTTGCTGTAAATTTTCAACAACTGCCAATTTTGAATTTTGAGCAGTAAGATCATGGACTTGTCTTCTGATATCCTCAAACAAAGCATAAAGTTCATTAATATGTTGATTAGTTGGTAGAGTGGCCACTGTCTGAGTAAGTTGTTTGATCTCTGTCTGGATATTCTTGATATCTTCTGATTTCAATATGCAATTCACAGCTCTCTTAATATTTTTAAGTTCCTGTGATGTAGGCAGATTTGATACAGTATTCTGCAAAGATTCAAGTGCCAATTGCACATTATTTAATTCAGAAGCATCAGCCACACTTTGCATAGCATCTTGGAGCAGGGCTATGTCTGCCTGAGTAGGTGTTGATTGTTGTAAAATTTCAATTTTTGTTTGGATATCATCGATCAAGTGATGAAAATGAGATAGCTCAGATTCAGTGTTGAGGTTTTCAAGTTTGGTGATTTGTTGCTGGACACTAACAAGAGTGTCTACAATACCAGGCAAGCGAGATTCTAGAGTGTCTTGTACATTTGTCAGATCATTTTGTACTGCTGCATTGTACCCTCAAGGTGGGTTATGGTACTCTGAATTTTTCCAAAATCTTCATATGTCTCAAGTTGCAGCTTGATGTTGGCAACACTACGAGTTATAGCACTCAGAGCATCAGAAGATGGCAAGTTGTTCATAAAATTTTCAAGTGTCTCAATTTTTTCTTTAACCTCGGCTATGGCATTGTTCAGAGTGTCCAGATTAGGTATCTGTAGTGATTGAATCTGTTCTTTTAGAGTGGAAATCACTAGATCATAATCTTCTTGTGATTTTATGCTTTTGATAATTGTTTGGAGCTGTGTCTGGACATTATTTATCTGCTCTTCCAATTGTTGTTTCAATTGCTCAGAGTTGGTGGCCTGGGTCTTAAATTTGGCTTGAAGAGCTGCTACAGCTTCCTCTAAATTTTGAAATTATCTAATGTAGCCAAATGAGTATATTTTTGAAGCAGCAATTTGAGTTCTGAATCAATTTTAAGAAGAGGGTCCATGCATTGTGATTGTAAATTTGTAATTTCTAGTTGAAGACTGGCATTGAGTGTGGTTTGTAAAGCTTGTAAATCACTTCTTAATTTTTTGACTCTGACATCAAGCATCAGAATCTCATCACTGTGATCTTCATGTCTTGTATGGCCAAATATATCATTAGGCATTTTGATTTAGTGGTTATTTATTATTGAATATCTAATTCTTAATTCTATAAAAAAGGTATAAGCTTGTCATATGATCCCGGGACCTCAATATATAAGCAGTCACCAGCAGAAACAGTATATACAGTGCCAGAAATCATGTTTGAGTGCTTAATTCTATAAATATTTCTCCCTATTGAAACCTTGACATTACTCTTGGGAGTTGTAATAAATTGTAATTGACCACCTACAGGTAATTGGTAATGATTTAAATTATTATTAAATATGTATAATATTTTACCTGTTTCATCATCAACATCTGTAAGTATGCTGTTCAGATGAATAATTAACAAACCACTTAGTTTAGATATTATATCAGAAGAGGGTGCTGGTGTTGGCAGGTCCATAATAGCCTGTTTTTTGAACCCAAATAAGTTCATAGGCATGTTTATTTATTTCAAATCATGTTCTGTGTTTGGGCATTGTATGCCACTTTTCAAATCACAATGACCCCATGGTAGAGTATGTATGCCACATGATAAAATGCATCTCTTATCATCATGTGGGTCCAGAGCCATTTTTCTTACAACATTTGTAGTCAACAAGTGATCCTCACTCTGAATTCTGCATTCTGATGTTCTGATTGTGCTACATGATTTGAGACAATTTTTGTAATCTTCAAATTGGAGCTCTTTGTCAACAGTTACTCTGCCGATGCCCTTGGCCTTTTTGGCAACAACACCACTACATATTTCAAAACTGTACATCTTGGCCCTTAACCCAGCAAATGCCACAATAACATCACCAAGTGTCTCATCTTTTAACTTGCCAGGCACCTTTTTGTTGTGGGGTTGAATCTTTGTATGTTCACTGGTATCAAAATATTCAAGCAATGCAGGCTTGAATATCTTGATAAACATCTTCTGTCTGAATATCAAGAATAAAGCTATCTGTGTCCATGTACATCAGTTTTACACAATCACCATAAAAAGGCTTCAACACATCATAATACAATTTTAACATGTGTAATTTGGCCAATTCCAATATCATGGCCCCTACATAAATAGGCTTATCAAACTTAATCTTTGTTTTTTCATGTTTAAGAGTGCCATATTTTCATCAAAAATTATTCTATAATTGAAATTAGGCTTTGCAATCAATTTTTTGCTCAAGCTGGGGTCAGTACTTAATTTAACATCAATATGTTTTCTGACATTTTCTATGGTTTTGCCATACACTGAATTTACCATCAATTTAAACAAGGTCTTATCAAATTGACTCATTGCAGATGTTCGAAGCTCTGTGTTTGTATCAATATATGGCTTCAACCATCTTGAGTGCCTGAACCTTAAGACTTTGCCAACTTTGCTCACTTGAACACCATGATGCATCAGGAACTGGAGGTTTTTATAATATATGACATAATCCTGTTTTGGCTCTAGAGTCATCATGAGCTTCTTCTGTTTAGAGCCAGGTGAGCACTCAACCTCAGGAATTGGGGGCAGATCAGAAAATTTGTTGTGTAAATCATCAGGAATTGTCAGATCAACCTCTAACATCAAAATCCTGAAGATCTTCAATATTGAAATCTTCAACCCACTCAAGCCCTGCATATGGCAGTTTATCCATCATAGCATAACCATAGAGGCTGTTGGCATCTACATACAGTATATAATTTAATGGCAGTGCTGGATCATAATCAGGAATATATTTGTTATTTGCTCTGGCATATCTCTGAGAACATTGCACCATGCCTCCTCTTATACATTGCTCCATAAACAGATACATATCTTGATCTTGGATCAGATCCAATTGCATTTTAGTGTTTAAAAACATTGCAGACCATGCTAGGCCTGGAGCACTGTAGAAATACATTGGATCCAGCTTATAATTTTCCATCGATGATTTTCTAAATGCCTGAAGTATATCAGCTAAGAGAGTGACATCAAGTTTTAAATATGCCTTGTGATAATCACCAAATGTCTGGCATTTTAAATTGTTCCACATCAACTGGGCATGGTGATAATCATCATCAGTAATTCCAGATGCCCCGAGTTTGCTGTAGAATGCTTGTTTTGGTGGCAGAGTACACTCATTAAATTTAGAAAAATCTGTAACATAATCATATGGATATACACCCTTCCGCCTAATTAATTTCAGCTCCTGATTTGGAAACAAAGCACATGTGATTTTGAATTGATCATCAGATAATTGACTGGCCAGTGTAGCCAGGCTAGCCGATAAAATTCTGTAGGAATCAAGAAATCTTAAGTGAATGGGAACACCATTAACTTTAATTATTTTGCTAATAGCTATATATTTCTCATTATTTTCTGCTAAAATATTTAAATTCTGCTTGTCAAACCCCTCGTACCTGATCAAATGATGAAAATCATAATTGGATGCAGCATGGCAAAATATAGGGATAAATTTTGGTCTCTGGATCTTTATATTACAGCTATTACACAGGGCCATTAAGAATTTACCATCTGTATGGGAATGGTGATGTACCTTGATATTTGTATCTGAAAATTCAGAATCACATACTGGGCATTTTTCTGCATTGTTGAAATCTTCAATCTGATCCTCTGTTAAAGGCAACATAGGTTTTGATTTTAATAAGATATTAGATGCTATGTTATGGCACTCATTTTCTATTCTATGTGCAAATTTTTTGATGGCATCTGATCCCATGTATAAATATTCTTCACTAACAACACCATCCTGTACAACAACATAATAAAAACTAGAAGGCTCATGTAACTGGTATGATGTAATTGAAGATTCATCAGGATCTGGGCTGCAGAATGCAAGGGATTTGAGATTTGATTCAAAATCACAGACTATATATGCTGGGTGTTCCAACAAGGCTTCAAATTTTTTGAATTTGGCATTTTCATTTGGGTTAGGCATAAGCATATGAACAGGTTTATGGTTGCCACAGTATTTTAAATGTTCAATTAACTTGTTTTTAGCAATTTCTGCATTATCTTCACAAACACCATTCACCATTTTTCTACCATCAAATACAGTCAAACATCTTCTACACAACTTGAATATTGTATTGGATTTGCCTTGTTGTTTTCTGACTAAAGCTTCAAGATTATATATCAGAGTGTAATGGTGTGTGCCATCCTCTTCAAGTAAGAGCACATCAATCGGGACAGCAGAATCATCATGAGGTGTACTGACTCTGAGAGGTGCTATCAAGCAATTGCCATGGCCAGTAGAACAAATAAATACATTAATAGATAATTGTTTACCATTGATATCCCTGGCCTTTTTTTCAAATTTATCAATATTCTGAACAGACATTGGATATTCTAAGCCCTCCATTGCATCATCAAAATCATGTTCATGTTGTTTATAATAAGTTATTCTCTGAGGATTCCTTAAAACTGGATACAAAGCAGCTAAAATACACCACAGAAAGCATTTCTCATCATTATTTTCTATGTTAACCACGGCTCTTTTGTTTTTAATATTGGCAGGTAATGGCAGATATGTAGATCCTTGTAATGCGCTGAATTCAGAAATATTAACATAGAGCTTGTGTGGAGTTTTGCATAGGCTCCATCCTGACTCTTTTGCAGCAAATTCAGAATGTTTAATATTCAATTGCTCTATCAAACTGCTTATTATTTTGTCTAAATTTGCATTTGAATATACAGATACAGTTTCTGTTATGTGGGGCTGTGTAAATTTTGTGCCATTTGGTTTTTTATATTGTGTAAACAATTTGAGGGATAGCTTATAAGAGCCATTTTGTGCATTTAGAATTGCCTGCACATCAGGATTTATACTGTTCAAAAAATTCTTAATATCACATTTTTGCTCTGATACAAACCGGTAATCCCTAAGTTGGCCAGCAAAACTGCTATGGATGGGTTCATAGCATGGCTGCTTTGCCGGTCTAGCATTAACAGGTGTTTGAAGCTTTCTATTCAGACCAGATGAAGATTGTTGTGGGGGCAATGTTGATGACTGTGCAGAACAAGTACCCATATGTTTATATGTGAAGTATTCCATGCTATATTTTCTATGGCATTTTGGGCATATTTTTGTGGGTGTTCTGCATTTGTCTGGATTACAATTTCTTTGGTGCTTAGCCCAATTGGGGCTGGATATATTCTTATTGCATTGATTACAATATTTTTGATTTGGCATTTTTGTTGTTGGTTTATTATATAAAATTTCTTGGGATTCAAATCAAAATTCTATGCTTAATACAAAATATCAGTTGGGTTCAGCAGTGTGCTTTGTATATTTAGTGTATATACTTAGTGTCTTAATATTTTTGGCTTTGTTGTTGGTTTATTATATAAAATTTCTTGGGGTTCAAATCAAAACTCTATACTTAATAAACCTATGACAGGTTGTATAAAGCTGATAGCCTACATGCACAAAAATAGAATAAGTACAGAAGCACTGCCCTAGCACAAATACATGTCTACACAGGCATGTCCTAGAAAGGCAATAACCTAATACCATGTATCATGTATAACAAACTAGGGCAGATATAAACCCTTTGTTCAATATATTAGAAAATTCTGTATATTAAATCAAACAAACCTATAATTCAATTTATACAAATCTGCTATATTTTTGTGCTTTTTAAAAAATAAGAGGAGCACTGCAAAAACACATCTGTACTCCTCAGCCACTCTCACAATACTAACTGATATGTAATGCAAAAGCTCTTGCATCATAATTTGTTGCATAATATTGGGTAATAATTTGTTGCACAACATGATGCAAAAGCTCTTGCATCATAATTTGTTGCATAATATTAGGTAATAATTTGTTGCACAACATGATGCAAGAGATCTTGCCTTATAATTTGTTGCATAATATTGGGTAATAATTTGTTGCACAACATGATGCAAGAGTTTTGCATTATAATTTGTTGCAAAATATTGGGTAATAATTTGTTGCACAACATGATACAATAGAAATAAACCAGAAGTAGGCCACAAGTGGGCCACAAGTGGACCGGAAGTGGACCGGAAGTAAATATGGGTGGGTGTGGGTGGGTGTGGGTGGCTCTTATGAGCATTTTTGGCTTAGTTTTAAGTGTAGCCATAACAATATCAAGAAGGGCATATTTTTAACAAGCTTATGGACAACAATCTCACAGATGTAGCTTTTGTAAGTGTAGGCAAATCAATCTGAGGAGGGTCATACTTTCACGGGAAATTCCCGAGGGCATTTTTACAAAAATCTTGGGTTAGACAGAGTACCACACTTGAGCAATAACCTCATATGCACATCTTGAGCTAGTTTTAAGTGTAGCCAAATCTGCCTGAGGGGGGCTCATACTTTCTCGAGTTTATAATACCACAAATAACACTACTAGTAGGGATGGAGATAAGAGCATGCCTGTCCTCCAAATAGAAAGGAGGAGATAAAGGAGAAGCGAGAAACAAGGAAGGTCTCCAGAAGACTGGAAAGAGTAAGATATTGAGTATGGAGAAATATAGGAGGACACAATGAGAATAGAGGGAAACATGAATGTTAGATTATAAGGGAAAGAATTGATTAAAGGCTAAGGTAGAGAGGAAGAGAGAAGTAGAGTATCCCTGTTAGATTTGGGAGGGAGATAGTAAGTGTGTATAAAGTGATAAAGTTCATTACTAATCTTGCAAGGGTTGCTCTTCCATCCATACATACCTGTGATCTCTCTTGTTCATGGTGTCTTTAGGCTTCTTAATGCTCTTTGGGTTTTGTGGAATAAACCTCTTACTAATATTGTTGGTGTCTGCTCTTTCTTATCTCTCTTTGCCAATCAAGTGGATCCTGAAGAGGAGAAGGTACGCAAAATAATATTATTTAGTGTTGTAATAAAAAGCAGACATAGATTGAAAAGTACTAATTTATATTGCAGCAGCTCTTGTCATATGTGAAGAAATGTGTACATTTCGAACAATGTTCTACAGTTTTCACTATGTTTGTCATGGGTACATTCTATTATTTTCTTTAGTAATAATTCCTTTCTAGTCAATATTTTCAAAATAGTTCTTTAAGTATTTGCACATTTTTCTGTCATCTTTTGATGAAATTTCGATTGAGATGCAAAAGTTCCTCTTTCATAATTCTTGTATGTTCTGTTTCTCTAAATATCAGAACAAGTTACCTAACTGTTTCCCTGCAACTCCAGGGAGTTTCTGTAAGTATTGTCTACATACGTTTAATATAATTTGGTTTTCAGATTCCAGTCATAAATGAGAATTCTTTGTTCTTAAGTGCACTTTTTGGTAGGCATGTGAATGGTCTCACAATCCACATAAACATACACAAACACACATTGGAATTACAAAGAAAAATGTAGCACTGAAAGTAATACATGTGATCTATAAGAGACTTATCATTCTGGTACACACATGCACAGAAATAAAATAGGGAAATTACACTCTACGCTAAAATGAACATAATTGTACTGAAAAGCAAGCAACAATTTCACCTGCAAGGTGAGCTTCAGACAGTGTGTAACTTTGTGTGCTCCCCCAGCGCAAAACAATCAACTTTTGTATGTCAATGCTATAGTGTTTCCTATCACAGAATGATCAAGAATAGCAACACTGTAACTGTGCTAGCAACTTGTGTTTGTCTAGTATTTAACCTGCAAGAACACACATATGAGTAAAAATTACCCAGTCGATTTTGAAATATATTTTTTGATCAGTTCCAATTATTGTCTGAGCCAACTCTTCTCAATACCTTTACAATAAATCCTTCCAAGTATCAACTGTCAGATAGTTTATTAATTCCCCTCACAGGGTCTTAAACCACTGGCTGGGTAAATATCATACAATGTGCTTGCTCTCATATATATTTCAGTTTGGTACTTCAACATGTTATTTTTTTCTCATCTATATCAATTGTTTGATCCAATTCAAATGTTAAAAAATTAACACAATTATTTAATCCATGAAGATATTACTAATTACATGCTTTAAAACAATTAAGATTCGAACTTAAGAAGTCCTTTCTTCTGGGTATTTTTTACCCAGCTGAGCCCTTACATTATGGCAGTAAATGTTCTTCTTACCATCCTTTCTGTGCATTTTCCTTAACTTTATCTCTTCATATCGTAATAAACATGTTCAAACTTAATAAAATTAATTTAATCATTGAAGATACTTTATTCCCAAACTTTGAAACAACATTCAGACTTAGGAAGCAACCTTAGTGTGGGTATATTTTTACCCAATGTACATATTTCCAGGTTAATATTGACAAGAAAACAACATGCAAAGAGATCAAATATGCCAATCAAAATTAAATGAAATGTACTATATTAAAATATTGAAAAGCATTACAGAAATGTAAAGTTATGTTCCAAATTATAGACGTATTGTTATTATGTACAAGTGTGTGTGTGAATGTGTGATTGCGTGTGATTGCAGATGGTAACTCACCCTGTGAATATTATGGTGTTTTCTTCTTGTGATTTTCTTACTCTTTGTGTTTCCATTATTTAGCATTGCTTTTCTGCCACTTTTGGTTAATCACAACAATGAGGATGAGTGATGATATAATGAACTTAATGAATGGATATTCACAAAGTACACCCAATACCAGACCATATTTCGAACCTGAGACTCCTGGCATTGTACCATACTGTGCTAACAACTTAAATTGTTTCTGGATCTTTAATCTAATCATGATGATGCCAATAAATGGTGATTAGATAAAACACATGGATAGACATTAACAAAGGAACATGTTTGTGCAGACTAAAAACCTGTAACTTGTCAGCAGTAACATCTAAGGGTTAACCACAAATATACTCGGCCAACAAGTGCCCAATGCTTTGTTTTAATTTTTTTTTGCCTTCTCTTCTATATGTGTTAATGTGTATTGTCCTGCATGTAGGGAAAGTTGTATTAGAAATATATATATTTAAATTGTAGGAAAAACTTTACAGCTTTCACTTTGCTATGGAAAAAAATACAATATTTCTGTAATGAAGCTACACAGTGATCCACACACAAGAAACCAACCTTCAACAAGTCACATTGTTCTTCCCTTGGCTTTCGTGGTTCTCTTCAATCCAGTCAAGTTGTCTGTATTCCTCTTATCCTCATTGTACACTGTAAACTGAGTCATCTAATGCTTTTGCTGAACTCAGTTTTCTTCTCCAAGTACAGATATTTGTGTTTGTCTGCAGTCTCCATAGTACCCATACTATCTGCAACAATCAAACTCATTATTGTATGTAAGAAATTAACTCATCCAATCAGCAATAATAATCAACTAACAATGAAAACCTGTATGACATGAAGCAGGACACATAGATGGGTTTAGTAGAATGGAAAATCTCCCACAGATTCAACATAACCTACTTAAAACACAATTTCTCTAGCCCGCGCCAGTAAGCCATAACAGTCTCATCATATTTGGAACATACAGGCGTTATATGAATAAATGAACATAATTTTCAAAGTAATATCTGTGTGAAGAATCCGGCACCATGGCTGAGCATTCTATGGCATCATGCTTTGGACTCTCGCTACGGGACACACACGAGTCTCCTGGGGAAAGCATAACAACTTTTCTCCTGAGATTTCGACCTGTGTATGGGACTGGTAGTCAACCACCTTCATGAGGAAATTGGGAAGCTACGAAAGAATAGCATAACCCCATCATGGAAACCTACAACAATGACTGAGCTTTCGACGTGCTGTCCACATTTCACCCCATAACTGGTCGGATGATCTCCCACCTCAACAGGTGGGAGTGAGGTTAGCAGTCAATAGGTAGGCCCTGGTCCTCATTGGCTGTTGTGCAATGGGTTATTTATTATTAGTTATCGGCACCATGCTCCAGTCACATTTAGACCGCACCCCAGATTTTCCTCCAGGTTCCTATTGGTTTGAGGCTGGGTGAGCCTCAGAGCCACTTTTGTGGAAACAAGGTCATAAATTTTCTGACCTTAGATCATCCATCCTGGGAATCAAACCCAAGTCTCCCATGTGCCCTTTCGACTTGACCACTGTCGGTTCAAGGCCTGGGTTCAAGGCTGCATTTTTTGCTTAAATTTCTACTTTGTCCATCTCTCTCTTGTGTGCTCCAAATCTTAACCCTCCATCATCCACATCTTCATAGTAGCACAAAAATCTCACTGCCACCTTATCAAAATCAACGTTATTTACGCAAATTAATAATGCAAATCGATGTTGTATTACACTAGCACTTAATGGATATCAGGCGAACTATATGAGGGGCAGTCAAATGAAAACCGAACACCCACCATAAAACACGTTCCTCGCAAAAGTTGGCAACACTGTTGTTACGTATCAATACTGCCATCTGTAAGGTAGGAAAAATGCATAGTGGAAACGCACAGGTCTACACAGTTGCTTTGTCATTGCTCAGGAGGTGAGCGTAGTGAAAAGTGTGTTCATCCAGCATTGGAAATGGAGGCAAGCAAAGAAGAGCAGAGAGGTGTGGTTCGTTTCTTGGTGGCTGAGGGTGCTGGAACATGCAAAATTCATCGTCGTATGTCTGCAGTGTATGGCGAACACTGCATGTCCCTGACAAGTGTGCATGAGTGGCAGAAGAGATTCCACGAAGGACACACATCACTGCAAGACGATCCATGCCTGGGACAGGCCCATCGAGCCATTACGCCTGATGTGATTGTGAGGATCGATGGTCTGATCCAAGAAGACCGACGAATCACAGAGGAAGAACTTCGTATTCAGGTTGCCATTAGTCATGGCTCTGTGCATGCCATTATCAAAGATCACCCGCAGTTCCGAAAAAATTGCGTGCAGTGGGTTCCGCATCAACTGACTAAGGGACAAAAGATTGACAGAACGACTGCATGTCTGAGTCATTTGCAGTGGTACCACGAGGAAGAGTATGCGTTTCTGTCATGTATCATCACAGGGGACAAAACGTGGTGCCACCATTTTGAGTCCGAGAGCAAACTGCAACGCCAACAATGGAAACACATTGATTCTCCCGTGCCAAAGAAATCCAAGGCTGTCCATACAAGTTCCATTAAGGTCATGATGAGCTTCTTCTTCGACTGCAAGGGCCCTCTGCTTGTCGACTTCGTAGAGCGTGGAGCCACAATCAATGCACAGTGCTATGCAGACACGTTGCAGAAACTGCGATGCGCCATCAGGTCAAAATGCTCTGGAATGCTGTCGGACAGAATCATCCTTTTGCATGATAATGCCCATTCACAATGGGCCAATCTGGTGAGGGATAAGCTTCAGACATTTGGCTGGGAAACGCTTGAACATCCTCAGTACAGCCCTGACCTTTCCCCTTGTGGCTGTCACATTTTTGGTGACCTGAAGAAAGACATTCGTGGATGTCGGTTTCATTCGGATGAGGAAGTGCAACAGTGGGTGAGGTTGTGGATCCATCAGCGACCTACCTCTTTCTACAAGACTGGAATTGATCGTCTCGTCTTCCAGTGGGATAAATGTCTTAACACTTGTGGCAATTACTTTTGACTAAAACAAACTCCATTGTCGCTTTGTAGCGGGTGTTCGTTTTTCATTTGACTGCCCTCATATATGAATGCAAGCATGTCCATTTCGGACATTTCTATTAGCTATTACAGGAAATAAACAATAATAATAATAATAATAAGAGATAGTATCTCATAGAATTGCATACTTAGACTTTTGAAGAAAATGCACCAAATTATTATTCTAAAAATTATTAAAACTATGCCATATAACGAAGGAACTAAAAAATGAAATCACCATTCACAAAATCGTCAACGTGTTTTTCAAAAATTTGTAGCATATTTTTCAACACAAAATCAACTTATATGGGCTTAGAAAGGAACTATTTTTTCCAAAATTCTCAATCAAAATCAATGGTTTCTGCATACAAATAATTTGCATTCAGAAAAATGTGCCATTGTTTTATTCTTCTTCTTTCCATAAAATTCATGACTGGCGTGTTATGATTTAAGGTAGGAAACATTCCCGTGAGTGGTACTGAGTGCCACCTAATGGTGGCCGCTCACTTCTGAGGTTTGTAAGCAACTGAAAGAATGCTAGAAAGAAGGTGCGAAGGTCTCTATGTTTTCTTGGGAATAGTGTAGATAGATTACCTAGTGCTTTCCTGATCATTATTGTGCTGGTAAGCAAAATAATCCAAAATTTAAAAAAGGCAGCACCCAGTGCTCCTGTGTGGGTTATGGAGGTAAAAGGTAAAAAGGTAAAGTGTTCCCCTGTGCATAGCACCACGCCATGAAGGCGTATTGGGGGTGTGGGGGTAACGCCCCACACTTTCTTGATCCGGTCGTGAGTGGGGGTGATGTGATCAGCATCATGCCCCTGACCGCCTTTACCCCCCAGGGTTTCCCCCAGGTACCCATGTTATTCGACGCTGGGTAGGCGCCGGAGCCGCTTCCACTGTTAGAAAAGTTCCCGGATTTGAACCGGCCGGTGATCGAACCCGGGACCTTGAGCATGGTAGTCAGACGCTTTACCGACTGAGCCACCGCGGCCACGGGTTATGGAGAGTTAATGCTAAAGAATGATATATGTGTCTTGTGGTCCATTTTAGTTTGTTGTGTGGCATGCACCTTCAAAAACAGCTTCTGCTGCACCAATCCATCCAGAAGTTCATACTCCTGGTGCACACATTGGCTTATCAATAAGACTGATGCCTTTGGACAGGAAGGATTGGAATCTTGATTTATCTTGTAGAGTACACAATTCCTTCAGATTCTATGCTGTGAATTTTCTTCACAGCTATAGCAATCAGCCCCTTCTATCAGTAGTGACACACAAACAATAAGTTTCTCAAACATCCTCATCTCATTTGTTAAGACCACAACTGCTGAGCTTGGCACATGGTTACCTGTCTGATAACATAACATAGACATGTGACCAGATGATGACTAGTACCCATTCTACTCCACTACACATTTAACACCTGTCTGGAAGACCATCACCCTCTGTTCATTTCTCCATTTCTATTTTTATAATTTACATTACTTTTCTACATTTCCAGGTTAATTATTATGATGAAATCTACAATGATAGATCCATGTTTTACCTAAGATTCAAACCTAGGATCTCCTAACTTCAAACTGTATTACACAAACCACTCCAACACAGATGTCAGATTCTTTGTATTCATCACTTCACCAATTTGATTTCCACATCACATATTATGATGATTGATTCATTCATTCATTTGGTTTATTTTATTCCACATTTCTGCCACTTGTGCCTAATTGCATAGACGAAATTGATGAAGGGACATTCACAAAAAATATCCATTCCCAGGCCAGGATTTGAACCTGGGATCCTTGCCATCATAACAGGCTGTGCTAACCACCCTGCCAGTGAGGTCAGCACAAAAGTTTTTACTTCGAGCTCACAATCGCAATCTGATAGATGTAAAATAATAAATTACAAATGAATCCACATTAATGTTTGGATTGTATCATCTAGTGATAAGTTATCTCTGTCTACTTATGTTCACTTTTCACTATGAGAATCTGCACAATGAATCCACACTGATCATTCTAGAAATCTTAAAAGACAATTTATTTAAAATAAATTATCTTCCTTACATCAAGCATATCCTGATGGAACACTTTACAAATGGTATACTTACTATATTCACTACCAGTGATCAGAACACTACAATAAAAAGTAGCTTGCTAGAGCTGCTTAAATGTGCTACTCACTACTTTTCCACTTTTCTGGAATCAAATATGGTACACCTAGCATCATAACCACTCTTCAATGGAGATCAGTGAGAAGTAGAAAAAAATGATCGAATTAAAAGTTTATAGAAAACGCAAGCCTTGCAAAGTGTCCTGTTACATTTAAAGAACACGTAGGGCATTGGCAGCTTGTTTTTTTAGTGTATGGGTGTGTACCTTAGCCTCAAATCCAGAAGCACAAGTAACCACAGCTCTTGGGCCAACGTCAGTTTTTATGTGGAAAACGTTGGCTTCACATTGGTTAGCAAATTTTTTGTTGGGCCAACAGTGGTTGCCAACATTTGCCCAACCATGGAAAATTGATTCAAAATCAGTTTTCAAAACAACCTTCTCATGCTAAGACTACTTTCAGGAGTATGCTGTAAATTCTAGAGTGTAAATGAGTGACATGTAACAGTGTATCTCTTTGAATATTTCTGTCACAGCACATACTGGAAATTTAAAATATTTTTAATGAAAGTAGAAGCTAGTTTTAACTTGCAGTCACTCACCAGTCTTTTGTCAGCCACCATGGATGAAAGATGTGTTGGGAATTGCTTATTTCTTGTCTCTTTAGCTGTAGTAGAACAAGAACATTCTTACAGGTATTCTTGTGAAGGTGGTTAAACAATGTTATGTGCAGACTAAATTCCATGAAAGGTGGAAAACTAAATAAAGTTTTGTGCTACCACTTGAAGGTATGGTGCGTTAAAAACAATAATACCATGTGACTGAGAAGTGCTGTGTATTTTTTTTATACAGGGTGTTTCGTAAGTTCGTTTACAATGCTTGGGAGGTGATTGTACAAGTGAAAATAAGGTGGAAAGTTCATGTAACGAAATTCCGGAAACGGCTTTGTTGCCGAATTATTTACGTTTGAAAACGTGGGAAAATGATTTTCCGAAGTGAATAATGACAAAACGGGTGGAGAGAAGTCGTCGGTGTTGGGCGATCCACTAAGAAATTGGGTACGCTCTTGTCAAAAAATCATGCGGCAATGTTGTACAATGTCAGCGCAAGGGATTCCCCAAAGGATGTGAACGAAGATGTTGACGGGAGTGGGGTGGGTTTGCGTTCTGTGTGAGCTAGTATCGACGAAAATTGGCATGTGTTGAATGGCACCAAAAAACAAAGAAAATTTCCTGAGCGAAGGACACCATGACGTAAAAATGAAAAAAAAAATGAACTGTCATACGTTGCATACCCTGAAGGGCACACAGTATGCTTAATGGAGATGTGAAGGGAACCTCATCACAGATGATTTTCAAAGTGTCCACCATGCACTTTCAAGCAGAGGCGACAACGGCGAATCAAGGATTGTCTAGTGTGACCCAACAACCCCGGCGTTTCTGATATCGATGCTGCAGCTACATTGATACGGGCAACGAGGTCCTCGGCTGACACAACAGGTGTTTTGTAAACGAGGTGTTTCATCTCTCCCAAGAGGAAGAAATCCAGGGGCGTAATATCAGGCGATCGAGGTGGCCATGGCACAGGCCCTCCCCTGCCAATGCACTGGTTGTGGAATATAATATTGAGGAAATGGCGCACATTCCGATTGAAATGTGGGGGTGCACCGTCATGTTGAAACCACAGTCTTTGTCTCAGTGCCAAGGGCACGTCCTCTAGTAGTTCAGGCAAAACCTCACTGAGCAATGCTTGATAAGTGGGTCCACATAGGCGAACAGGGAGAATGTATGGTCCAATCAAATGGTCATGCAGTATCCCGCACCACACATTCACTGCAAATCTGTGCTGATGATGTGCCACTAGCAGTGCATGTGGATTTTCATGTTCCCACACATGGCTGTTTTTACTATTGAACACACCAGTTTTTGTGAAGATAGCCTCATCAGTCCATGGTACTGTATTCTGAAAATTGGGGATAGTTTCAATTTGATGAACAAGCCATTGGTAATAGTCCTCACGTGAGCCAAAGTCCCGAAGTAAAAGGTCTTGCACTTTCTTCAATTTGTACGGGTGCATCACCTCTTCTGTCAGGACTTGCCACACATTCACATGGGAGGTGTTTCGTTCGTGGGCTAGTGTGCGCTTACTGGCGCCTGGATGATCCATCACTGCAGTTAGCACATCTTCCACAAACCGTCGTGTTCACACACTTCGCAGTCGTCCAACTTCTCAATGAGGTGGCAACACTGATCCTGTTTCCCGAAGTCGAGTGTCTACAGTTTGAAATAAGGTGTGCAATGGTAACACCCTATTTGGAAAACGTGTCCCATACAGATGCCTTGCAGCACAGATATTACCTCCAGCCTCCCCATAAATCAGATGCATGTCCGCCAGCTCTTGGGGCGTGTATGCAGCCATCCCTTACACCGGGCTACAAGTGTTTATGGCCGTTAACACTACTACACTTCACAGAACACGATGGGCTGTGGCTAAGAATTAACAGGTAACACTGCTAGGTCAAATGTTTGCCTAAAACTACTGTCCAAGAACCTCACGTCTTTCCATTAAAGTGTGAATGTTTAAGAACCTGCTGCTGGCACAGCACCTGAAGCACGAATGGCACAGACATGTGTGCTCCTTCATGAGGAAACCTACACTGTTGACGCGCCTAGTGGAAAATGTGGTACTTAAAGTCAGATCACACGGACACCCATCTGCCCTTCAGGGTATGCAACCTATGACAGTTCATTTTTTTCGTTTTTACATCATGGTGTCCTTCGCTCAGGAAATTTTCTTTGTTTTTTGGTGCCATTCAACACATTCCAATTTCGTCGATACTAGCTCACACAGAACGCACACCCACCCCACTCCCGTCAACATCTTCGTTTGCGTCCTTTGGGGAATCCCTTGCGCCGACATTGCATAACATTGCCGCGTGATTTTTTGACAAGAGCGTACCCAATTTCTTAGTGTACCGCCCAACACCAACGACTTCTCTCCACCCGTTTTGCCATTATTCACTTCGGAAAATCATTTTCCCACGTTTTCAAACGTCAATAACTCGGCAACAAAGCCGTTTCCGGAATTTCGTTACATGAACTTTCCACCTTATTTTCACTCGTACAATCACCTCAAAAGCATTGTAAACGAACTTACGAAACACCGTGTATAAATAATTTGTACTTCGTGTACATTTGGCCTCACAATAAATCATGTATATATCACAACACAAGCCTATCCATTCTTTAGTTTTCAGTCCCACTTATTGACCCAATGTAAAAACCACGTTTTGGACCAACAGTGGAACGTTTGCCTAAATTCCCCAACGGTATGTTTTTTTTTAATTGGACCAACCATGGGCCAAGCATTTTTAGCAAAGTTGCCCCAAAGTTGGGCCAACCACTTTTGGTTACTTGGGAGTCCCACATACTCACATCCATTTTTTAGTACAAATTATGGTAAATGTATTGACAATTCAAGTGTTGTGGGCTTAACAGGAACAATTTGATTTTCCAGACTATGGGAAGAAGAAATTTTGTTGTTCAATTACTGCTTCACCAGAAAACTATATATATCTTGTTTTGTCTGCTACAAATAAAACACTGTATGATTTGCTTGTTTTAATTTCTTTGTGGTGCATTACAAGAATACACTACAATGCAACATTTTGAATCTTATTCATTGTTTCTCTGTAAAATGAGTTTTGGTGATAGCCATATTAGGGGCAGTACATAGTGAGAAGTCTCCAAGTCATTTTAGTTATTTTTTCAAAAGATTGAGAAATAATTTAAATAACCCTTTCTTCTGTGTTTAACGAAATATCTTACATAAAATTTAATCTCTGAACATACTTTAAGAATAAAAATTTGTTTTGAAGTTTTGTGATTATTCACGAAGGTTCAATGTTTAAAGTTCACTATGCAAGTTAATTTTTGTTCAATAAATCTTGGTACAAATATACATTCATGCTTCTACAAAATATCACGTCATATGATCGTCATAACTTAGAGAACTTTACACTGTCAGAAATTTTAGAAAGCAAATAGCCTCTTTGTTCATTCAAATCTGTAGGTACATATAACAGAATCACATCAGGCATAAAGCCTTCACAATCACCATCATATTTCTCATTTTAAGGATTTTTTCTTTTTGTAAATAGTGTTTCTTCCCAATTTTTCCTTCCCCAAGAGATATGGAAAATTTTCAACCACAGTTTCACTGTCAGTTGTTTATCCCTCCTCTTAACTCCCCTCTATCAACAATGTTTTTATCTTTTACATTCAAGGCTAGATATCGAGCATTTGTGGGTTTTCATGGCCCTGTCATGCTCAGAACCTGGTGAGACAAGGAAGATCAGCTGTATCAAAATGAGAAAGACCTTAATAAATTGGGAACTAAAGTAGACAGTCACTTGTTTCACCTCTCACTTCCCCTTTGCTCATGCATGTGTACTTTGTATTGCCACATTCATTGCACTCAAAAGTGTCAAGGGATCGAATATTGTTTCATGTTTCGCATGAAATTCAATAAACATGTGCTTTCCATACTTATACACAATTATTAAACATACCTTTGCAATGGATAAAGATTAAGGGAACACATGTGTGTAGGGATGTGCTGAAGCCGATTACAGATGTATGAAAATCGGCCGAAATTGACACATCGGCATCGGTATCGGAATCGGCCAAAATCCGATATTTAAACCGGTACAGATTATACTAGAGTTTTTACCTTCTAATAATTTTATATTATAGTTTTGTAAGATTTATTGAAAATTTGGTTATGATTCGTCATTATTGTAGAGTTTTTGTAATAAAATTATTGCAAACTCATTCAGAGTATCAACCTAACTATGAAGCAGAAATAAAACAGTACATTGCTGAACCAGGATCTGCTGTTGTATTGGAAATTCAAAAATGAGTATTCAAACCTGATGCAAGTGGTGAGAAAATACTTGGGCATACCTGCTGCATCAGTATTCAGTGTTGCTGAACAGATTTGTGATACGAGAAGAAGTAGGTTACTTCCTGAAGTGCTTCCAAAACTCGTGTTTCTGAAGTCGAATCTGGCACAACAGGAATTCATTTTGCATTTCAAAGAACTGCTTGTGTACTAATGTTTAATCTCTTAGGAATCCATGTTCTTCTTAAAGGTTCACATAACATTTTGTAGATGCAAATGTACATTCGCATCTCTTGAGAATATATATGTATATACATATGATATGCAATAGAAATGTACATAGCAAATTTATTTTTGTCATGCTGAAAAAAACATCCCATTTCTGTTTAATAATCTTATGTATCGGAATCGGTTAAATATCGGCATCGGTATCGGTTCCAAAAAATATCGTTGAGTACATCGGCATTGGTAAATTTTCAGCTTCATCACATCCCTACATGTGTGTGTATCCGATATCACAGAATGTAAGAACATGTAAGTGTAAACATGTTGTTAATGGATGAAATAAATGTATTATTCACGTACCTTAGCCAATATGAATTTTCCCCACCACTATGTGAATTGGAATGATTTCTGATAGCCATGGATAATTTCTATCAACTTTGTTGCCTTCAGCAATTTTTTGAATGCAAATGCCATACTTCATAGTTACGTATATGTCATTCAATGTTGCATTCATTGTTATCATTGTTAAATCTCTACAGATAGGAAATTAATTTATTGCATTGCATTGTGTTTAATAGTGACATTTTACTCTTTAAATGTTTTCCACATATTTCTCAATACATTGTAATACATTCAGCTATTTAATTCTGTTTGTACAGGCAATTAGTAATCTTATATCAGAAATTATAGTGAAGATTTTCTTTTTAGACAAGAGGATAATAGAAGAATGGGTGGAGATATAGTGTGTATACATGATTATTGTGGTGGAAAAAGAAGGCAATGGTCGTTTCTATGATACATGAAAATGTGTAAAATTGGATATATGTTAGATATTTATTTCAATCTTGGACCCCCTCCCCCCAAAAAAAAGCTCAAATCTTTTTACAGATTACTGCTGCACAATGACTCAAGTATCTTCACCTTAAATGACAGTTTTATCATCCTTACAAGTTGAGTGAGAAAATAATGATGAATTTTCCGAGGTAGATCGGTGATCATTAATAGAGGTTGTCGATGTGGAGGATTTTGTCTCCTTGGTGGTGCATAGTTTTTAGTACATTGTGTCAGTCTGGGATATGTATGTTAATCCATCCCCTTATTCTACTCCTCTGTTGAATTCAAATTCTATGTTTACATCATTATCAAATTCCCTTTTGTTTTTGTGGCATTCATCATTCATAATCTTACTTGTTCCTTTTTAACTGTCTGCATTTGTAATAGTTTCATTAAAATCTTTCTTCATTTTCTGAGCTTATGTCTGCATAAAACGGCTCTGTGGTTCACCCGGCATCAAATGAATAGGTACTTGCAAACAGGGAGTCGTAACGTACCTAATTTGCATTACATGGTACGTTCCATTTTGGAGGAGGGAGAGTATGGTTCAACTGCTGGTACTCATGTAACGTAATGAAATGCAATATGTTATAGATTGACGTTACAAGGAATGTAACAAAATTTATTATGGTAGATATTAACGTTATAAAGGAAGGGAACGAAATGAGCACATTGGAACATAGCGTAATATGCAATATGGTATATACTACCGTTACAAGGAACGTAGTAACGAAATGCAATATGGTATATACTAGCGTTACAAAAATGTAACGAAATGCAACTGGTAGTAAATAACGGTACATAGGAACATAATTGAATGCAATCCTCTGTAATGGAATGAAGTGAAAGGCAATATGGTTAATTAACATTACATAGGAATGTAACAAAATGTAAACCACTGTAGCGGAACGGAACAAAATGCAGTTGGGTACATACAATCTGCATAAGGAACGTAAATAAATTCAGTATGGTAGATGTTAATGTTACAAGAAAAGAAAAATTCACAAATGTTAGCTAATAACGTTATAGGTGCGTGACGAATATAATCTATTTAACATCAAGGAAGAATAAGGAATAGCCCAAATCTCTTATCTTTCATTGGAACATTGCGAAAAATAACTCAGTATATTGTATGTGATTAATGTGATATAGCCATTAAAAATATGGTTGTTTGTAAAAAAATGAATTTCAACCAGGGTTGTTAAAGGTTCAGGAATTTTAAATCAATTCAATTCCAGTTCAGCAGGGAATATTAGCAAGCATAAATGGATCTGGACCGTAAAGAGCCTTTTTATGTTTAAAGTATTTCAATTCCTTCCAGGAACCTTTTCTCCGGATCAATTGAAACACGGCACAGGGACCTTCTTTCCGGATCAGTTTAAAGACGGTCTAAGTTCCATATTGAATGAAAGAATACGCAACTTGGACCGAATTTAAACTGTGCGATAAAAAAGGTTCCAGTCTTGTTGCGGAACCCAATAGAACCCATTAGAATTTATGAGTTTGTGGACGTTTAACAACCCTGATTTGATATTAAATTACATTTTTGGCTCGAAATTGAATAAAGCTTCCAACTAGTGTAGAAATGAGTAGCCACAGGCATGTGCACGGGGTGCAAGGGGGGGGGGAATGTCCTCCTTAATCATGGACATCTGTCGATACTTTAGATGCAGGAAAATATGCCATGGGGCATATTAACCCGATAATAGTGATGCCCCCTCAAGAAACACCACTTCAATTTCGAAATTATTGCATTCCTGCATCCCCATTATAATAATTAATGTAAATTACTATGACAAATCAAATTATATGTGTGAAATATATACTTTTAGCTGACAGTTGTTTTCTAAACGAGAGAGGTGGCTATCCTCGCCCCCCTTCCAGATTTCCATGCCCCTATATTTTTATACTTTAATCCAGAAATTTAGGGTAGAGGAATCATATCACCGGTTATTAAACGATATTATGCTCTTGAAGAAAATGAATTTTTTTGAAGCCGATGAAAGTTCACAAAGCAACAACGGCGGAAGAAGGTCCAGTGGCACAACCACAGGGGGCAGGGGAGATTAGCCCTCAAACTTGTACGGAAATCAATTCTAGGGGGTAAGGAAGGCTAACATTGAACTATAGAAAGAAAGGTTGCAGAATCTAAGAGTAGCAAAGACAAAAAGATACTCAAGATGGATTTAGTTTTCACGTCTTTTCTGCACTATTTCTTCCAGACAGTCAAGAGCACCTTCAAGGGGGCACAGAGGGGCAATTGCCCCCTCTCGATTTCTATCTTTATACAAATATAAATAAAGTTATATAAACTTGGACAGTTGCTGCTGCTTACGGTGTAAGTTTTGCCCCTGTAAGGTAATAAATAGATTTGTTATTAATTTTTGAAACTGCACCATTCATTTATAAACACACTGTATATGAGTCATTGTGAATTCAAGTCAATTTAAACATTTTGCGTTTTTGTGAGATTATCTATTAGGATAAAATTTGGACATAGTGAATCTAAGTAGAGAAAATGCAATTTGTATATCAAAATTGCCATGTTCAACTGATCTTCGAAAGTAGTGTTTAGCACGTCACATTTCAAGTATATGATTGATTGATTGATTTGGTGTCTTGAGTCCACTTTATGCACAGTAAGGCTAATCAAGTATGGACTTACAGTTTGAAGTGGAATCCGAACCACTTGTGCCTCCACCGGGTATCGAACCCGGGACCCCTTGATTACTAGGCGATGACGCAACCACTGCGCCATCGAGGAGGCCATTTCAAGTATAGTCCATGATTGTATCTAGTATATGAACGAGATGTGTCCCTCCTCTCAAACAATACGTGGCTTGTCCCCACCGAACGAAGTGTGTCTTATAAATTAAGTTTCCGAAAGCAGGCATTATGCATGAACAGAACAGGCCCATAGCCAGAATTGATCTTCAGGGGGGAGGGGGGTCACAGGTTATCAGGAGGGGCTCACAGTTTATGAGGGGGGGCTTTGTAAATCAACTCCATTTTTCAAAAGTTTAACAGTGTTAAATTAAGGTAAATTATGTGTGCGGGGGAGTGGGGCCATTAAGTTACATAAAGTTTAGAAATATCACACAAATACTACATTTTTTCTATATCTTTTAAAATATCACTTGAAGTGTTAATTGGCTGCTACTGAAATCATCCCTTACTACACACTCCATACTACGTTTGATGATACAGATATCACACAACAAGAAAGGGGCAATATTCAATGATAGTGTAACGAGTGCACTCATGGTCCCCGAAATGACGTGTCATTCATACCCCGGCACGGGGCCAAACATCGTTTTGTGTACAGGAAACCGGTCGTGACTCTTACAGTCCAGGTTTTCAAGTTCGGTACTGAGACAGTCATTTACTGTCGTACTAATGCGAGGCGGAGATAAATACCTTGAAATGTTACACTGTTTTGTTTACCTTGGATACGTCGATTCGAACAATCATAACACGGTAAAAAGTGAATATATATTGTAACAACAAAAAAATATTGCAATCAACAACTGTTTACATAGCCTCCTCAATCTCTCACTCATTCACTCTCTCTCTCTTTCACACGTCTGAGGTATTTTTACATGTGAAGTATAGATACAAATCATGGATCTCATTAACATATCATTCCTTTTTAGTTTTTAAACCTTTATGTGAATTTAGGGTATTTGTCTGCCAGCTCCTGTGCTCTTTTAAATTAATTTATGTGCCAGTCCTCAGAAAGCGGTTAACTAAGACAATTGGGTCGGCGTGGTTAAATCTTTCGTTTGAAGGAACGTATGCATCCAGTCGTAAGCACGACATTTAACAAGTTTCTTGGACGGGGGTAATACACATAAGCCTCTCTCGTCCAATGAGAACAACTACACCATTACATAGTGATGCAAAACTTAATCGGTTCCAGCTGCCGGAATACACAAATCAATCGTCGGCACGAGCAAAATTACATTAATAACCACTATGCAACAAATAATACTACTTCACGCGCTCAACCTTGCAATATAAAATTACGTTTTCCACAATTAAAAAGGACTCATCAGTCAAGTATTGACAAAATAAATGGCATGACGGGGCGGTCGGTTACACAAAAAATGGAGCACACTTTGACAATTTACACTAAATATTAAAGTAATGAAATGGAGCTTCTAACCCTGAATGCAGACAATTAAATTAGAACATCTGAACATGAAATGACCCTTTTTTTTATAACAATACCAAAAATTATCAGACACGGAAGTTAGGTTCGGGAGTTCCTGAGTCACTTTGCAAATACGTGAGACTTCGGCGTTAACAGTACGGAGTTGATACTAACAATGCACGTTTACATGGACATAGACCATCTGAAGAGTACTCTACCGGACTCTGCTACATTGCGTGGTCATTCATCTCTCCTGGACGCGGGACTTGCACACGGTTCCTTTGCAGCGAAATTGTTCTCCGAGGTCGATCCTGACGAAGGATGATTGCAACGATATGGTGTACTTGCACCTCGTTAGCACTTCGGGCATCACTCTTGTCACTAGCATCATGTGTACATGGTCACGTGCCGGTCCGGAATCTCTCTAGTGTCGGGCATCAATTGGACGTCAATCTGGAATCATCTCTCTCTGGTAACGGGCTTCGATTGGACGTCGATCTGGAGTCGTCCTTCTCTCTCTCTCTCTGGTAACGTGCTTCGGTTGGAACGTCGAACTGGACACGTTCTTCGGACTTTGGGCAGTGGTTGGCTTTGGCATCGTTTTTGGAGCTGGCTGGCTGGCTTCACCGGATGATGGCGATGCATCGTTGCAGGGGTCAGGGAAGTTGACGTACTCCCTTCTCTATCTCCTTTTGCCACCCATTATTATGTAGTCCACGCTTGGCAAAAACAAATCATCGCGTAATACTTCACCAAAATAAGGCGCACACTGGTAACTCTTTATCTGCAATTCGCTCATGGTACGTAAGGAAACGAAGTCCACGGAGACAAAACAATAATCACGCGAGAGTGTAGCGTGGAGATGCTCTCCCTATGAAATCCGGGTAAAAACTGTGTCTGGAATCGTAGTACTCGTGATTTTATGTCACTTTCGAATTTGTCCGTTGGGAAGCACGCTAAAGTGGCTTGGCGTGGGTTTCCGATTAGATGGAAATTACTTCTGTCCATTGTCTTGAAACGCGGTCACCAGCGCATCCTCGATCCTTTCAGGCTTGGGCTCCAGCTGATTTTCCTGGTCATTCGTGAAAAAATGGGTTCGCCCACCCGCTGTGACTTCTACCCCGGTCTCGACGAAAATAATCCTTCCTTTTCTCCGTGTTGGTGGAAATATGTCATGTTCCAAGCTGCAATGACATTTCAGCTGTCACTCAGGAAAAACCCGTCTCATAACTCCCGACGTCTGGCTCGGATACAAATTTATCCACAAAATAAATCAAACCTCACACTTTTATATTTGAACATAAAATGAATCGATAAACAAAAAATAATTTATATCGAACTGCGTTTCACTTGTCACTAGATACCGTGACAATAGTGCCTAGCGTACATTTCACTCCCCAGCAGAAACAATAAAACTTCCCTTCGTTCCCAAAACTTGGGAGCTGTTAGCCTTTGACGAAGGAGCAGAGGGAATTTGCATAATGACATCAAAGTCACAGATTTCTGGATAAATGGGAGGTTGCAACAGGGGCAAGGAAGGTACAGATAAAGAAGCTCCCCTGTGAAGAAACTTTCTGAAGTCTAGAGAAGAGTATCTAATAAATACTTGCTGCTACTAGACTTCTTATGTGGCCGCGGTGGCTCAGTCGGTAACGCGTCTGACTACCATGCTAAAGGTCCCGGGTTCGATCCCCGGCCAGGTTCAAATCCGGGAACTTTTCTAATGGTGGAAGCAGCCCCGGCACCCACCCAGCGTCGAATAACATGGGTACCTGGGGGAAACCCTGGTGGGTAAAGGCGGTCAGGGGCGTGATGCTGATCACATCACCCCCACTCACAACCGGATCAAGAAAGTGTGGGGCATTACCCCCACACCCCCTATACGCCTTCATGGCGTGGTGCTATGCACAGGGGAACACTTTACCTTTACTAGACTTCTTATAAATAAGATGAACGAATGTAATAGCTGCTGTTCATGCTCCCTGAATTTATCCTTCACCAAAGTTGTGAGCAAAATAATATCGGCTGTCTACATATTCACTCTTCACTGCAAAAAAAAATACACACAATAGTTTTACCTTATGTCAAGGGGGCTGACCTCAGTGCTGGGGGGGGGGGGTGGGGCTGACGGTAGTTCCAGAGGGAGCTCATTTCACCTGGCCCCTGCCTGGCTACGGGCCTGGAACAGAACAAAAACTACTCCTGAGAAATTACAAAAATTATAAGCCAGTTTGTGGCCGGGAGTTATTGACGGTCTTCCCCCCCAACCTATCCGCTTTGGGTTCCGGGTTCAAGTCCTGGTCTGTAAATATATTTTTTAGGTGTCTCTTCATCAATTTAATCTATTTATCATCCATCTTCATAGTTTCTATTAATTACAAAAGTGACATAAAAGCAAAGCAAAATAAGAACAAATAAAAATAATTGAAAATGACTACAATGTCAGCACTACATTTGAAAATTAAAATGAGAGCAGAAGATTCATTTTCAAACAGGTATTTGGGTAGAATTGTGTAGACAGACAGCATGCTCCCCAAAGTTGCCAATACACGTGTAGCATGACCTTCGATACTGGGGTTGCGCTTTTCAGGAAAGTTTTCTCGACGATCCTCAAGCATCTTATCAAGAATGCCTTGGTGTTCGCAGCATTGCCAACTTATTTTCCGTCAGAAAAATCTTTTCCTCCTATTTAATCTGCGGTTGACTGTACAATACAGCATATTAAACAAGATACAACAACTGAATTACGGCGAAGTAGGTTAGAAACCCTGCATGCTCAAGAGCAGCTTCGATAAGGCACCTGCATGAACCAGGAAATGGGTGATCTTTATTCCCCAAGGCCATTCCATAAAACTAATGCCACAAGAAGTTTTCTATGTGGATTTGAGAGCATGAAATTGTAGGTTGATGATAGTACTACAAGACGTCAAGTGGATGTTTTTCTGTTTCGTTACTTTATAGAGCTTTGCTACCTATATAGTTTGAATAACTAATCAATCATTTGATGAGCAGACAAACACGAAGAAGCCGATCCTGTGGCAAATTGATTAGCGTAATACACTGTGAAGTCTAATGTCAGATTAGAAAATATGGACAAGTCATTGTCTTTATACCACTTCCATCACCTAACACATCCTTTATCATCGCGATTAACCGAAAGTGGTACACGCAAAATAAAAATAGAACCTTTGCATGAATGTCCGAAAGAGAGGCAAGGGCATGACCCACCTGGAAAATGAAAGTCAAGCAAAAATTATATATATAGCGCAATTGCATTTCAGCTACAATAATATATGTTAATTAATGCACGAACATGATAACTTCAAATTAAAGCAATGGTTTTTGAGGAGACAACACTGTTATGGGGGAACATGCACCTTGTTTGCCCACCCCGAAAAAAAAACTACCTTGCTTGCCCCTCCCTGGAAAAATCCTGCAGACGTCCATGAACCTTTGGTGTCGACTTCGGAGTATAAAGCATTGTTTCTTCAATGAATAGCACGTCAATAGACCGCGACAGCTTCTTATTTGCCAGGAAATATCAACACGAGAACAGGGATAGGAATTCCTCTTATTTTAGATTTTCTCAAACTAATTTCAAGTATGTGGTGAAAATGCCTTCTATATAGTATGAAAATCGAGGTTTTTAGTTGAAATGGTTTTTCCTAGAGACGATATGAGGCATTGTGGATACGAAGGCCGAACTCAACAAACGTACGTTGTGAGGGAAATGCGTAAGTTTTTTATGGAGTTTGCACTGTGTCTGGCAACTTGAAATACATTTCCCTCACAATGCACTTTGTTGATTTCGCCCTTAGTATCCGCAACGCCTCATATTTTCAATTACTTTGAAGCATTTTGGACCATTTTTTATTTTTATACTGCATTAATTATACATATGATAGAATGATCTTAAACATGAAACTCATTGTTTCTTCCAATGATTAACTGTTTTCTTTGCCTTTCATTACGCAAGGTCACTCAGCTGATATTTTTGTTGTGAGCCTAGATTAAGTGTGATTGGAGCTTATCCTCTATGCTTTCTTCATACATCATGGCTGTGGGCCACATGTTTGACATCTTAACACAACTTCTTTCAAACATCACTCATTAAATGTATTTCACCTATCATCCTACGGGAATCAGAGGAAAGTAACTACAAAAATGCTGTTGTCAGTTTTGTTAAAAAAAATCCTCTGAAGAGCATTTGGAGTAAATCGACGTTTTTCCACTTCTAATTCTTATCTGTAAGGCAGAGTCACGTTTAAGAGTCATATTCCTAAGAATGCATTATTTCCTCTCCTACAAATTTGATAAATTGGAGTTAAGTCCCTCTGGTTCTCACACACACTATCAGCTCCTATTTTCCAAAATTTGGCACGTTAGGTATTACGCCAGATGTGTCATTTGAGTATGATACATTTTTATTATATGCCTGTGGAAATTCGAACAGTGTTCTCGGCTTGCAAGCCAGGTTATATCGGTGTTAGTGTCCAACGTTTGGAGCGCATACATTGCTCTAAGCAGGATGCTCTCTACCTTATGATGGGAGCAATGTATGCACTCGAAACATTGGATGCTAATGCCGATTTAAGCTGGCTCGCAAGCTGAGAACACTTCGCCAGGAAAGCTACACTTTTTTACCCTTGAAGATTATTGTCCGTGGCCTGCAAGCAAGGTTCTTGTATGTGTGACTTTTCTGTTTCTCAGACCATGTGTGACTACCTACAAATTATGTGAAACAATAACAAACAACATCCCGACCGATTTCCAAGGATCGTTCCACCCTAGCTACAAACTACCACTTCGATCACTGCATGCACGAGTGAGTAGTGGTATTTGCGTGTCTTCCCTTTAATGCAAAACCACAATTTGCTCCACAACATGCAAAGATATTCGAAAGCAATACTTGTGTGTTAATTTTAATTTTGCCCTGTTCATTCATCTATACATTATTTACTACTTCCAAATTTGTGTGCCTGTCTTGAGTTTGCATTCTCGTGGCTGCTGCCATATTGCGTAGATGAATGAAAAACACACTAAATATACCAAAATTGCTTGTATGTAGACATCAGATGATAAGAGATGAAACAGTTGCAGCCTACAATTTCCCTCAACCAACTACAATTGCCATCTGAGTATGAGAAACCACTTACATTCTAGCTGGGTTCGATTCCTGGTGGAGGCACAGGGGTTCGAATCCCACTTTAAATTGTAGGTCCACTCCCAATTAGCCTATCTGTGCATACAAGTGAAGTAAAAACAAGACAAACTTTCATTCTAACCTCAGTCACTTCTGGGAGCTGCTTAGAAGTAGTAGTGTTGCTGGCATGGTGGACTTCGGTTCTTACTTTTGCTTTTAATAGATAGATACATTTTGAATAATAGTGAAATCAAAGTAATCAATTATTTTACTTTGCTACCAAATGACAAAGTTATAATGGAATTGTGTTATCTTCATTACAGAACAACTACCTAATCTCATTCAATTCCAGTGTTCTATCTGGTAGATAGATATATCAGCCTTTGCATTGATGTAAACTTTCGGTGCAATGGCGACAAAGGTCCAATAACTATAATGTCAAACTTTTAATGTTTCCTGACAAAATGAAAAACGGACAGATCATTTACATTCTCAACGGACATGTTGAAAAATAGAATAATATTCATTTTTTAATTTATTTTTTTAGCATAGGTAAAAGGAAGTCAACTTGAAAAAAAGTGGGAATATAATCAAAATGTCCATCAGCTATTCATTGATTTCAAAACGGCATATGATTCGGTCAAAAGAGATAAATTATATAATATATTAGTAGAGTTTGGAAGAAGCTTTTTAGTATGATAAAAGTATGCACCAGTGAAACAGAAAGTAAAATTCGTGTGGGTATTAATGTGTATAACAAATTTACAATTAATGATGGGTTAAAACAAGGAGATGCATTATCTCCATTGCTCTTTAATTTTGCCTTAGAATATGTTGTTAGGAAGGTAAAAGAAACTAACAAAGGACTAAAATTAAATGGTGTGACTCAGTTGTTAGCATATGGAGATGATGTAGACTTATTAGGGGATGATATAAATACAATCAAGAATGATGCTAAAATATTTTTCAAAACTGCTAAAGAGATAGGTTTGGAAGTTAACAAAGAGAAAACTAAATATATGCTTACAGGCCGAAACCAAGTGTTAGGTAATAATATAATTATTGATAACAACTCGTTTGAACCAGTTTCCAAATTCAAATACTTAGGAGTAATATTAACAAATGAAAATTATATTAAAGAGGAAATAAAAAGTAGGCTTAATTCAGGAAATGCATGTTACTTCTCTCTTCATAAACTTTTGTCTTCTCGTTTAATATCTAAGAAACTAAAAGTTAAAATATACAAAACAGTAATTTTGCCTGTAGTATTATATGGATGTGAAACTTGGTCCCTTACATTGGAAGAGGAACATAAATTGAGAGTATTTGAAAATAAGATTCTTAGGAAAATATTTGGACCTAAAAGGGATGAGGAGACAGATGAGTGGAGAAGGTTACATAATTTAGAAGTACATAATTTGTATTCATGTCCAGATGTTATTAGAAAAATTAAATCAAGAAGACTTAGGTGGGCAGTCCATGTGGCACGAATGGGAGAGGTAAGAGAAGTTTTCAGGAATCTTGTTGGGAAACCTGATGGTAAGAGACCTGTAGGAAGACCAAGACGAAGATGGAGGGACAACGTTGAGATGGACCTAAGGGAAATCGGTAGGGATGGAAAAGAGTATATAGAACTTGCTCAAGATAGGGACAGATGGAAGGCCTGTTGTTGCTGCAGCCATAAACCTTCAGGTTTAAGAAGGCTAGAGAGTTAGTTAGTTAGTTTAAAAGGAAATAGCTAAAAATGAGTAAATAAAAAAATATTACCTGGCAGAGTGGTCATCACAGCATGCTACGATGCCAGGGGTCCCGGTTTCAAATCCCGACCTGTGCATGAGTGTTCTTTGTGAGTGTCCCTTCAACAGTTTCACCATTTCGTTGCTCATACTCAATCTTCGCTTTCTGAACAGCCAGATTACCATTTCGGGTGTACAGCACGTGGCGTAGCGTTTTGCCTCCGAATTCCAGGAAGAGGCAGCTTATGGTTACCTGACCGAGTAGCGTTTCATCCGAGGGCTACCATCCTAATAGTGTTTAATGAAGCAAACTCTTGCTAACACTCTTAAATGCTCCATCCAAGAAAATATTTTTTTGTTGTTTTAATATTTCTTTCCCTCTGGAACTTGCAAATCTCACCTTCATAGTTGTCAGATAGTAAGAAATTGTTGCCATCTGCCATGACTAAAATTTCTAGATCCAAGTTCACTTCCTCTCGATGATTTGATTTGATTTGTTGTTTTAAGTCCACTTTATGCACATTAAGGCTAATCGGGACTGGGCCTACAGTTTAAAGTGGGATCTGAACCACTTGTGCGTCCACCAGGTATCAAACCTGGGACCTCTCTCTCGACAATTTGGCTGAGTCTGCACTCCCTGCGCTACACTTTGCTGTCTATGCAATGTAGATTTAAAAGTTGTAAACTGAGGTATCCTAGTCACCAATTCCATTGCTGCCACCGGTTAGTCAAGGCGTGACTCATCATCAGCCAAGGTCGGACGAAACGCAACTCATTAAACGAACTGTAGCATTTTTCTATGAATTTCGCTTTCGGATGAACTGCAACTCAGACGAAACGCTACTGAACCATACAGCAGTCCCAATGCCTACTCCAAGTTGCACAGCTGCTTTCGGAGTCCTTGGTTTGGAAAGGGGGTGGGGATGAGGAAAGGGTCTTGATTTTTTATACTGAAACTCATTCATTTCGTTCTCCTATTTCTCTTGGTTGAATTTTCTGAGATACAGAATCTACCTCATTTTCCTTTTCATTCCATTTATTGCATCACCCACGGTACGCTTACATGTACTTAACATTTTCAATTTCCCTGTACCTTCACCCTTTGGTTAGGTATGGTAAAAATAAATAGCTGCAGTTCGTCAAATGTTGTATTTTTGTTTTTGTTACCCATTTTTCTCGTACTTCAGTCAGGGAACAATGCAGCTACTGGTAACAAATGTAGTCAGGAAGTAGCATCAATTGTTCCTTCCCCGCACTGTAGTTGACCAGTAAAAAACTATGTAAAGCCCTGTTTCCATTACCACAAATTTGCCACGCAACATGACGCACAGCATGCGACGCTGCATGTGCCAAGCATTTGTTGACATGGAAACTGTCTGCAACATGCCGCGGCGCAAGTGCCGGGGACAAAATTGCACAAACGATTAAGACACACAACATGCGCCACGGACAATGGAAACAGCCTGCAGCAAGTTCCTGGGACATGCGCACTAGAGTAGAAACAGATGACGTGACTACAATCTGTGGTCCAACAAGATTTAATAACAATGCAAAATCACTTGCAGTCATTCTTACAAAGTTTTCGTATCCACTTTGAAGACATAAGTCTCTCATCAACGAGTTATACGCTCCTTCCGAATTTATTTTCTCTAGAAAACTTCCTAATCCACCATCTAGGTCGTTTTCGCCTCTTTTTTTTAGAAGTTCCTGGTATGCACCTGCCATAATCACAAAACCCGCCATAGTTGTATTGTTCATCTTTACACAAGTTAAATCACCACCAAATTATTACAATACAAGACAAGAAACACTGACTACTCTAAAGCACAATGGAACAACACTACACTCAAGTCCTGCACTCTGGTGTTGTTGCGGGCGTATTTTGCAGAAGTAGTTTTGAATTGGAAACAGTGCACTAAATGACGCGCAACATGCACCGGCACATGTTACGCATCATGGGTCTGGAACTTGTCAGAATGGAAACGTAGCTTAACAGAAACAGAAGGCTTTCACAATATGTCTGAATATTAAAAAAAAAGGTAAAGTGCTCCCCTGTGCTTAGCACCATGCCATGAAGGCACATAGGGGGTGTGGGGGTAACACCCCACACTTTCTTGATCCGGTCGTGAGTGGGGGTGATGTGATCAGCATCACGCCCCTGACCGCCTTTACCCCCCAGGGTTTCCCCCAGCTATCCATGTCATTCGACGCTGGGTGGGCGCCGGGGCCACTTCCAACGTTAGAAAAGTTTCCGGATTTGAACCGGCCAAGTGATCTCTTTTTTCACACCCAAACATAAATAACTATTTTCAGATTTGAAAACGTAACAGTGGTGTAAGGGGTGACCTTCCACATAGTACACCCAATCCTCAACTTCATTCCTCGTGGTACACCCTGGACTGCTCTTTGCAGACTAACGAGACTCTGGCGACTCGCCCTATGGCCAGTATAATACTGTGTGTTCTCCTGCTTTCTGTCATGTGTGCTGAGTGCCTCTTTACAGCCTCAGCTTTTAACCTAAGACAGAATATTTTAATATTTCAGTTATGTAACATTACAGTTATGTTATTTGTTATGGTAAGGGGCTGCACCCCGTATAATGTGGCGGGTGCAAAATAGCCTAAGTGCTGGCGCACCCAAAATTAAAAAAAAAAGTTGCATATAGCTTTAAGAAATGCATATAAATATTTCACCATCGTTTATATTTATGTACATGTTGTTAATTTTGAAATATTGTGAAGAAATGCAGCAAAATGCTACGTATTCGATTACTAATGTGAGCCACTGTATATGTTATGTTTTTATTTCATGAACAATGTATGGTCAAACATTACTTTGCAGAGCTCCATGGCGGAGTGGTTAACACAGTGCAATACGATGCCACAGGTCCCGAGTTCGGATCCCAGCCTCTGCATTATTTTCTTTGTGATGTCCTTTCATCAATTTTGTCATTTCATCACCCATCCTCGTCTTTGCAATTAGCCAAAAGTGGCAAAAAACAAAGTTAAATATAACAAATCAAAATCAAACATTACTTGGCATGACAAGAATGGATAGGTTATTTTAAAGTTGCTGTTAGTAAAAGCAAATTGTATGTAGCTTTCCTAGACAGATGTTTCAAACACAGAAACTGATTGATTGGATAACAGCTGCGGATTCCTACTCGAGCAGAAAATATATATATTTCCATTTATTACTTACAACAATAGCAGACTGATTTCCTGCTAAATCAAAGAAAACTTGCATTCACAGTTACAAATTGACGTGTTGAATAAACTTAACTACAGATTTCTCTCACTCCAATTCTGATTAATCGAACAGCACACCACAACGTGGGTCATTATATATTTCCAACTTACTCTTGAGTTCCTCAACTTAAAATAAATTGACTGTGAAACAAAAACTCCTCTCCGATAACTATATACCACATTATATGCAGAGTATACATAAGTTGAAATTCCATCATAATAATAATTTGAGTTCTTCAAGTAGTAGCTACAAATAAAATTTTTCATACATATTTTCTTAGCAAAATATGAAGTTCCTCACTTCACAAGGATAACATATACACAGTATTTCACAAGAGTTTTTAGTTGGAGCTAGTCGTAGGCCTAATATGAATATAAATGTCACTTCATTACTTAGTTAAAAAAAAAAAGGGCCAGGCAATCAGAATTCGAGGGTACGGCTGAAATTATTTGTAGTATCTCATGTATCAAGGGGGCTTTTTAGGTAAAATGAAGGATACATACCACATGCTCTGGTCAATTCAGAGTAGTAGAAATGTAATTATACTGCATGTTGCAACTGAAACAGTAGCCTCGAAGGCCAAAGTCGTTTAGTGATCCACTCATACACTCAGTACCAAACATTTCAAGTTCGAGTAGACATCTGGGCATGAGGTTTTTTTTTTGTAAGCATCCCTTCATAGATTTAATATGATCATCATTCATCTTCATTGTCACGATTATCTACAGGTGGCAGAAAAGCGATATAAAACATGAATAATACAAAAGTATAACAAGCAAAAGATGATAAAAGGATGAACTGAGTTAATGATAGGAATTTTTATAAAATTACTGTTTCTTGAAGAATCTTGTCCTTTGTTAAGATTGTATTTCTCAGTCACACATTGCTAAATGTCCATGTCGACTGCCGTTGTTGCGTTCTTGAAAACTACTTACACCAAAAAGTTTAATGCACCTCCTGTCCAAGAAGACAAGAATTACTGAAAGTAATTTTCAAAATTGTAAGCGGATGAGGGCCCTTGTAAATGATAAAATATATGTACATTAATTTGCTTAGTTTTGAGAATCACTTTCCATACAATTCTTGCCTTCTTCAGAGTCCAATGGCCCTGTCTAGCTACAGACCAGTTGCACAAACGTGGTTTCGTTTGTTTCGTAGAACAATTCCATCTAACATTTCGTTTCTACATATTTTCTACTTGCCAAAAGTGCCTTTCATATCGCCCCAATGCATTGTCAAATCGGATGCTTCGTGACCGAAGGTCACACGTACAAAGTTTCAGGATTCAGATTTTCTGATTTTGCGTGGTGCTGCTGCTATCACGTCGGTTCGCCTTCTCAAGGCAAGCAATTATATTTCGTCTTCCGATAGGAGAAAGCTTGCCTCTCGCTTAGGTGGATGAACGCGTGGCATGGATGAATTTTTGGCTCGACCATGGTTGGTCCTTTATGTTTCGTCCTTCAGCAACTTAATCTAAGCAAGAATCATTCTCATCGCCAAACAACTGTATTTTTTTAAAAAAAATATGTAACACATGTAAACAGATAGATAGATAGATAGATAGATAGATAGATAGATATAAACGTTTTCCCTCAACAAACGTTTGTTTTGCTATCGTAAAAGTAAACGCACATGTTAAAATTCATCTTGCATAAATAATCAAATTAGAACAAATTCACATATTGCAATTAAGTATGCAGAAAAGAAATATATTTGTGATAAATACATAGTTAATCATTAAATTTCAATAACCAGAACTTCTGTCACGCCAAATCTTGATTACGGATGTTTTCAAACGTTTTGTTTTACAATTTAATTTTTTCACTGACATCCAAAACGAAAATACATATTATAATTTAGTGACTTTCAAGGGGTCAAAATACTGTAATGTTAGTATGTTGACAATCACAATTATGAGGCTTCTTCGAAAACGCCTTCGATAACGGTATTTGCTATTCGTAATGGATATGTGTATCACTTTTTCGAAACAGACTTTTGTGGAGGAAAAGAACTGTAACGTTACAAAAGTAATGAGCACAATTATACGAGAGACCTATGTTATTCTCTCCGGAACATGGCATCGGACACGGTATTGCACATCGGAACGTCTGTATGATACCAGCTATAAATAATGTTGTTGCTTTGAAGAAAGGAGTGTAACGTTTTTACAGTCGTGACCTCAATTAAGTTACTGGTTAATTGTAACGTTACTATCACTTTCCACACACACTAAAGTTACTAGTCAATACGTGACGAACCTCTTTCTTACCCAGTAACTTTACTGGTTGCCGGCAATGGATGTAACTTTAAATCATCACCTAACGACCAACTGCTTTACAGATCAGTTATGGTTCGGTACTGTTATGCACACCTGTAACGTAATGTTTCATATACCTGAGGTAACATTTCTGTTCACGAAAAAAGTTACTCTGTTTCAGGTTGTAACGTAACGGAAACCGTAATTGAAAAAATGCTTCATTTCATTACATTACGACTCCCTGCTTTCAAGCAACCCTAGGGGTTAATGATAGCTGGAGCATGGTGCTGATCACTTCACCTCAAATAAAATAGCCGATATCGAGAATGTGTTGAGCCATACCCCCCCTTTTCCTAAATGTGCCTTCATGGCATGTTGCTACATGCACGGTGAACTTTACGTATTCCTTGGGTTTTCAAATGTTTGTTCATAGTTAATAAGTATGAATGACATGTTCATGCTCATAATACACTCCTCAAAAAAAGTTTGCAATATTGTTATATTAGGCACAACAAGTTTGGAATATTGTTAACTAACTAACTAACTCTCTAGCCTTCTTAAACCCGAAGGTTCATGGCTGCAGCAACACAGGCCTTCCATCTTTCCCTATCTTGAGCAAGATCTATATACTCTTTTCCATCCCTACCGATTTCCCTTAGGTCCATCTCAACGTTGTCCCTCCATCTTCGTCTTGGCCTTCCTACAGGTCTCTTACCATCAGGTTTCCCAACAAGAATCCTGTATACTCCTCTTTCCTCTCCCATTCGTGCCACATGGACTGCCCACCTAAGTCTTCTTGATTTAATTATTCTAATAATATCTGGACATGAATACAAATTATGTAGTTCTAAATTATGTAACCTTCTCCACTCACCTGTCTCCTCATCCCTTTTAGGTCCAAAGATTTTCCTAAGGATTTTATTCTCAAATACTCTCAATTTATGTTCCTCTTTCAATGTAAGGGACCAAGTTTCACATCCATATAATACTACAGGCAAAATTACTGTTTTGTATATTTTAACTTTTAGTTTCTTAGATATTAAACGAGAAGACAAAAGTTTATGAAGAGAGAAGTAACATGCATTTCCTGAATTAAGCCTACTTTTTATTTCCTCTTTAATATAATTTTCATTTGTTAATATTACTCCTAAGTATTTGAATTTGGAAACTGGTTCAAACGAGTTGTTATCAATAATTATATTATTACCTAACACTTGGTTTCGGCCTGTAAGCATATATTTAGTTTTCTCTTTGTTAACTTCCAAACCTATCTCTTTAGCAGTTTTGAAAAATATTTTAGCATTATTCTTAATTGTATTCACATCATCCCCCAGTAAGTCTACATCATCTGCATATGCTAACAACTGAGTCACACCATTTAATTTTAGTCCTTCTTTAGTTTCTTTTACCTTCCTAACAGCATATTCTAAGGCAAAATTAAAGAGCAATGGAGATAATGCATCTCCTTGTTTTAACCCATCATGAATTGTAAATTTGTCAGACATATTAATACCCACACGAATTTTACTTTCTGTTTCACTGGTGCATATTTTTATCATACTAACAAGCTTCTTAGGTATTCCAAACTCTACTAATATATTATATAATTTATCTCTTTTGACCGAATCATATGCTTTTTTGAAATCAATGAATAGTTGATGGACATTTTGATTATATTCCCACTTTTTTTCAAGTGTCTGTCTGATGTGAAAAATTTGATCTGTAGTTGATCTGTTACGTTTAAATCCACATTGATAATCACCTATAATTTCATTAGCATATGGGGTTAGTCTTGTTATAAGAATGTTAGATAATATTTTATATGTTGTTGAGAGTAGAGAAATTCCACGGTAATTATTGCAGTTCATTTTATCACCTTTTTTAAACACAGGGACAATTATGGATTCTTTCCACTGTTGAGGGATTTCTTCTTTATTCCATATTAAACAAATTAATTTATGAATTTGACATATTAATGAATTTCCACCATATTTAATTAACTCAGCTGGTATTAAATCAATGCCAGGTGCTTTGTTATTCTTTAGCCTTTTAATAGCATCTTTAACTTCAGTCAAGTTAGGTTCTGGAACTAAAGGTTCTGCTGTGTGTACTTCATTCACTACTGATTTATCTCCTACATGGACATTTAAAAGGTCATTAAAGTAGTTCTTCCATCTATTTAGAATATCGCTTGGGTCAGCTAGAAAATCACCGTCTTTATCTTTTATCAAGTTTACTTTAGGTTGCCACCCCTTTCTAAACTCATTTACACCTTTATATAAATCTCTGATATTTTTATTTTTGCTGTTTGTTTCAATTTCGTTAATTTTGCTTTTCAAGTAATCTCTTTTTTTACTTCTAAACGTTCGGTTAACTTTTCGCTTTATTCTATTATAATTGTTTAGATTTGTATCATCAGAGTTATTTAACCACCTAAGTCTAGCCTCATTTCTTATTTCTATTAGATTATGACATTCATTATCAAACCATGGCTTACTTTTTCTCGGTTTATGGTATCCTATACTTTCTTTAGCTGCTGATTCTATTGCATTACGTATGTGCTCCCAATTCTTATTTACGTCTATTTCATTTATATTTTCATCATCATTTAAATCCTGCAAAATATCAAATCTATTTGACAGTTTAATTTGGTAATCTTTCTTAATTCTTTCATCAGTAAACTTTCCTGTATCAAATTTTAGAACTTTTAGATTTTGTTGCTTATGATTTAACACTGAGAGTCTTTCTCTTAATTTAGCAATTACTAAATAATGGTCACTGGCACAGTCCGCACCTCTATGTGTACGAACGTCAATTATACTAGTATGTCTTCTCTTATCAATGAGAATATGATCTATCTGATTATGAGTTTTACCATCTGGAGAAGACCAGGTATATTTATGGATATCTTTATGTTTAAAAGTGGTACTTTTCACAATTAAATTCTTTGAGGTTGCAAAAGTAATCAATCTTATACCATTATCATTACTTAATTCATGAAGACTTTCTTTACCAATCGTAGGTTTAAATGTCTCTTCTTTGCCAATCTGTGCATTACAGTCACCTAACAGAATTTTCATATCATACTGAGAATATTTATCAAAGACCTGTTCTAACTCTGTATAAAAATCATCTTTAGTATTATCATCTTTATCTTCCGTTGGTGCATGTATGTTTATTAAAATAATTTTACACCACCTACCCTGTAAAACTGCATATGATATCCTATCATTAATAAATTCTACTGTTTTAAGAGCCGAGATAATTCTATTATTTATAAAAAAGCCTGTTCCAAAATTATGATTTTCAGTACCACCATAGAAAAAAGTATAATTTTTAGTTTTACAATTCCCTTCTCCTGGCCACCTAACTTCCTGGACAGCTACTACATCTAATTTATACTTAAGTATCTCATTGACTGTACACTGAAATGCCCCAGGCCGGTAAAGGCTCAGAACATTCCAGGTGCCTAATTTAATATCCTTATTCCTAATGTAGATCTTATCCTTAGTCCAGGGACCTCCCAAAGTAGTCCCCACCCGGAGATCCGAATGGGGGACTATTTTACCTCCGGAATATTTTACCTTGGGAACATCCATGGCCTTATATTGCTGATTCTTGACATGGCTTTTTACAGTGCAGAGTTGTCAGCTCTACGCCTAACCCCCAATATGAATGGAGGAACTACTACACAAGATAAACACAAACACATTAGACAGCACAATTACTGCACAAGATGAACACAAACACATTAGATAGCACAACTACTACACAAGACACACACAAACACATCACAACTATAACACAATATAAACACAAACACCCCATAACTACTACACAATATAAACACAAACAAACTACACACCACAACTACTACACAAGACAAACACAAACAAATTAGACAACACAACTACTACGCAAGGCAAGACAAACATACTAGACAGCACAATTACAACACAAGACACATACATACACACCACCGATACTACACAAGACAAACAGAAACACATTCGACAGCATTACTACTACACAAGATAAACACAAACACACTAGACAGCACAACTACTACACAAGACAATCCCAACCACACTAGACTATATATAAAGTGTGTGTATGTATGTATGTATGTATGTATGTATATAATTGCATGGGTGGAGAGAAATAAATTAATATTACTCCTAAGTATTTGAATTTGGAAACTGGTTCAAACGAGTTGTTATCAATAATTAGATTTTGATTATTACCTAACACTTGGTTTTGGCCTGTAAGCATATATTTAGTTTTCTCTTTGTTAACTTCCAAACCTATCTCTTTAGCAGTTTTGAAAAATATTTTAGCATTATTCTTAATTGTATTTACATCATCCCCCAGTAAGTCTACATCATCTGCATATGCTAACAACCGAGTCACACCATTTAATTTTAGTCCTTCTTTAGTTTCTTTAACCTAACAGCATATTCTAAGGCCAAATTAAAGAGCAAACTTTATGTTATAACATATTTTTTATTTGGCATCAGATCGAATCAGCAGAAATAGCTGATAACTTGATTAGGCATATTTTGACATTTTACCAATTTCACATTTTTTCAATGCATTTCTTCAATTTTCTCTCAAGACATATTTCTGTATAATTTAGTAATAATCTTGCATATAATCGGTTATTTTATAATTTATTCTTCATATCTTTAGCGCAACGGATAGTTTATATTATCGATGGCAGGATAAGGAAGTTATGAATGAAGAAATTAAAAGCAAATGTATTTTCTTACCAACTAGTACAGAACAATAATACCCACTAATTTTTTTTTTTATCTCGCCAAAAATGGAGCCGTGCGAACATTATTGAGGGAAAACGTTCTCAGTCTTCTTGTGTGAGCATGAGAACTACCGGACAGGTAATAAAGTTTCAATTGATCTCATTGATTTACCTTATTTTCGCTTCTCGAAAAAATGTCAAAAGTAAAAATAACATTTGGTACTTTACAGCGCCCCACTCCCACTAAAATGTTGTTTGTGTATTGATTGCTGCCACATGATGATATGCGCATTGTGGAACGGAAATAATATCCAGTGTACATGTTCTGACAAAAATTTTGTACGCTGCTTTTCAGATTCTATAGTTAAGAGCTGTCTTAAAAAGTTGTGTTTGTGTATTTATTGCCTAGATTTAATAGAGCTGTAGCGACCTGCCAATTATGCTTTAGTTTCCGCATAGGTTTGACACAATAGTAAATGAAACAGGAAAATTGCAGTGAATCTCTCAATATTTTCAGTATTTTCCCACTACATTCTTCGGTTAAAGGGAGACTGACCATTTAATACCCCACCCCACTCCACCCTAGTCAATCTTCCCTGGAAGATACTGACTTCCCGTATGATGAGAAATTTTCCAATTTTTATGACAATTACATACATATTTTTTACGTACGAAAATCCCGGTCAACCTTGAACGACCCTTGTATATATACATATATTGTTATGTTAGGCAATAGGTGATTGGCATGGTGGCATATGTCAGCGAAAAGACGAGAACGTCTACAAGACAGATACCACGTGTTGTTGCATTCCAAGGCCGTGTCTATCACCTATTGTGTAACGTAACAATATTCCAAACTTCTTGTGAGGAGTATATTTTCCATGTATGCATGATAACAAATAACCAATCTGTAGCTTCTCCAACTGGGCATTTTTGCAGCAATCTCTTGTCTTGTCATTTCTCTATAACACTGATTGTCTATTAATTTTTCTGAGAACAGATACAGGTTTAGAACTATTTTCTGAATGAGTCAACAACCCTAAGCCCAAAAACCTAGAACTTCTTTAAGCATCAAACTGGCTAACAAAGATTTCTAACAATCCATGGTTTCAAGATCAGCACTTCAGTACTATTCATAAGAAAAGAGAACAGTCAATCATTACAACTGCTAATCAATCTGTCCTTCACATGAAGAGAACCCTTACCACTATTCCTGCATGAACATAATAATTTTCTATTTTCAGGGGAGAACAGTTCACCAAGAACAAACATATATATAATAGGTTGTGTCTGTGAGGATGTTCTTTCATAGTAAACCTACCAATATTCTCACTTCAATGGGTGCCATTCCATCACACCCAAAGGCAATACCTGAACCACACCAATTCTCTAAAAATTTCCAATAATAACCACATAAGAAATGATATAACAAACTGAAACTTTTCCCTCACCAAACATCTCCATAAAGGCATTATACACAACTCTCAGAAGATATAAATTTCAATGTGTGATCCATTTCCCATTCTTACCTCTCAACTTCATGCACTTTGGAAAATCAGAACCACACCATTCAGTTACATTTCCATACATTCTAATCTGAACAAATATTAAATCAATTTTCAACACTAAATTCAGAGTTTTCTTCCAGGGACTGAGAAACATTTTAGTCCACAACTGCAATATAACTGATACTGATTTCATTGCCTATCAACGAGGATAATTCAAGTGAAACAAGGACATTCGATTGTTGATAATAAAGGAAAACATGCAGACATATATGAAAATAAGATGGGTGAGAAATAAGTCTTTGGTAGATGGTCAAAAATGGATGGACACTCCTAATACCTCATACCTCAAAGTAATAAAATAATACTTAATGTATTTTGACTTGTGATGTGCATCCCATGTAATGCCTTCCATCTTGGAGAAACTGTTACACTTCTATCAATCTGTTATTATAAGGTAGCTTTCACTTGGCATGATAGCAATGTTGTCAAGTATTTTGTCAAAAATTCAAGTTGAATTGGCCTGTCAGTAAATAGAATATTGATCTTGACATGATGTGGTGCCACACAAATACAAATATTTTAGTACACATGGTAAAAAACAACAGAACTAGTTCTTTAACACTATAAGCTGGCAGTACTATGTGAAGTAGAATATATTGAGATTTTATTTCAGTTTATTTCGACTTAATATTTACATTGTATGTGGATGGTATTTCATGTTTAATTAGCTTTAAGTTATCCTTTACTGGGATTTTATAACACTAATTTGATCTAAGGAGTTAATTGTTAGATGAGTAATTTTTTCTATTGTTGTGAATTCTAAGATTGCTATGGAGTCAGCAGAGAATTTTAACTGACCTTCCAGAGGATGATGACAGGATAAGTGAAACCATCAGCTTTTTCACCTTACAGTACAATGGGTGGAGAGGGACGACGACCACTTGGCTCTAATGAAATAGTCTAGGCCACCATCAAATGCAAAATGCAAGTAGCATACGATCTGAACAAGGTTGGTTGCATATATGTTGAGCATTTTCTAGCTTTACTTAGAAAAAATATATTTTGGCAACTATTTTTCTGATCCTTTGTTTACAACTACTTATAATATTAGAAATTTTGTTTTACTTGGGATAATATGTGATTATAAAAGAAGTTAATAATTAGAATGTGGTAACCCTGGTGGCAAAGCATGTTAAGTTGTCCACTAGCAATCTTTCAAACGCAGATTCTGGGTTATATATTCTGCTTGAAGAACGGAATTTGTTTCTGAGTGTCCCTACTGCAATTTAATCTAATCAGCATTCATCCTCATCATAGCGAATAACCTATAGAGGAAGAAAAACGAAAATAATATAAGAAAAGTACTAAAGGTGACCATAATAGAAATATACATCAACGTTGCAATACAAAAACACATGTATGTATAAATATGGACTTATGGCCAATGATTGGCGAGACTCAGGAAACAAAAATTAAGAAGACAATTAAAGCTAGAAATTAATATTGAGTTACAGAGAGGTGAGAATATCTGATATTAGCTGATATTTATGAGCATTTGAACACAGATATTGCTCATCCAGGAGTTGTTTTTTATTTAACTTTGTTTTTAGCATTATAAAAATTGGGGATGGCACACTTCATTCCCTGTTCTAGCAAAGAAAAAAGTCAAAGTGGTGCCAAAGTGCACTATTTAGCATTTAGAAAGATGAAATTTTAATGATTCTCTTTCTTTCATAATCATGAAATTCCTTTCTCAATTTTGATTTACGAATAGATTTTCGGGTGATATGTAAAGAAAGCAACATAGAGAAGTTTTCATTATCTGGTCACGTTCAGCATTTTGCTTTCATTTAGGGTTGGAATGCTATGATCAGATTACATACTGATAATGTGCGAATTACTCACAATTAGATACAAACTAAAGGTTAAAAGATAAAAATCAGCAACTTACGTGTGTGAGTATAAAATTTTCGTACTACGTTTCGGAGGTTACACTACCTCCTTCTTCAGGTTAAAACGATGTTTTTCAGACACCTGACATGGTGCCTCGTCGTAAAAGTGATGGTTAAGGATTTAGGTTAAAATGTAGCAGGAAGGACACTTTCTAAAAATGAATGTAAACTCACATCTAAAACCGCGCAATTACATAAAAAACAAGGGAACGTCCAAGGTTGACGTCGACGAACTACCGACCAGTGCTCGGGGTAGGCGAATGCACGGTGTCGGCCCCTTACCGGGAGAAAGAAAACTTCTCCTCCTCAATCCTTCCGTACTGGGGCTCGGTAGTCACCAATCCAAGGTGAAATCGACTTCCACCTCGGCGGCTTTCCTAACCTCGGGAGTAACGCGGAAGCCTATCTCGTCCCTATTCACTGCGGCTTTTTCCCATTTCTTAAAAAAGTTAACCCAGCCGTCTTCTAAATTCCCATCGTCCCTATTAAGTTTGTTCCAATTTTTCGCGCATATATAGGCAGCTTCATATACATTTCTGTCCAATTTATTGTTGACCTCTCTAATAACTTCCCTCTTAACAATCTTATGTCGGTGGACCAATAGGTGTTCAGATAATCCAGTTTTGGGTAGATGTGAGTTTACATTCATTTTTAGAAAGTGTCCTTCCTGCTACATTTTAACCTAAATCCTTAACCATCACTTTTACGACGAGGCACCATGTCAGGTGTCTGAAAAACATCGTTTTAACCTGAAGAAGGAGGTAGTGTAACCTCCGAAACGTAGTACGAAAATTTTATACTCACACACGTAAGTTGCTGATTTTTATCTTTTAACCTTTAGTTTGTATGATCAGATTATTTTGTGCAATACCCAAAATTCAACCATGCACTATTATTTTGTTTTATTTGCAATGTATATGTATATGATATGTATATGCATGTATATGCATATATGCATGTCATTAATACTTATAAAAAATATATATCTGGAATAAATTATATAGAAAGCTTACTTTTGTGAGTTTATTGTTAAATTCTAAAAATTTCACCATGCGCTCATGTTTGTTAAATCTTCATGAAATAATGCTATAGTTGCATCACACAATTTCGTTTGAAAGGGGAAATTCACAGTTGATAAATTTGATGAGGAGGGTCTTTTGTTTAGTTATCAAATAGTCTGGATCACTTGATTCTGACGGCTTTTGTTCTTCCTTATTTGAATAAACATGTTTATATCCTGGCCAGAGTCTACAGATCAATTACCCTGAAGTTCAAGAATGGGAAATCTTTGTTATTTTATTCCTTGATGTCTTTAATAGGGTCCCAATAGGAAAAAAAACCAGTAAGTACTGTGATTGTTAAGCTCCCTCCAAATCACAGGTACTTGCAACAGCATACACCATTCTTCTCAATTCACCCACACATTCAGTTTAGATGAACCATGGGTCTGGATGATTGATTGATTGATCGAGTGAGTTGGTGTTTAAGTCCACTTTATGCACAGTAAGGCTAATCGGGACTGGATCTACAGTTTAAAGTGGGATTTGAACCACTATGTGCCTCCACTGGCAACGATGATACCACTATGCCATCAGGGAGGCACTGGGTGTGGAAGAAGACAAAGTACATAATTTGGTCATTTTTTATGCTGATCTCCCAGCTCACACACGAAATTCTATGCCTTTCTTTTAAATAATAGGACTAATCGAAAACTTCCTCTAAGTAAACGTCATTTCTCCCTCTACAAATATAGCACACTTTTATAACACTTTTTTGAATATACTACACAATCTATGACATTAGAACTGATGACATGATCAGATATCCACTCATGAAATTTTGCAATCTTTTGCATTCAAATTTGTTACTGCATTTTTCAATCCAATTGAATGAAATTATTGTAATTTTGTTTCTACAATATAGTTCTCCTGGCATTTTTACCTAATTATGATGTGTGGTTGAGTGATAATTAGATGAAATATATGAAGGACATGCACAAAGAACACCCACTCCCAGGCTGGGACTCAAACCAAGAAACTTTGGTGATGGGATCAAAAGACAACCAGTTAATGCACTCAGCCACTGAGTCAGCCCCAGTTTGTGTAGGGGCAGACATTAATTATATAATGCTATTTTATTTTATAATTATTGTTTTTCATTCCTTCTCTACCATGGGCTGGTAAATCAAGTGACTCAGAGAAAAACTTGATAACCCATGATCCATTCAAATTTGAAGTAACAAGGACAGTTGCACAGCCTCCTGTTGCTCAAAAATTGGTGAACAAAGGTCATCCAGTAGTGGAAATTGTCAAAAGCACTGAGGAAAATTTGGCAACAATGCAATGGCCTCACTTCACTTATGTTTTTCTCGGTTTCATAGATTTTTCTATGCACACATGCATCTGTTGAATCGTGCTCTCCAGAACTCAGTGACACATAGAGACGAGAATGGACTGAATTGTGTTGGTGATTCATTGCTGAAGGTCGTGGAGGTCTTTCCGTTTCACAGCATGAACACGGTCCTTCACCATCCGCCATAACCAAAAGTCATACTGTGTGACGTTGGGGGACCAGCTCTTCTAATCCATCGTAACTTACATGTGTCATCCAGGTACCATCAAACCACCAGTGCATAGTGGGCTGGTGCACCGTCTTGTTGGAAGTGACCTGATTGGAGGTTGTCTTCCATGAATGTGTGTAGGAATCCTTTGCTTGTAATGGTACTTTCATAAAAGAAAAATGGACCCACAATGGCCAGTTTAGAGATACCACACCAGACCTTTACTTTACTTTTGGTGAATTCTGCACGTTTTCCTGAAGTTCATGCAGATGTTATGTGGTCCATATCCCATAGTGCACAGTTATGCTTGTTAACGTTGCCAGAGATGTGAAACATAGCTTCATCCGAAAAGAAGAAGAGACGCCATACCATGGACTCTTGAACACACACAATGTTCTCCTCAACACGTGCTGTTCTTCTCCGTCCACTGTTTCCTGTGCAACAGAACTGGTATGCACCCACATTGCGTAGATCTGATGGACTATCAGACATGGTGGAGGATCCTCCTGAAACCAGTCCCAGAACTTCCTACGCACCACACCAACTGAGCCACAAACTTCCATCCAAGCCAGCACACCTTCCTCCTCTCCTCCAGACTCCACTGTGTTGCCATATACAATTATACATGCAACCTACACTTTCACACATGTAACGACAGCAAATAACACATATCAAATTACATAGCAACTGCAGTTTCCATATTATCTTTAATAATCACTTTCAAGGCATATAAACATATAACTCATCCTCCCTTCAAATTGCCTTGTAAGTGGTAACATCTTTTTGGCCCTTCCTGTATATCATTGGGATAAAATCATCTTAAAAAAATTAAAGAAATATTCTTAAAAGTAATGATTGACTTATCCAGTCTCTATGGTGGTTTTTGACATCTTGTCCTTTTTCTATTCAGAGATATAGTTTTCATTTTTTTAGGTTAAAGTGTAGAGTATAACATGGATCTATTCTTCATAATTAATTTTCATGAATTCTTCATGGTGCAATTAAACAAGAGAGGTGAAAGAAATAGTTATCCGTACTTATAGTCCTATTTTTATTCATGTATCTGCTAATTAGTTGACAAATTATCTCATGTTATTCTTTATTTGAAATGTGATAGTTGTAAACAATGCTGCGGTTAACAATAAAAAATCAATGAAGATGCAGATACTGCTACTAAGATACACATTTTCAAGTTATTGTTGTTTGATAGTTTCCTAAGGTGCTACTGGCAAATGTAAGTACTTTTATGAATAAATCTGGGCCTCCTCGTTGGCACAGTGGTAGCATCCTTACCTTTTAATCAAAGGGTTCCTGGGTTCGATACCCGGTGGAGGCACATAGTGGTTCAGATCCCAATTTATAACGTAGGTCTAGACCCGATTAGCCTTTCTGTGTGTAAAGAGAACTTAGAACAACAATTCAATCGATGAATTCAATTATGAATAAATCTAGTTTATCGTAAGTATGAAACTCTACCTTTTCCTGTCTTAACTCAGCTCACATTCTTCAAGTATTTCTTTAGTTCTAGAATTCCACATATTGCTTGGTTATAAGCTTGATGATCTCCACTTTTTAAGATGTGATTTTCACATTGAGATGCAAAAACTAACTAAGCTGATTACATTTTTTAACATTCTTTCTTATGAGAAAAAAATTTCTTCTGTCAATTCATGTGGGGTCCAATTCACAAAGTTGTTGCTGGAAAATGACAAATACATTTTTATTTAATGTAATAACTAACTAACTCTCTAGCCTTCTTAAACCTGAAGGTTCATGGCTGCAAAAACACAGGCCTTCCGTCTGTCCCTATCCTGAGCAAGATCTATATTTAACTTAATGGAGCTTAAAGTAATGCCTACCTAACATATCCCTGTATCGTAGAGAATTCTACCACATTTCACAATTTTATTACAAAATAACAAATTTACCTCATTATGAAGTGTAACATCTTACTTACATTCTGTAATTTTCTCTGTTCACTTATATTGGTACATATCATTGTGAAATTTTCATTTAAAACTTATAGTTTTCAAATTTTAACTACATTCCATATTACACATTAACCTATTTTCATTTATAAATCTGAAAAATATAAAACAAAGAATGTATGTTAATCAAATTGTATCAGTTTCATGAATAAAATAACTGCATGCTTTATGTATATTTATATATTTAAATTCAGTTTCCTGTCCCACATTTAGCAATTAGTTTATTATTAAATGCAAAAATTGATCACATGGTAAACCCAAAGCTTGAAACAAATTCACATAATTTAATTTTACCCCTGGTGTCACAGTGGACTTAACAATTATAAATACATCTTCTACATTCAAAAACATAAATATTAACTTCTCCCTTCCCCCACCTTGTATCCAAATATGGAAATACAACTGGACAAGGATTAACTTCATAAACCTTGAGAACCAGTGGCTGCCATTAGGGGGATGTGGGGGTGCAGTTGCCCCATACCTTCTTTTTTGCCACTTTTTGCCCCACACTATGCCCTTTTAATGCTGAACTTTATCTACCAAAAAAAAAAGTAAACTAACTGTCTTTGACATACCTCCACCCTTCCAGTTCTAGTACTGCTGTTCACTTATCTTGAATGTTTAAATCCAAGCTAAATGAATCGAAAGTAAAGATCACAAATTACACATTCTTAAGATCTGATGCAAAGTAGTGGTAAACATACTTAGCATGCTCATAGATATTAATTGGTAGACATCAGTCTAAAGAACAGTAGTGATGATGTTCTCTATGTTTCCATGTTCATCAATTTCTCAAAATTAATTTCAGAAGTTTGTTATAAATATAAAAATAACGAAACATATTACACAATAAACTGCTACAAATATCATTGTCTAAGCAGATTGTTTTCATAAGTAGAGAGTGTGCATCCATACAGCTTTGCAATGCAAGGTTATTCCTCTACTACAAAATGCCAAGAAATAAAAATATCTAAAAAATCAAGCAGGCCCATATTACACAAAGTGCTGGAAATTACCTGGCACTATAGTTCACACAGAATCAAGTTTCAAAAGTGATCTGCAAGACTGTCTCGCTTTCACAGCAACATCATGCCAAATGTTAAGATTCCATTTGCAGTATAGCTTGTGGTCTCTTGACATACACTTTTACTTTTAAGGCAGTACTCCAAGATAGGAGGGATGTGGGGAAGGTGTCCCCCAGCTAGGAAAATGTATGCAAAGTATACCTCATTGCCATTGTGTTAAGCACAGAAACATATCCATTTGTCTAAGGTTTGAGAAAACATACCCCCCCCCCCTTACCTAACTAACAATTTCCACTTGAAACTATGTTTTAAGGCACTCGAAAGGAAAAGTCGGTCGATTTTCACAAACAAACAGAATTAAGTGGTCACAAAATTGGACCAAGATGTGATTGATTGATTGAGTTTGTGTTTTAAGTCCACATTATGCACAGTAAGGCTAATCGAGACTGGACCTACAGTTTAAAGTGGGATCCGAACCACACTGTGCCTCCACCGGGTATCGAACCTGGGACCCCTTGATTACACTGTGCCATCGGGGAGCAAGATGTGGTATCTGGATATCACACACATATATTTCAAAGCATAGCAGTATTTCATGGATCACATAAAGTTTTTCTGTGGCCAGTATAACCATATTATGAGAACTGACAGCCACTTACATGAATCACTGTCTCAAAACACAGTAAAACTAAGAATGGTGGGTTTTCAGTAGGCTCAACATAAGATGCTGCCTAAATAAAGTAGCATGCCACACATCGCCAGACATATCATGTTGTTTGAATGACATCTGGGCATTTCATTGCCTGTTCTTTCTTAATGTGAATGGTATTTCTGTAAAGTATTTCGTAACGAATTATAGAATTATATTTTAATTAGACTTTCTCTAGAAGCTTCAATTTGACCGAGGGTCATTCACTTGTTTTCACCAGCTGCTTGCCTCACTGGGATATTTTATTTATGCAGAGTCAAGTGTGTACAGACTTCCTGAAACATTGGAGTAACAAGAAGCAAACAGGTAAACAGGTAGGAATCTGCTTGCTGAATAGGAAGAAAGGCCTGACGAATCGGCATGGAGGAAATTTCCACTGGCAGTGGGCTAGAGGGGAAGGCAGGCTTGGTGGACAGAGACTTTTTTAATTGGAGTTGAGACAGTCAGGGGTACTTTTGGGAGTCTTGGAAGGAGAGTGGTCAGCCTAACTTATTTTATGATATGATTTATTATGTGCTAAAACGTTTGTACGTACATTCCATAATCTAGTAATGAAAAAATCACATGTATATTCAGTTGAATACATGGTCACTTGCATTTGGACAAAGAGTTGAGATGTGAAACTTGCATAGTGTAAATATGAACTATTAAAGTTAAAAGTTATACCACAGGCTTTGATCACTTGTGGAAAGGGAGAGGAGAGGGAGGGGGAGGGCTTGCTTAATTTGGTTTATTTTACTTCACTTTTCTGCTACTTTTGACTAATTGCAAATGTGAAGATGGATTATCAGATGATAAAATTGATGAAGAGACACTCACAAAAAACATCCATGTATAGGCTTGGATTCGAACCAAGGACCCCTGGTGTCACACTTACCACTACACCATGGAGATTGGTGAGGAGTGCTTGCATTGAGAGGTAAAGATGATGTGGGAGAAGGCACTCTCATTTTCCTGTTTCTCCTGCCATGATTTTAATGTCACCCTGCACTGGTACTCACCAATCAGATGGCAAGAGGTTTCCCACTGCATGAACGTGACTGACTAAAGCTCCTTGCTTCCTCACTACCTCCTTTCCTCCCCTCTTACAATGCTACAGTACTGCTGCTAGCTCTGCAGTTAATATGTGTATACAAGGGTGCTCTTCCATCAATAAGGCAGATTGACCAGGCCTGTAACACTTATTGTACTTCTATTAATCATTAATAAACATAAAAGGACAAACATACATTAAACATTTCACCTAACAAATAAAATATGAACAACCAAAAATTAATTTTTTCCAATAATTAAACCAAAAACTCTCAATTTATGACCTCCTGTTTAACTGTGGCAGCTGGCACAAATTTGGCCGGGAAACATTAATAAAATTTAAAATCCTGTAATTTAAATTATATTAAAATAAACAAAACCACACACTGCACACCATCAAACCAACCCTCAACCACTAAACCTCCCAGAAGTTAGCAGAATACTTTTACCGCTATCTAATATATACATATGTGAAATTTAATTAAGGAGATTTGAGCCAGAATAAAACTTTAATTTAAATTAAAAAGAGAGGTACATATTATTACATTAGATGAGTTATATTAAATTAATTTATAATTAGAAACAATATCACGAAAATTTCCACCACTTCATTGGAACCAAGTAAATGTTTTAATCTGTAAATAGGGCACAGAAAAGAAGGGATAATATCCATTAATAAATTGACCATACTGATTAAAAAGGAGAAAATAGTATTCATGCACCGATAAATGTTAAACAATAAACTATCAAGATCATTAGCCATTATGTTATATCTGATTTATTTTTATGTTCTTTATTTGCAACTGAATTCTCGCACTAAATCTTCAATTTGTTAATAGTTTCATGCTAGTTTTGCATTTATTCAGTGTAATTAACTTTAATAGCAATCTTTACAGCAACCTACACATCTCTTCTTTCCAGATTAAATAAGGATAAACTTACAGAAGCTGGATGAACAAACTTGGTATTCCCATAAAATGGTAACAACACAGGAATACATAGAAGCCACCAAGGAAGGGACGATTTTCTGCAAGATAAGTAGGATGATTTATTTTAACCTAATATTATTAATTTTTAACATTTTATTTCATTTTTTTCTTAGCTGATTTCTTTGTTTGACTACTGCAAGTAATGAAGTGCAAGCTGGAAGCAATTGTCAGAAAAAGTTAAAGCAAGTCAGTATAATGATAAAGTCAGTATAATGATGCTTCTAATTTAAAACCTAATACTAAATGATAAAGATAATATTTTACAAATTATAAGAACTTATTTCTTCAGTGGAGCCCCAGTGACTACACAGTTGGCAGACTGTCTGACTGCCACATGAGAAATTATGGTTTGATTGCCAGCATGGGTGTCATAAGATCAGAATTTTCCCGGGCCTTGTCCTCACATAAAGTGGTTCTGATGCTCACTCAGTCTCAAATAAAAAGGTACCTTGGAGTAATCCTGTGTGGCCCTACACCAACATTCTCCTATATATGACCCATGGCATGGTGCAAAGTGCATGGCAAACTTTACCTTATCTTGGAATTTCTTCAGTAATTTAAAATTGAAATAGTGTATTTTTAAGCTGTCCTAAAGATATTCAAATATTGACTAAACTAATAGAGAAACAAACAGAGAAAATTATGTTGAATGTTTATTATTTTTTGTTCAGAATGTTGTACATTCTATGAACAGTTTCTTGAAAAGTGACTGAGTGTAAAATCTTGGCTTCCTTGCTGGCTGGCTCGTCGGAATAAAAATAAATGAAAAGTCAGTATAAGGACCAAATATGAAGTTCTAAATTAAAAACCTAATATTAACATGATGCAGTGTAATAATTTATAATTATAAACACCTATTTCTTTAGAAAATACATTTGAAATAGTGCATTTTAAACTCCCCTAGATATATTAAAAATTTGCTGACTAATAGCTACACAAATAAATATTAATTTAGAAAATTATGTTGAATGCTTATTATTTTCTTTTCGGAATATTCTACATTCCATGAACAATTTATTGAAGAGTGATGGAGATGTTAGTATCTTGGAATCCTTGCTGACTGGCTGAAAGACATATGTATTTTGCACCAATATAGATTATGGATGTGTGGATAGATATTTTGAAAGATTGTTGTTGAACTCATACAGTAAATAACGATATATCAACTTTTCATTTTCATTTATTTATTCAACTGTAATCTATATTTCAGTTTTGGATATTCCAATGTCAAGGCATTATTTCAACTCTGTTCCTAAATGTAAGTATGTTTCTTATTTTATCAGAGGCATATTCTGAAAATTTGTTCTGGTTTGTGACAATTCTTATTTATTGTATATATTTATGATACATTAATTAGATAAAATAGAATTAAAACACAAATGTAGGCATGCAGGTAAAACAAAAATAGAAGACTGACAAATCCAAATTTTCTTTCAATTTAAAAAAATATATATGAAAGAAATTGAATTGTCAGCAGAAACCAGGTAACATGGGAGTATACATCACTGTATTTTAATCTAGTTCTTTTATTTTTTTTTAATTCCCAAAGACAAGGACATTTCCATATGAAAGAGAATCTGTCTGTGCATTCACCTGTGCACTTTTTAACACCCAGATGTTCCAGCACTCACCTAGAGAGTGGGTACAGGAGTTCCCACTGAGGGTGGTGGGAGGGGTTCACAGGTAAAGTGAAGTAGTTGGTCTCTAGATGAACACTGGGAGGTCATCTAGAGGTTGGCAGTGTTGCAAGATCATGCACTCTCCCTTCCTTCAGCTAGCTAGATCTTTTATTTCATTCTGCATATTATAAGTCTGTTTTCCGGCCATATCGTAGTTTCTTGCAAGTTGTGGTAAGTGTAATGTAATGAAATACTATGCACATTAAATATTTCAGAATAAATATTTCATCTGCAAACAGACAGCTCAAAGGATACTTCAACTGCCTCACACTACAGGCAAATAAATGATTCTAAATAGATTTTTAAGCTGAATTATAATACACTGTGTACATAAGGTACTAAAATAATTGTAAATCTTATCATATTTAAATATGACCATTATAAATTTATTTCTTACAGCTTTGATTGATAATTATTTTTACAATTTCCTTTCATTTACTTATGTTCTGGTTTGTGACAATTCTTATTTATTGTATATATTTATGATACATTAATTAGATAAAATAGAATTAAAACACAAATGTAGGCATGCAGGTAAAACAAAAATAGAAGACTGACAAATCCAAATTTTCTTTCAATTTAAAAAAATATATATGAAAGAAATTGAATTGTCAGCAGAAACCAGGTAACATGGGAGTATACATCACTGTATTTTAATCTAGTTCTTTTATTTTTTTTTAATTCCCAAAGACAAGGACATTTCCATATGAAAGAGAATCTGTCTGTGCATTCACCTGTGCACTTTTTAACACCCAGATGTTCCAGCACTCACCTAGAGAGTGGGTACAGGAGTTCCCACTGAGGGTGGTGGGAGGGGTTCACAGGTAAAGTGAAGTAGTTGGTCTCTAGATGAACACTGGGAGGTCATCTAGAGGTTGGCAGTGTTGCAAGATCATGCACTCTCCCTTCCTTCAGCTAGCTAGATCTTTTATTTCATTCTGCATATTATAAGTCTGTTTTCCGGCCATATCGTAGTTTCTTGCAAGTTGTGGTAAGTGTAATGTAATGAAATACTATGCACATTAAATATTTCAGAATAAATATTTCATCTGCAAACAGACAGCTCAAAGGATACTTCAACTGCCTCACACTACAGGCAAATAAATGATTCTAAATAGATTTTTAAGCTGAATTATAATACACTGTGTACATAAGGTACTAAAATAATTGTAAATCTTATCATATTTAAATATGACCATTATAAATTTATTTCTTACAGCTTTGATTGATAATTATTTTTACAATTTCCTGTCATTTACTTATTTTTTTTTTTAATCTAAAATAATCTATAAAAAAGGAATGGTAAGATAGATTGGATCTGATTTTGGATATTTAGCTTTACTGTTCTGCTACTTTTGGCTGATTGCAATGATGAGGATGAGTGATGATATGATGAAATTGAAGAAGAAGCACTCACAGAAATTATCCATGCTCTGGTGAGGATTCAAACCCAGAACCCTTAGCATCATACTGTGCATAGCAAGAAAGAATTACTGTCAGGATTATTTTTGCAGATTTTTAATAAACAAAATTTTATGGTAAGTAACTGGTGATAGTTTATATCATTTTAATGTTAATAGAGCTCTTTTACAATTCACATGACTTACAAGGTTTTTAATTACTTATTTAATATTTTTATTCACTACAACCTCTCTTTAATTTTCTTATATGATATTTTATTTTGTCACGAAATCAACGAATTTCAAATACATGATTTTGTATTTTATGGAAAAAGGAAATTATAATTTTGAACCACACCAGATGTTACTAGCCTGCATAAGACCCAATGTGAACATTCATGTACATGCTGAAATTTATACTTGTTTTTGTTGGCAATTATATTTCCCAATACAAATGATTCTCTTTCATCACACATTCTCTATTTAATCGTAGAAACATCAAGATACATAACATATAGGTTAAACCACATTGCATTATCAACACAAATATTTGCATCTTCTCCTATTTTAAATCTGCCCGAAAATAAACCATAATTAATAAAAAAAAGGATAATGAATTACTTGAATTGGTTCGAGTTCTTTAGCATCACTTTTTCTAGTCTCCTTTGGCTGATTGTGATGATGATATGATTAAAACTACCCATGCGCAGGCTGGGATTCAAACCCATGATTCATATCATCACAATGTGCTGTGCTAACCACTCTGCTACAATATACGAATAGAAAGCATTGCACATTAACATGCAGTACAGAATTTGTAATATCATAGAGGGTTTTCAAAATGACACATATGTTTGAAGAAGTCTTAATTGACACAAGCGAAAGGTCCAGCAGCACTATAAAGCTTAAAAGTAATGTTATTCTAACCATTACAATTGGTCTTTGGAAAGTAACCAAGTAGTTAAGTACCATCTGACATTCCTAAGTCTGCAAGTAGGAAGGGAAATTATGATTTCCTGTAGTATTGGAAGTATTAGAGATAGATCTTGTAGGGGTTAATGCATATTTCTTCCATTGGGGGGGATTAAAACTAAATTTAGAAGCAACATGACCATAAATTGGGCCTCTGTGAAACATTTTAAGGAAGTGTTAAGAGGGTATGGACGTAGGTGTTGTCAGAAATTTTTATAGAGGGGTCAGATCATAATGCAACTTGAATTGTAGAATAATAACTACAATAATAATTTCTGCCAATTCTGGCTAATAGCTGAGACAGAGGATCCCACAGGGTGGATTATGGTGCAGGTTGCGCCATCGAGATTTTTTGGGGGGATTTTTTACCTTCAAATAATACAGAATTCAACATTTATATATTTTTCCAAAATATATGTAAAAATTGTACACCTTAAATGCACCATATTTAATCCATTAGATAAAGAAAAGAAAGTGTTCAAGGGTATTATCGAATGAGTGGGGGGGGATATCTAACTCATACATATTAGGCCTTAATTGACACGTGGGTTCTGGGAGGGGGTTCTGAATTAAATGCTGAGCGGGGGCAGTATCCAATTATAGGTGCTGGGTATTTTAGTTAGAGGAGGATTGAGCATTAAATTGAGGTGGGGTTTCCAATTCTTGTGTATAACTATTGTCTTATACTGTTGCAAAAATTCTGGTGTGGAGACTGAGAATTAATTTTTTGGAGGAGGCAATATCCACTCTTCAATATCAGCAGTAAGTCTAAAATTGGCATGGAAATTTTTGTGGGAGGATTGGGTATTAAATTTGGAGGGGCAGATAGGAAGCTCTTGATAAAGTGTTAAATCTTAGATTGTCAAGAAATTTCTGTAGTGGAGAGAGAGTTCGAACTAAATTTCGGAGACTGTAGTTAGCAATATGGTATCCACATGTTTTCGACCCAGAACATGCTAAAAGAGAAGCAAAATACTAAATATCTCATGATCCTAAGAAAGTATTGACACCACATTAAATTAATATTCTTGAAAGCCCGCAAAGAAATGGGTGTAAACATTTTCTTGCTCGCTTCGCTCGCAATTATGTGTTGTGCATGTTTGGCACATTACTGAAGTGAATGTGAAGTTTGTTACTATATCTGCTTTACAAAATATAAGCGATATTCTCGATGTTAATTAATAATATCACTTCTTTAAATACTGCTTTTCTAACTTCATGTCACAGGAAATATTTACTTTAACAAGTTACATTTGCACTGAAGATAAAATCCACTTTATTATTGTTATGAGTTACTAAATTATATTTACAGTAACGTGGGCCAGGGGTAGGGGGTGAGTTCTTTGAAAGTTCTTTGTGTTATTGCCCTGAGCTTAAGAATTTCTAACTAGGTTTCTGTAATGTCTCGCGAAAGAGAATCTGTCATGCAGCTGGAGCATGTTATTTGGTTTGCCAAGGTTGAATTTTCTATCTTTATCTTAAGTTGTGGAACAATTTGTGTTAAATACTCAAATCGTGAGTTTCATAAACCCACTCACAAACACTATTTATATTCATATTTACATAATTTAATTTACTACATTTAACCAATCAATGTGTTTAACCAATTTACTACATTTTATCAATCATTAAGTTTTTTTTTCGAAAAATCAAACAATAAAAAAATATGGACAGTTTAACATGGTATTTCATTCAGATAAACATAATTTATTATGTATTCAAGAAAAATAGTTTGTGGGGATTATGATGAATGATTTTAGGGGCGGTCTTCAGTGATGGGCACCGCTGTTTATGGAGGAGGGGCAAATCAAGTGTGTTCAGTAAAGCTGAGAGAAAAGTTACTTTCGGTAGACACGCTGTCATAATTTACCCTGTGAGGATTACAATGTGATTTGAGGGTACGAATATGATTTTTAGGGTGGGAAGACACATGATATGATTTGGGGGGACACATGACATGATTTGGGGGGGGATTGTGACATTGGCCTTGGGGGGGGATGGGCACCCCTGAGCTGAGATGAGGATGAGTGATGATTTGATGAAATTGATGAGGGGACATCTTAACGTCGCTTTAACTTGAATGAATGATTTGCTTTATTTTACTTCGCTATTGTCGTCACTTTTGGCTAGTTGCGAAGATGGGGATGAGTGATGATATGATGAAATTAATGAATGGACACTCACACAGAAACAAGCCCAGGCTGGGATTTGAACCAGTGACCCCTAGCATCTTAGCACTCCGCCACAGAGGTCGAATATGATAATTATGGTTATGATTTTTATTATGCAATAATAAGTGTTATAAAAAAATCAAAAATGAAACAATTTTATGTAAAGTTTCTATTATTATCAATTACTACTATTTGGTACGGTCAATAAATAACCAGATAAGTGTCGTGAAAAAGCTAAATGAAGTGATAGAGCGATCAAACTTACGGAATATATAGGCCAGGCTGGGGTACGTCACATGTCTGCAAGACAAGTTCCAGATCACATCGCTAGGTGGCAGCATTGGTAGGGAAGGGAGGTTGTGTATGTGTAAATTGCCTCCAACGCACCAGTCAGTCATTCAATGAGGTGAGTCATGGCATCAGTGTCTGGTGCCACAAAGGCGGCTCAGCGATCTGTGATACAGTTTTTGACGGTTTCCTAGAGTGCATTGTGGCAATGGACGAGATCTTGCTCACTCCCTGCTGTTGAATTTACTCTTTGACATATACCGGTAACAGTGACTCTACCTGAGCTAATTTTTAAAATGAGGAATTATAACTGTAACTTGGTTACTTTTTTAAGCACACAATTGTAACGGAGTTATTTTTAAAAACTAACTTTCTGAATGCTGTTTAATGGTGTAGTAAAAATAATGGTAAGTGGGATAAAGTCCCTATTTGATTTGATTTGATATTTGTTATTTAGCATTGCTTTTCTGCCACTTTCGACTAATTGCAACAATTAGGACGGCTGAAAGTGATGAAGGAACACTCACAAAGAACACCCAAGCCCAGGCCGGAATTTGAACCAGGACCCGTGCTGTCATAGCATGCTGTGCTACCCACTTTGCCACAAGGTTCGACCTAAAGTTCACCATGTTCATTGCATCTTGCAATAGGCCTACAGAACTTGCGGAGGTAGGTCCCACACAGATTCTTGATCTGAGCCATTTTCGGAATCAAAGACCTTACTGAATGGATCACAGTGGATTGTAAAAATAAAGATGTATCCAAAAAAACAAAAAGGGAAGAAACAATTAATTTCAAAATTATTAATAATATCATATCAAAGGATCAAAGGCCTATGTTGAGATACTTTTAACTTCGATCAACAAATAGTAAATATTAAGACTATAGAGCTCAATATTTTGGAACACAACCTTTTGGAATTTTGAAATATTGCAAAAGAGGTCAGAAGGGTAAAAAAGTAAACAATGTAATTTCTCAGATTTTGGAATATTGTAGAGCAGTGGTTCTCAAACTTTTATCTCATTGTACCCTTAAGTTGTAACTAAATGTCTAATGTACCCCCACAATAGGTTTAATTTGTTTTGGGATTTTTTTTTGGCTGCCTGATTGGTGGGGAGTTTTTGATATGTTGGATGCGTGTATCTGCAATAGAGCAAAATGGCATTTGGGCAGTATGTGGAAAGATGGTAAAGAAATAAACATTATAATCCTATATTTATTATTTTATTGGGTGTTCCCATATTTACAATCTTTATGATCACATCACCCCCACTCACGACCGGATCAAGAAAGTGTGGGACTTTACCCCCACACCCCCTATACGCCTTCATGGCATGGTGCTAAGCACAGGGGAGCACTTTTTTTTTTTACTTTTTTTATAATTAGTTACAAAAATAAAAATCTGAAACACATGTATGCAAAGAAGTATATAAAAAACATCAATTTTTATATATTTTTTCCAGAGTTATTGAAAAAAGTAAAGAACAAAAATAAATTTGTAAACAAACTGCCAATCACAATCTTGAAGTTTTTATTGTAAATCCTCGGAGTTTCTAGTGAGAAGGATTTGCCTGCATAGCTTGACACAGTTTCTTGATGTCTGGTTGAGCACTTGAAACTTTCAAGCTGAGATTCGGCAAAAATGTTGTCGTGTGAGTATTCTCAACATTTCTCTTCAGAGCTGATCACGTATTCCCTTCAAGTCCTTCATGTAGCGTTGGGGGTACATGTAGCACAGTTTAAGAACCATTGTTGTAGAGGTTTTCAAAATGAGACAAAGTTTCTTAAAAATATAGTCTGATGGCAAATGGTAGTTAGTTGAGTTTCTTATCCCTTTATAACATGAAGCTAGATTTCCAGTTGGACTTGCTACTTTTTGCCTCACATGATACTTGTTACTGTACTTGTTGGCAGACTTTTGTAAGCACAAAGCAATATGCAGACGAGTGACATGAGGAAGAACGTTGTAGGAGAATAGCTACTGCTGCTGTTTCCCCTCATAGTTGCCAAAATGAAAAATTGGGAATGTATTCATACATGACATTTTTAGGATTCATTCATTTAAAAAAAAAAAATGTTCACAGTAGTAATAATAAAGATTTTCATTATTGCCTAATCACATCTGTCATGTACAAATCTCATTGCTATAGATGAATTCCTATATATTAATGAACATGAATGCACCTCATTTCTGGTACTTGTTTTCATTGATCAGTTGAACATAAACATCAAACACTGGGAAAGCAAAAACCCTTTTACTGCTAAACTCACAGACCAAACTTTTGTTCCAACTGGCTGTTACAACAGCATCAAGCAGAGAACCCTGTTGCCAAAACCAGTCTACCAGCAGCCCTCATTTCCAGCCAGGTAGTTCAGTCCAGCGCTGTTTAAGGTAATTCCTACTGGGAATCCACTTTCATGTGATACCAGCCTTTAATTAAGCAGAAACACGGAGATAACTGAATATTGTTCATTGTCAAGTGCCCCTGAATTTTACCTTTTGCTACATGCACATGCACTCCAGTACAGCAAGGTCATCAGTGCTGGCTTGTGGAAATATAACTACAAAATATGTTGTTTTTTTCCTTGGATTTTTCTATAATTATTTTCTACCATCTCAAAAGATTGAACTTGTAGTCCTCCCAGTTGCAGTTCGTTTTAAAGATGGAAACCCTTGGCACAAACTTGTTGTGATTTGACAAAACACCTCAGCCCAAGGGGAAGCAACACATTAAAATGGGGCTGTGACCTTGAACCAACCAATAAGAGGCCAGCTTCTATGCACAATACCTTAACTCCCCAATTGGCAGGGGCTGACATGCAGTTGCAGTGCATCAGCATCAGCAAGGTCTACTGCTGTAGTGTTGAAAATTATACAGTTAAGTATCTATTTACAGGGATTTTTTGTAACATATTTCCAGCATTGAGGAAGATCAGCAAATTACAAATTATATTTGATAGAACACAGGAATGAAGTCATAGAGGGAAACAGGTTTATGACACATGAATTATGTCAAAAGGGGAATCATGTTTATTTGACATTGTCATATTAAACATGTAACTGTTCATTCGTGCATGTTTCCTCCTTTTGACAGTACCAATTTACAGTCACAAGGGGAAACATGTTTATAACGACACACAAATAGCATCAAAAGGGGGTGTTTTTTATGACATGCATATCAACTTCTGAGATGTTTGTTTCAAGCGTCAATTCCATGTTACAATTACTTGAGAACTACTTGACATGTTACAATGTAAAAAACGCCATTCTTAAGTATTTTTTTCCTAGTTTCAATTGCATTAAAGATAAAATGGGGTTTCCATAAAAAACAAACAAATAAAATCATAAGTTTTGTTGAAAATCATACATCCTTATGTAGTTGAACGTATTTTGTCCACTAATTTCATGAGCCCCACCCATAACTATATATCTGCGAAAGCAATTTTTATATATTTATTGTTCTTCATGATATATTTCCGGTGATAATTTTAGGCGACTCACCCTGCATATTATATTTTATATATATATATATATATATATATATATATATATATATATATATATATATATATATATATATATATTCATCCTTGCCCCTTAGAGCAAGAAGATAATTGCCCCCCTCTCGCTGGCACCATCTCCTAATGAGATGTGTATTCAGCAGTTCAAAAAAAGAATTTTAAAAATTCAACTACCTTGTCCCAGCATAGGTAAAAAACTAAGAATAATGTATAACACATAACAGGTGTGGACAATGCAAGAAATTTTTCTTAGTTATTATTTGAAAATGAAAAGTCTTGGAGTTCATCCTCTTGAAAACATTTTTTGGGAAGTTACATTTTAAATACCACACTTGAAACTACAATGGAGAGTGAAATGAAAATCTTAATTTGTTCTTGTTTCTTATTTAGAAGATTCCTGTATGTAGGGGTGGAACAGGTTTGCTGCATTCTGGCAAAGACCTATTGCTGATCTACATATACAGGGTGTTTCTGTGACCGTGTTACAGACTTGCAGGGGTGATGGAAGGGAACAAATGCAACAAAGTGAGATAGGAAATCCTGGTCTGAGAATGCCCCAGTCAAAGGTTACAAACCAAAACCCTCGAAGGGTAGGCAACCATGGACAACATAGACGGGAACCACAAAAGATGTCTGGGGAAGTGGAAAAAACACAGAAGAACTGCTGCAGTGGTTTAAATGAGTAGTACCTGCAGCCATTATTACAGCAGTTGTTCAAAACGACATCCCCCCTGCCTCAACACAGGCATGACAGCATCGCAATTTGCTGTCACTTTCACTCTAATATCCCAGGAGTCATTTGGACCAGATCACAGGCTGCAAGGATTCTTGCCAAGAGTTCCTCTACATTACTAACAAGTATCTCATAGACAACACTTTTGACATGACCCCACAAAAAAAGAAATAAAGTTTGGTCAGATCAGGTGAATGAGCTGGCCAAACAACTGGTCCGCCTCTCCCTATCCATCGCTGAGGGAAGGTCTGCATCAGAATATCACAAGCATAAGCTACGAAATGGGCTGGGGTCCATAATGCTGAACGAGAAGTGGGACATGTTCCAATAACTTGGGGAGGATCTCTCTCAGAAACAAAGTGTACACGGATCCAGTTAATAGTGGCGATAAAAGATACGGACCTATTGAATGTTTGCCGACAATGCCCGCCCACATGTTTACAGCAAATCTGTCTTGATGATCCCCTTGTGGCATGGAAATTCTCATTGGTCCATACATGGCTATTGCAACTTTTCAGCATCCCATCTCCCGTGAAACATCACTCATCAGTGAAAAGCACACCCCAGCACAACATAGTGTCAAATACATTACAATTATGTAACTCATGTAACATGGTAATATTGCAACATCACAGAACAATGTTTCTCATATGTTAAAGTAATGTGGAAACGTCTGCAAACATAATATAACATCCCAAATGTTAACATAACGTTCCATTGTAACATTACAGTAATGTGATTTCACATTTCAGTTACATTGCTGTAACGTCTATTCATATTACATTTGCATCACTAACTAAACTAACTAACTAACTCCCTATCCTTCTTAAACCCGAAGGTTCATGGCTGCAGCAACACAGGCCTTCCATCTTTCCCTATCTTGAGCAAGTTCTATATACTCTTTTCCATCCCTACCGATTTCCCTTAGGTCCATCTCAACGTTGTCCCTCCATCTTCGTCTTGGCCTTCCAACAGGTCTCTTACCATCAGGTTTCCCAACAAGAATCCTGTAAACTCCTCTTTCCTCTCCCATTCGTGCCACATGGCCTGCCCACCTAAGTCTTCTTGATTTAATTATTCTAATAATATCTGGACATGAATACAAATTATGTAGTTCTAAATTATGTAACCTTCTCCACTCACCTGTCTCCTCATCCCTTTTAGGTCCAAAGATTTTCCTAAGGATCTTATTTTCAAATACTCTCAATTTATGTTCCTCTTTCAATGTAATTGACCAAGTTTCACATCCATATAATACTACAGGCAAAATTACTGTTTTGTATATTTTAACTTTTAGTTTCTTAGATATTAAACGAGAAGACAAAAGTTTATGAAGAGAGAAGTAACATGCATTTCCTGAATTAAGCCTACTTTTTATTTCCTCTTTAATATAATTTTCATTTGTTAATATTACTCCTAAGTATTTGAATTTGGAAACTGGTTCAAACGAGTTGTTATCAATAATTATATTATTACCTAACACTTGGTTTCGGCCTGTAAGCATATATTTAGTTTTCTCTTTGTTAACTTCCAAACCTAGCTCTTTAGCAGTTTTGAAAAATATTTTAGCATTCTTCTTAATTGTATTCACATCATCCCCCAGTAAGTATACATCATCTGCATATGCTAACAACTGAGTCACACAATTTAATTTTAGTCCTTCTTTAGTTTCTTTTACCTTCCTAACAGCATATTCTAAGGCAAAATTAAAGAACAATGGAGATAATGCATCTCCTTGTTTTATATTAATACCCACACGAATTTTACTTTCTGTTTCACTGGTGCATATTTTTATCATACTAACAAGCTTCTTAGGTATTCCAAACTCTACTAATATATTATATAATTTATCTCTTTTGACCGAATCATATGCTTTTTTGAAATCAATGAATAGCTGATGGACATTTTGATTATATTCCCACTTTTTTCAAGTGTCTGTCTGATGTGAAAATTTTAATCTGTAGTTGATCTGTTACGTTTAAATCCACATTGATAATCACCTATAATTTCATTAGCATATGGGGTTAGTCTTGTTAAAAGAATGTTAGATAATATTTTATGTGTTGTTGAGAGTAGAGTAATTCCACGGTAATTATTGCAGTTCATTTTATCACCATTTTTAAACACAGGAACAATTATGGATTTTTTCCACTGTTGAGGGATTTCTTCTTTATTCCATATTAAACAAATTAATTTATGAATTTGACATATTAACGAATTTCCACCATATTTAATTAACTCAGCTGGTATTAAATCAATGCCAGGTGCTTCGTTATTCTTTAGCCTTTTAATAGCATCTTTAACTTCAGTCAAGTTAGGTTCTGGAACTAAAGGTTCTGCTGTGTGGACTTCATTTACTTCTGATTTATCTCCTACATGGACATTTAAAACGTCATAAAAGTAGTTCTTCCATCTATTTAGAATATCGCTTGGGTCAGCTAGAAAATCACCGTCTTTATCTTTTATCAAGTTTACTTTAGGTTGCCACCCCTTTCTAAACTCATTTACACCTTTATATAAATCTCTGATATTTTTATTTTTGCTGTTTGTTTCAATTTCGTTAATTTTGCTTTTCAAGTAATCTCTTTTTTTACTTCTAAACGTGCGGTTAACTTCTCGCTTTATTCTATTATAATTGTTTAGATTTGTATCATCAGAGTTATTTAACCACCAAAGTCTAGCCTGATTTCTTATTTCTATTAGATTATGACATTCATTATCAAACCATGGCTTACTTTTTCTTGGTTTATGGTATCCTATACTTTGTTTAGCTGCTGATTCTATTGCATTACGTATGTGCTCCCAATTCTTATTTACGTCTGTTTCATTTATATTTTCATCATCATTTAAATCCTGCAAAACATCAAATCTATTTGACAGTTTAATTTGGTAATCTTTCTTAATTCTTTCATCAGTAAACTTTCCTGTATCAAATTTTAGAACTTTTAGATTTTGTTGCTTATGATTTATCACTGAGAGTCTTTCTCGTAATTTAGCAATTACTAAATAATGGTCACTGGCACAGTCAGCACCTCTATGTGTACGAACGTCAATTATACTAGTATGCCTTCTCTTATCAATGAGAATATGATCTATCTGATTATGAGTTTTACCATCTGGAGAAGACCAGGTATATTTATGGATATCTTTATGTTTAAAAGTGGTACTTTTGACAATTAAATTCTTTGAGGTTGCAAAGTAATCAATCTTATACCATTATCATTACTTAATTCATGAAGACTTTCTTTACCAATCGTGGGTTTAAATGTCTCTTCTTTGCCAATCTGTGCATTACAGTCACCTAACAAAATTTTCATATCATACTGAGAAAATTTATCAAAGACCTGTTCTAACTCTGTATAAAATTCATCTTTAGTATTATCATCTTTATCTTCCGTTGGTGCATGTATGTTTATTAAAATAATTTTACACCACCTACCCTGTAAAACTGCATATGATATCCTATCATTAATAAATTCTACTGTTTTAAGAGCCGAGATAATTCTATTATTTATGAAAAAGCCTGTTCCAAAATTATGATTTTCAGTACCACCATAGAAAAAAGTATAATTTTTAGTTTTACAATTCCCTTCTCCTGGCCACCTAACTTCCTGGACAGCTACTACATCCAATTTATACTTAACTATCTCATTAACTGTACACTGAAATACCCCAGGCCGGTAAAGGCTCAGAACATTCCAGGTGCCTAATTTAATATCCTTATTCCTAACGTAGATCTTATCCTTAGTCCAGGGACCTCCCAAAGTAGTCCCCACCTGGAGATCCGAATGGGGGACTATTTTACCTCCGGAATATTTTACCTTGGGAACATCCATGGCCTTATATTGCTGTTTCTGGACTTTTTTTTTTTACAGTGCAGAGTTGTCAGCTCTACGCCTAACCCCCAATATGAATGGAGGAACTACTACACAAGACAAACACAAACACATTAGACAGCACAATTACTACACAAGACGAACACAAACACATTAGACAGCACAACTACTACACAAGACACACACAAGCACATCACAACTATAACACAATATAAACACAAACACACCACAATACAGCAGAATACTAGGATTAATATTTAAATATCCAACTGATCAGAAGATTCAGCCTATAACAAACACACAGCTCAGTATTATAATCTTCTAGTTTAATAAAATAATTATTTTAGAAACTGTAAAACACTTTTTTTAGCTTCATGGTCACACAAGTGTGACCATGAAGCAACAGGAGAGCAGACCCAGACAACTGCAATTCCCGCCCCAGCACCTGTCAAAACACTCCCGCCCTCCCGGCCAGCCAGTAACTTGGTCAACCGGAGGTTATTTTATCGCCTTCGATAAATTGTCTGATCGATTTTTTGTTTACCCAGGAACATGCCCCATAGGAGATTTCCGAGACCGGGTTACGCTACACACTCGTAGCTCCCCAATTTCTTCACGATGGTGGGTTGCGTCACACTGATATAAATTCGAGTTACATTGCAGTAATTAAAATGCTTCAATACCATTGTTTTGAAAATGGCTATGTATTTCTGAAGAATGCCCGTGAGACTTTAAATTTGTAATTGCTTAGGCACGTCTCTCAGCATGTGCATCCATTTCACGTTTCGGTCTGTAGATATTGCATACTTTCATATGTGCTGAATTTGAGTCTTACATAATATACAAAATTATTATTTAGATTTGTAATTGCACAGAGTTGTATCCTTCCATGTATGGGTTTTAGGTTGACAGTGCTGTTTATTAAGCTCTGTAATATGGGACGTTGTCAATCATTCCACTACGAGTTCAGTCCGTTCGAGCATAGCATGCTCGAGCGTGGGAGATTCAAACGAATTTGCGTGAGCAAAAGTAGTTCGATGCAGTACTCTAGAATACGTTGTTTTTCTATCATTATTTGTATCATTGGTTCACTTCTTGTTGGTTTGCTGAATGCATTTTCTTGCTTTGTTTTATGGTACGGTTGTAGCTATGTCACTTTTCACAGAATATGTGTGTTCCTGGAAACCCTGGCATGCCTAACTTCACGACAGGAAATAACGTCTCAAATGCAATCAAATGCTGTGTTGGGTTGCCAGGTTCAGGAGCAAAATGGGCTTGTTTGAATGACTGTAGATCCGAAATGACAAAGCAACGAGAAAAATGTGACTGTGAAAAGTTGTTTGTTTTCATGTCATCTATACGTTTCCGTGCTCCATGAGCACCATTAAATGACACCCTGTGTGTATATACGTGGTCTGTTAGGAAAGTAATGAGACTGGCAACACTGAGCATGAACCGGCAACGCTGATGCCCCCACCTTCACACAGCAGGTAGGTGAATGTTTGCCGTTGACTCAGTACAAGTTTCAACTTGCTACAGTTGCTACACAATTGTTTAGAGCGTCTGACGTGAAGTTGTGTTTGTTACGAAAATGGACTGGCAAAAGTTTGAACAACGTTGTGCCATCAAATTTTGTGTTAAGCTTGGCGAATCCGCCACTGTGACTTATGAAAAGTTACAAAGGGCTTATGGAGAACATGCACTATCTAGGACACAATTGTTCAGATGGCAGAAGTCCTTTTTAGAAGGCCGAGAACAAGTGGAAGACGAACTTCGGGCAGGAAGACCTTCAACCTCAAAAACGGATGACAATGTGGAAAGAGTGAGGTCTCTTGTGAGGTCAGATCGTCGATTGACGGTGAGAATGATCAGTAGTGAGTTAAATTTGAACGTGTGTACCGAATGAAGTCCTTGCAAGACTCAGGAAAAGGGTGACCAGACATTGCATGCACTTCCATGCTGCACCACAACAATGCAGCATATCACACGGCAGTCTCCATCAATAAATTTTTGGCAAAAAAAGCATTCCCGTGGTTCCTCAGCCCCCTTATTCGCCGGATCTCAGTCCCTGAGACTTTTTTTATTTCCCTTGCTCAAAAACCACTTGAAAGGATGCCATTTTGATACTTTGGATAATATCCAGAAGAGCGTAACCGACAAGCTAAAAGATATTCCAGCAGAAGCCTTCCAGCACTGCTATGAACAGTGGAAACAACACCTCCATCGCTGTGTAGCGGCCCAAGGGAACTATTTTGAAGGGGATAACCTTGATTTGTAAAAATAATAAAATTCATCGTTTACAGAAAATCAGTCTCATTACTTTCCTAACAGACCACGTATACACACACACACACACACACACACACACACACACATATTTTTTACTAATGCACATGCAACCTCTCTCCTCTTCACCAAAAAATCAAAGAAAAATACTTTTTCTTTGGTGTGAATTATGTGGAATTTTCACATCTGTATTCCAGCAAACAGAATTAGATGAGGAAAAAAATACAAAACTTTTTCTTTGGACAGTAGCATAAGGTTCCCACAGATAATGAAAATTATTGAAAAACAATAAGATGTAGCATTATTAACTATGTACTACAATTATGAATATCTGACAATAGGAGGGAAAACCCCCCAGGAAAGAAAACATTTTTCTTGTCCTTGGTAATTAGTGGGTGAGCAAAAGATGGCTAATTAAAAGAAAAGACCAGTGGACATTACTTTCTTTTTCAAGAAATAAAAAACGTAATATGTCCTCAGTGGTCTGATTCCTATGAAATTCAAGTGTTTAGTTTCCCCACTGGTTCTCCAGGTAGCTATTCACCTTGGGATAAACATGATCCAAGCACACCTGGGACAAATACAACTGCACGTTTGTGCTCTTAAATGTCAAATATCAAAGTGTGATAGTGGATATTTAAGAATTTTAAAAAATAAAACCTTAAATATGTAAAAGATATTGATTGGCAGATTTCTTTTAATGTGGATTGAGTTTCAAATGAAGCATATAAGAAAAAAAAATGCTTATCAATGAGCATATTTTACAAAAAAAAATGTTCATTGATAATATCTTCCAAGTAAGCAAGCCTGGAAATGATTACCTTACCATGCCTGTTCAGTTCAGTACTTAGTCCACACCAATTCGTGCCTTAAGCAAACAGTGAACAAATCAGCAAGAGGGTCTGCAACAAATGCAAGCCCATCATAATCAAGCACTTATGGACATCTTTCACATCAATGAGTTGAACATCCTTACAGTGACAACTCGCCACCATGTTTTGTACACTAAGCAAGCCTTATTTGAGTGGCTCCGAGCACAAGTGGCAAAACTCCATTCAAGATAGTTTTGAGAAAAAGGCACACTTAAATACCTTAACACTATGTTTAGCTGACTTAGCATTGCCTCTATGAACAATCATTTTAAATTTCGAAGATATTTACTTCTAACATTGAAATGTTGATACTTCACAGTTCTAGTTATAGTTCTTCATGTATATGTAACTCAATTTTGTTGCAAAGCAGAGTAATGTCACTTGTGCTCTGAACCACTCACATGAAACTAAACAAATCCAGAATGTAAATGTAAAACCGTGAAGTTGTTTGAAAATACTTTGCAGGTAAATATGTTTTAAAAAACATGAATAGTGCTTTGCCAGTGCCCCATGTACACTTTTGTTCACAAAAAGTGGCACATCGTTTGAGTTGAAGACCAGCTTCATGGCCAGAAGTACAGACGAAGTAAGTGTTCGGAAAGCAGCAGTGTTGCTTACGATCAATCAATTTAACCATATGCAGAGAATTTTGTCTCTCAGACTCAAAGAAAAGGGCTAACAGAAAGATTTCTACATAAATATTAATTAACTGGAATTTCCACATCTACAATCAAAGTGATGTAAATGTGAAATATTCCTGAAATTTATTTTAAAAAGAAACACATTTTTGATGTTCGTGTCAAAGCAGTTATCACAATTTGTTAGAATGCAAGGCCCCAGGTTCGAATTTGGTCTGAGCATGGGTGATCTTTTTGAGTCTCTCTTCATTGTTGCTACTAGCCAAAAATGAAAGAAAAGCAACACTAAATAACGAAAAGGGAAAAACGCAATAAGAACAAGCAAGACAGAAATAGTGCTGTTGCAATTCCAGAAAATGAATGCAAAAAAAATCTTTGAGAAATAGTGTTATCCTAGTCCAGGAGAAGGCTTGAAGAATAAAAAATCTCCTTTCCCATACACTTTGGCAAACAGAATCGCAAAGTTGGCACTGAATATGGGATGGGAAAAATAATAGAAATCCTAAAGGAAGAAGAGTTTATGCCACAGCCAGGGACGCACATGAGAGGAGGTACACCTCCCTCCCCCTCCCCCCACACACACATCAGTCATTCAGGCTATTAAAAATAAGTCAATGGTTGTCCTCTCATTTAACTTTAACAGTAAATGGATTTTTTTAAAAATAAAAATTGTCGGGCTTTACTTGTTTTACACGTGCAAGTTGGTTTCGTAATGGAGCACATAAATAGAATTGTGACTCTCGTAAAATTCTTACCGAATGAAAGAATGTCTCCAAAGATTCCAGAGCAATGACTATCCATTTCGAAATAAATAGTTTAAAATAAAAAAAATATGTGCCGTTGGTTAATGAGATTCGTCGTCACATAGCATAATGCGCTATATTGACGGAAACTAGAGAACAGTTATCATTTAGGGTTGGAAACACTAACCTTCCACAAAAGCAGGATTTCCCAAAGTCTTCATTAATTTTCATGCATAAGATTCACTTGTATTTTGTCAGCAATGTGTACAACATATGAACCCTATCTGATTAAGCATATTGCTTTCAAATTAATGTAATTAGCGAGAAGCGACATTAAAAGTTTTGAGCTGGACAGGGAAAGATGCAATCTTATGGATAAATTACTCGAATAGCTTGGTTTTTTTCACCATGGCTTGTGGCCATGTCTGTAAAAGACCAGCTTTGCAAGCTGAAATCTTAGGTTCGAATCCCCGTGTCTCCAAAATATTTTTTCTTACAAAATGGGTGCTACATAATGTATTTTATTCTCGTCACACCAATTGCAGCCTGAAACTTGGTTTTTGTTTATGTGCCAATAAGAAAATATGTATTGAAACTATTACTCGTTCAGAGAACGTGACTGTTACTCAAGACTACTTGAAATTGAGATTTTTTAGTTGCTGCTAAGCCTCGATATTTAAAACAAGTGCTACAGTTGAAATTGTTTTGTGATTCCAGTTAATTAATATTTACGCTGCAATCTTTCTGTTAGTCCTTTTCTTTGAGTCTGAGAGACACAAAATTCCCTGCATATGGTTAAATTGATTGATAGTAAGCAACACTTCTGCTTTCTGAACACTTACTTCGGATGTACTTCCGGCCACGAAGATGGACTTCAACTCAAACGAGCATGCCACTTATTGTTAACAGAAGTGTACATTGATGGAAGTGCAATTCTTAACATTCACACACACACACACAAAGTTATATTAGTAGGGTTGGATGAGTCATAAATTGAGGGAACAATACACAAACCTTGGAGCCAATAAAGAATCCATCGAATATTGTTGAGCCGCACTTGTTTTGTTAAGGGTTCAAACACTAAAATAAAGATAGCACAAATTCAGGTTATTTCAAAATAATTCCTTTATTGATACAACTGAAAATAATGAATAAAATAAAACCTAGAGGTTACAAAGAAAGAGGTATTCATGAAATTAAAAATAAAATGTTTTACACAAATGCTTGATTTATTATGATGATACATGGGATAAATGTGGTTAACTTGCTTGATGCTTGATGTAGATGGCTGGTCCGCACTGTTTTCAGAACACCCGGCGATCTGCTTCTTCCTGTAAAAGTTTTCATTTAAAGAATTTTGCACAAGTTAAATCAAACCAAAGATCTATTTGTTCCTGCCGTCTTTCCAAAACTTGTATCTGCTCTACAAGACTACATTTTCAATTTCAGATTGAAATTGCAATCCTTTTAAGGATACAGTTCCTTGTAATGTTGTATTTACCTTCTGAGAAGAAGATTATATTTATAATTAAGACACCCATATTGATACGTAAATAAATATTCTGGGTGCATGTTTGGTGACAAAGAGTGCAAGAAAATAGGTGCTTCAATTTTGTATCATGTTAATGTCAGTAAAAAATTGTTTCAATCCCTCAAAATCAAATTCACACTTCTGTATTACCTCTATCCAAGTCAGGATATTAAGTTTGTTTGGGAATTTTGAAATGTTTGAACATTGCAACTTTTTATAACTTTCATGAATGCCACTGTAAGATAAATTCACTGAATTACAAAATTACTAATACAGAAAGAGATTAGGGAGGTAGAGGGCACCAAAGTGTCGACCTGCTTGCATGAAATGTATTTTTCTTCTCTGAAGGATGACTCCTCACAACTCTGCATTAGCCAAAGAAGCCTTCATTACAGATAGATACAACTTGTAATATGAAATGCAAGCAATGTACAAGAAAAATATAGGGACTTATTAGCTTATCTAAACAAAGTAGATTTAATTTTGGCACCCAGTTGGAGATATCAGATTGAATACTTAGTGACAAACTTGTTGCTTGAGCAAGATTTGAACATGACATCCTGTGCCTTGCAATAAACTTGCCAAGCCTTCTTTTCAGGTTACAGCATTTGTCACAAATTCACAGTTATTTTTAATTCCACGTGAAAATATCAAGTCACTCTATGTTCAGAGAGTGTGACCAAAAGCTTAAAATGAGGACTGACCCACTGACATGTGTCCCGATTCATTACGGCACCTGGGACACATCAAAACTGTAATTTCTTTGCAATGGCCATTCCATAGTCTGAGACAATTATGAATTTATATGTACGTAAAAAATTATATGATTCATTACGGTCAGACGAAATGCTGTCCATTGCAATGACAAGGCTGAATAAGATAGTCAAGGAACACACGAAGCACAACGAACAAAGATCATACATGGGTTGCTATATGATTTAATAAATATTCTTAAATGTACATTCAGGAAATAATAATTTTTTACTGATTTCAGTTTGTTTAACAATGCAAAGTATTGACCCTAGGATTTATGTATATTGTTACTTACAAATTTGATCTGTCTATTCGGAGTTTGGCCTGGACAAGCCACTTTGCAACAATATTAGAAATCTCTTGTTCGGTTCCACTAGATTATAGGTGACGAACTGTTCCTGGAAGAGAAAAATACATTAAATATGTCAGTAATAATTCATTTATAGTAGATGACACATTTGCAATGTAATTTTGAGAATTTTAAGTGTAAAGTGGTGTACGTCAAGAACAGTGTCAAACTGCAGGGTGACAATCAAACAGCAGAATACTACACTAATTAAAAATACTTATATTCTGTCTCAGGATTCTCTGGAGCCAGCAAACAAAAACAGGTCTCTGCATATGTGGAGACTTGAGAGGGTTTCACCAATGAACTCACGAAAGGGAGTAAGCGAGGGCCATTTGCAGTAGCATGCTTCTCCAACTCACTTTTTCCCCTTCTCTTCCATTATGTGCAGTTTTGCTCCACAGATTCCAGAGACAGGGTATAGATGATAATAAGCTTTAACATTATTGAAGGCTACACTCAAAATACAGCCCACACTCTACCAAAGATCAAAAGTCACTCAGAATAAGTTGAATATTGTTGATGGACAAGCCAAATCAACATCAGACACCTCAAATATATATTGAACATGTGGGTGGTATTGGAGGCCAGCAATTTTTTTTGCCAGAGAATAACCTAAATGTTCAGAAAAACTCCACACACATATTGAATATTTGAATATACTAGATACTATAAAATACTTTTGGTACATAAAATGGCATTTTGTGTTAAAATGGTGAATGTAATCCTAAATTTGATTATAGAAACTATTCTTTGTACTAGGGCTGAACCGATACCCCTTTGAACAGATGCCTACACCGATACTCTTACCAATTCCCACCAATACTGATACTTGAAAATTGAAATAATTAAAATTTGTTCAAAATACTGATCATAATTGGTGTGTAAATATTCTTCTCCAAATATATGCATCAATTTAAAAATAAATTTGCTTTCAAATATTCAAGAATTACATCAGAATATTAAAATAGATGTCATTTAATGACAAAATACAGTCTTCATGCAAAATTAGAAGAAAAATTGAGTTTTGCATAATTTCCAGGATAATCAGTCTCAACGAAAGTGTCAGTTGGCATTTTTGCAGACCCCATGAAAGACCAATTAAAAACATACCGATACATCGGCATCAGCTCAGCCCTACTACTTTTTACACAAAATAAAGATTTCCCTTCTGTGCATACGTGTAGTTATCAGAGCATCAAGTTTATTCCTGTGCAAAGGAGTCTAGTTTTGATTCTCAAATATTTGCAGCATGATTAATAAATGTTCTATGAATTGTATAATTCACAAGATATTTCAGACTTCAGAAAATGTCGCATCAGTAAATAAACTCTAAATTTCACGTTTAATGTCATGTTCATCTTGTGACAAAGTATGGCAGGAGAATGCTCATTGCACCTTTCAAAAACATAAAAAATACACATTTCACATTTGTTTTTCATCAAAAACGAACTATACATGCCTCTACACATTTTACATCACAACAATCACAAGTGAATCAATGGCTAATATGAAAGTGCTCACCTAGAATCAATCTGCAGAGATTTAAATCTTTGAAAGATTTCTTCTTTTTCGCACCAGGCCAACTATACTGAAGTGCTACCTCATCACTTAACACTCACCTCAGGATATTTACTGTGACATTATAGTGAGAACCACCGATGAGCTTGAGAGCGTTTGCCTGCAATATAAAAATTTCACAATTACAGTGTATGTGACAGAAATGTGTGTTATAAGAACAAAACAACAACAAAAAAGCAACCAGTGATGTTTAAGTTTTAGTTTTAAGTCCACTTTATGCTAACTAAAGGCTGACCAGACGTAGTTTAAAATGGTTAAAATGGGATCCAACCACTATGTGCCTCCACCAGGTATCGAGCCTTGATTCCAAGGTGACAAAGTTAACACTACCATCAGGGGGGGGGGGGGGGGCAGTGTTGTATAAATCTTCTACATATTTGAACAATTTTAATAATTGAAGTGAGAGGCTGGGAGTTGCAGTGTGGGAAGTTTCCTTGCTCTGTTTATTGTGTCCAGGCACACAGAGAGAGTTCGTGAAGTGGGGTGCTATATCTCAAGTCTGTTTATGACCTTATGCAGAAATTTCACGTAACAGTTTATCTTTTTTACACAATGTTCTTGTGTTTTACTTGCATGTTATGTGTGTCAGCCAGTCTGACAAAAACACTGTCCCTCCATTGGGGATTGAACCTGGGAACCCTTGACTACAAGCTGACAGCGTTAGCTACTATGCTATTGGGGAGGCTGTATGTCATGTAGGTGTTAGCACTAGTAATGTCTGTATACAATTCAAATATTGCCAAAAAACTACAGATTTTACACTACAAAAAATCAGATAATACATGCACCTGAAGTTGAAAAAAATACAGTCCTACAAAAACATTGCAGAGGAAGGAAATTAATTCATGATTACCTCCATTTTGCAAATTACTATGGATTTGCGTTTCTGCTTGTAGTAGTGCATTTTGGCCCACATGCTGTATACTTTCTCCACCAATACCCGCCCACAGAGACTGTTATCCATTTTTTACCACTATCCAATTTAGACACAAGACAATTATTAAATATGTATATATATCATGAGTCAAGACTCCGCAAACTATGGGCTACTCTATACATTTCTTATAGTCAAATGCATTGTTATTATAGACACACACAATTAAAGTTTGATACTTTTGTATATGCAGGAAAACAAATGCTCATCATTCAAAATAAAATACATGTACACTGCTCTCCATAAATTAAGCAACAAATAGTGATCATCCAATAGAATCAAACACAATCCAATACCTGGTATGCCAGAAATCCGAGGGCACGATGATTGCACTTTATGACTCACCTGTTTTCCCTAACGCATTCGTTGCTTTCTTTCAGCGTGCCCACCACTCTTCTTCTCTTTTCTCCAACTGTTTTCTCTTTTACCTCACATTTTCTTGTTGTTGCTTAATTTCTGGAGGGCAGTGTATTTATCTCACGATGTAATTATGATTAGAATCTCTTTGCAACTTGCAAACCAATATTTATGTTTTTGTGTGCACCTGGATCCAAAGGGTGGCCACTCTAGGATCATGGTAAAATTCAAGTATAATTCCCAGTTTACAAGGCGAACTAGCCAAAATTCAAGGGTACAAGATGATGTTATTTTTCTATTTCAACCAAACATATTACAGTTTTTCACCCTCCTACACACACACACACACACACAAATATATTAACAATATAACCGGTCCCCGTGGCAGAATGGTTAGCACATACTGCTACAATACCAGGGGTCCAAGGTTCTAATTCTGGCCTGGGCATAGATGTTTGTGAGCATCCATTCATCAATTTCATCATATTATCACTCATCCCTGTCTTTGCAAATAAGGCAAAAGTGGCACAAGAAGTGAAGTAAAATAAATCAATATTAACAATATAAGGTGTCTGTGCAATTCTAATATGTTCAAAAATTCAAATTCAATTAAATATACATATAATATTGGTTTGCGAGAATTCTGTTTTATGTTCCATGAAGCTTTATTTTCCTTCCTCAATAAAAATAAACCCTAAACTGTGAAAAACTTGCCTCAGGGCATTAATAAATATATATAAATGGATTAATAAAATTTGCAATTCTTCACATTTACGGAGAAAAATTCACGCATAATTCTCGGAGCCAATAATTCATGCTTAATTCTAGATATTCCTGGTGAGTAGCGAACATGATCCAAAAATAGATGGGAAATTATTCTATTCCCCCTCCATTACCTTCTGTCTCTGGAAGAATTCAAAAATTTACCTGCCATACTACATAGCATCATCAGTTCTTAATAAAAAATGTGAAGCAAAGAGTACAGGTAATGGACAAAATAATATGGACACCAATGCAATTGCAGAAAACTTGTATTAGTAGGGGGTTGCCCGCCCCCCTTTTGCCTGAATGACAGCTTGTATCCTACGTGGGATAGACAAATAAAGGTCCTGTACAGTGTGAACTGGAATACGTAGCCACTCCTCGCACAAAATAGTCTCAAGTTCCGAAAGTGTCATTGGAGGTGGAAACCGATTACGCACTTTGGCCTCCAAAATACCCCACAAAGATTCAATGATGTTAAGATCGGGGGACTGTGGACACCAGATGAGATGTTCTACCTCATCACTGTGCTCATTAAACCATGCATCAACGCACCTAGCAGTGTGAATAGGGGCGTTATCATCTTGGAAGATGGAGCATGCATCAGGAAACAAAGTCTGAACCATGGGATGGAGGTGATCACCCAGGATGGTGCAGTACTTCTCTGCGTTGATTCTCCCACGCAGGACGACAAGTGGGCCAAGACCATTCCAAGATATAGCCCCCAAAAAACATCAGACACCCCCCACCATGTTTCACGGTAGGCACTAAGCAGTCAATATCAAATGCTTCAGCAGGAGTTCTCCACACATAAACACGTCCTGTGGTCTGAAATAATGTGAAAGACGATTCGTCTGACCATATCACATGTTCCCATTGCTGCTGTGTCCAATTCTTGTGCTCTTGGCACCACGTTCTTCGTGTCACTGCATTACGTGGAGTCACCAACGGTTTGGGGATGGCAACTCTGCCATGAATGTTCACAGAATGCAGCTTTCTTTGAATGGTTTTCGTTGAAACAGGGTCCTGGAGGTGATTGTTCATCTCTGCGGTTATCTGGGACAGTGTTGTCTTGTGCTTCAACACACGTTGATCCCTGTTGGATAACTTTGTTTTTCGCCCACTATTCTCCTTTGCAGACATTGTCTTTCCATGTTGTCTGTAGGCTGTCAGAACAGTTGACACTGTGCTCCGTGCTACACCAACAAGTGTAGCTGTTTTTGTCACAGATGCTCCAGCCAGGCAGGCTCCTATGATCATGCCTCTTTTGAAGTCTGAAAGGTCGGACATACCTGCATTTGACAGATAGCTGACTGCTCGCATGCAACTCTCACACCAGCTTCTGATAGACTGATATGTTTGCTTTCATCGCCACTAGATGGTTGAAATCTCTGCTGAGTGTTGTTCCTTTTCCACGACCGCGTATATAGGCCTTTGCAAAACAAGGTGTTCATATTATTTTGTCCATTACCTGTAAGTGCTCTTGCAGTTAAATATTGAACATTCTAATAGCCATGATATTCATGAATGCATGCTATATGACAATATGGACACAATAAAACAACTCTGAATTGATACTACATTACAGCAGATAACTAAGAAGCCACGAGAAAGGGGTTAAAGGATGTGCGACTGTCAAATATTGATGTGCAAGTGAAGTATACAAAATCAGTGTGGTGGAGTGTAAGGAAAAGAAATATGTAAATAGTTAGCAAACCGGACATATTTTTTTATATAGAGTTTAGTTATGTGACAAAATTAACACAATATGATTCCATTTGATAGAATTCTTCAAGTTGATATGTAAAAAATTAACCTAGGATTGCTTAGAATATTTCAAATATTCCCTTATTATATTGCCTTTGTACCCTCTCCAACAATCCATCTCAACTTCAAGTACCTCTGTCTGTTCAGTCTTCACTAGAATGAGTGTTCAGAAACAAACAATTTTCAGAAATTGTAAAATGGCATTGGATGAGTTACTGTGATGCAAAAAGTGATTGCACCCGTAAGTAATCACTGTCAGAATTATTAGCCTTCCTTTCATCCAGTCTGAACATTTTCTCAGTAGAGGCACATGCACGGTGGTTCAGATTCAACAGATTCCACTTTAAACTGTTATGTCCAGTCTCGATTAGTCTATCTGCGCACAAAATGGACTTCCAACCATTCTTTCCTGGGCATACAATGTACATTAGGGTGATGACTTTTTTACAACCTCATTTCCCTGTACCATAATTTGATGAGCTTTCATTAAAGATTAGATAAAATCTTACTTTCAAGGTGATTAGATAAAAAAACCTCATGCACAAAATGATTTAAAAAATTTTATTTATGAGTATTTTTGCCCTTTTTTTGAAGTCACTGTAAGCAGATATAAAATTGAACACAAGCTTTAGTCACATATATTATAGGGTCATCAAACACACAAGGAAGTCAATTATTCACGATAATGTCATAGGACAGGATGAATCTCAGTGGGAGGTTGTCCTTGTTGCGGCAGGAGTCGTGCAAATCTAGCATAACTTTGATCGCACGCTCACAGCACTGATTGCTTCGGACAATGTTGTTTGGAGATTCATCTGTTTTCCAGTGGGTTTTCAAGCATTTGAGACCAGTTGGGTAGTCATTCAGAACTGCAGATAGTTCATCAAAATCTTCAGCGTGGAACAATTGACTGCTGAACCAATGGTCAGTCTATGAGTAGGAAATGAATGAACAAATTTTACGCAGCCTGTTCCGGGTTTCATGCATCAGAATAAACGCAAGAAGGGCTAGAATGGCACGAGAATTCCATCGTGCATTGCTGATGTTTGGGATCTGTTGAAACTTCACGAAGGGGATCTCATTCCTGTAAGTGAAGTGACGGAAGACACGAGGGAGGTGGTAGAGAAACTTCATGTCGTCTCTCCAGCCGCCTGTTTCCTTAATCTCAGTTTTACCGTTGCTGAAGGCTACTTTCAATTTATCATAATTGCTCATCAAATCCTGCACAAAGAAGTACTCTATGTTTGGTGATTTAGTCGAACCATGGAGCTCATCGTCCATGACAACGCGAAGAACGCAATCCAGCACATGGTGCTGGCAACTGATGAACTTGGATTTGGGGTGACCTTTCTCTTCGAACATTTGCTGCAGCAAACAACAACGCCTGTCTTCTTGCCGGTATTCACGCTTGTTGTGTCGGCAACAATCATCACAGTTGATCCCCACAGGTTGAACTCCTCTAACACATCCTGGAGTCCTTCTGCGATTGTTTGAGCTTTCCCATCTTTCAATTTCCATACAGACAACTTAATTTCCTTTCCTTTATTCTTGAGGACCACAGCCTGATATTTAAAGCCATCAATGTGTTTGCCGTCAAAGTGTATGCTCCACTTCTCCAGATGAAGCGTACTCAACTAGTGCTACTTCATCTGAGCAACTCTCGTGTAGATAGCCTTGTGAATTACAGACTGACATGGGGTTGGGATTTCAATGCCCTCACCAGAAAGCTGGCGGCACACCTTTGCTGCCATGTGGGACGACAGCTTTGAGCTTGTAACAAGGCATCTTGCAATGCCTGTTGGGTTATGCTTCCTTGTGCTCGTTGATGCTTCATTTTCATCCTCACAAGGACTGTCTCTGCTGTGTAACTGTCGGGACAATCAGGTGGCGCTGAGCTGGTAAGTGTTGACATAGTCGCTTCCATTGCCTTCTTTCGCTTGGATGGGTGGATGGTCTTTGCACTAGCACGTTTGCAACTGGAATAACCAACCTGGCCCTTGCTCTCAATTTGCAATTTTGTAGAGGTTCTCCTCCTCTTTGCACATCCATTCACCTTTCACCTTGGTCACGTCAAACAGTTCATTCAATGAATCAAAGTTTTGTTTCTTTCTGCATCGCTCATAGTCTTTCAGAAGGTTTGCTAGTTTTGCACAAATGGCTTGATCAGATACATGCGGGAAGTTCAATGTTTTGCTCCATAGGGCTTTAAGCTCCACAGCAATTAGACCGATCCTCTCTGTCCGTTCTTTGGCAGTGGATTCAAGAAATTTGAAGCGTCCAATGACGTGGCTTTTCAGGGGCATGCGACTCCGTTCACTCAAGGGTGCTACATAAATTGCCACGTTGCCTCTTCTTGATGGCGCTTGAAACTGGACTAAGTTCTTTGTCTAGGTTTCCTTGTTCTTCTCCTTGTTAGAAGAGCTCTTCTTGAACGACATGTTGTCTCTACTCAGCAACTTATATAGAAAAGGCCCTAACGTAAATATTAAATACGTAACAAATTAAAGAAACTGTTATTGAGTTTCCATATATTTTATTTAAAAACAAACAAAAAAGAATTATAGAAAATAAAAAAAAGACAGACACTAATAACACTGGTCAACATGAAATTTGTTACAAGGAATGTGAATGGTGTTCTAAGGTAAGTCGATGGTGCTGAATTCAAAAATGAAATCAGTTTTTCCCTGTCGGCCTCACCTTTCTTGTTACACACTAACCTGTACCTAATTCAATTCATGAAAATTCTGCCTATTGGGCTGTGGTTTAACCTATATTTACTCTACAGATATTGTTGAATATCAGTCATTATATGACAATAGAATGACCAACACGTTCCTAAGCCCTGGGACCTTCCTCCAATTGCAACAAACCAAATTGTGAATAAGAGAGAGGCATGGCAACACTGTCGATGAGTCATGTCCGAACACGTAGAATCGCAGTGTTGTTTGTTGTCATGTGCATCTCGCATTGTGAGTTCTGACTTAGTGGGAAGTGACTGCCTTTGATTAGGTTGTGATTTGAAGTTTCAGAAGTCGTGTGTAGTGTTAGTGCATAAGAAAATGACTCGTACCTGTGTAAATAGCCCCAATTCATATTGTTACATATGTGGAGAGTTGACATTTAAGTCACAAAAGCGACGAATTACCCCTCTTATAAAGAAGTGCTACGAACTTTATTTTGGGTGTAAAGTTGGGGACCAGGCCAAAACATGCCCCCCCCCCCCCCCACATATGCTGTTTGACCTGTGTTACACTTCTGACAAGCTGGTTAAAAGGATCACATCACATGTCGTTTGCTGTTCCCATGGTTTGGAGGGAACCATCAGATCACACAACAGACTGTTATTTCTGCCTGACCAAAATAGCTGGAATCACGTCGAAAACAAGGAACATTGTGCAGTATCCAAATTTACTATCAGCCATGAGACCTGTATGTCACAGTGAAGAATTGCCGGTACCAAAGCCTCCTGAGAATGTGACTGTGAGTGAAGATGAATGTCGTGACCAACACGGGGAAGAAAGTGCAAGAGGTGAAGAAACTGCTGACCCAACATTTAAAGTGTCCGGTTCATCAATGGAGCCACACTTATTGTCCCAAGGTGATCTGAACGATCTTGCGCGGGATTTACATTTGTCTAAGCAACAGTCTGAACCTTTAGCATCCAACTGAAAGGTTGGAATCTCCTCGCTTGCGATACAAAAGTCTGTTTCTTTCGTGACCGCCATACAATTTTCTCAGAATATTTCTCCCACGAAGGAGACATGGTTTTTTGTAATGACATCTCATCCATTATGGATTGTCTTAGCCATGAATACAGTTCACATGATTGGCGTCTTTTCATCGATTCCAGCAAAGTTAATATGAAAGCTGTACTTCTCTATAATGGAAACAAATTTCCATCAGTACCAATTGCTCATGCTGTTAACATGAAGGAGACGTATGAGAACTTGAAACAGCTTCTGACAAATATCCAATATGAGAAATACAATAGTGACACATGCGGATATCTGAAGGTAATTGCAATTCTGCTTGGTATGCAGCTTGAGTACACAAAGCATCACTATTGTGGGAAAAAATGGCCTCCTCGCAGAGAATTAGTGCCTGGAAAGAAGAATGTGGCAAACACTCCTCTTGTTGACCCCCAAAATGTGTATCTCCCTCCTCTGCACATAAAATTGGGACTAATTAAAAACTTTGTGAAAGCCATGGACAGAACTTCACAAGGATTCATGTACTTGCAATGGAAATTCCCAAGAATCAGCGATGCCAAAATTAAAGAAGGAATATTTGTAGGGCCTCAAATAAGGGAATTGATGAATGATGAGAATTTCATTCAACATTTAACAGATGTTGAAAAAAATGGCATGGTTGTCTTTAACAAGTGTATGTAAAAAGATAAAGCAGAGAAGTATCGCGATATTGTACATGGACTAATTAGATCATACCAACGTATGGGATGCAACAAGTCTCTCAAATTACATTTCTTGAATGATCATCTGGACTTCTTCACAACTAATCTTGGTGCCGTTAGTGACGAACAAGGTGAATGGTTTCACCAAGACATTGCTCTAATGGAAAAGCGGTATTAAGGCAAATGGAGTGCCGCAATGCTGTCAGACTACTGCTGGACCTTACGAAGAGATGTTCCCGAGGCAAAGTTTCATAGGAAATCGGGAAGAAAACATTTTTAGATATGTTTATACACTTTCATGTTACTCATTTGCTTCATTCCTTTGTATACTGACACAGATTTATTACCTTTTACGTTTGTAGCACTTTTAAGAAAGCGAGTCCTTTCGACCAATACACATAGAACATAGGCTGAGGTAGGAAAATACAAAAAAACATTTTTACAGGAAATCTGAGCCCGATTGAGAAATTCTGAAATTAGATCTGCATTCAGGGGCTCAGCAACTTCTAGAAACAGCTTCTTTTGTTCTTGTAACATTCACAAATATTTTTTTTGTAGACCAGTGTAATATATTAGATGCTCAATTATAATTAGCGAGAGAGTTCAATGTAGCTCACCAAATAATACAAGGATTTCTTTATAATATACTCTGGATAATGCGCAATTGCACATTGCGTAATAGTTATAATAAGACAATAATAATATTGACACCAAATTAATCTAATTAAAACTCAACTACCCGCTTTGAACACCTCGCTTATATAGCAGTTTATACCACACTGCGAAACAGCTGAAGAAAATTTTAGTACTGGACAGAAGCTTCCCGAGTAATTACGTCACCGTGACGTCTCAGTCCGGCCGGATGGTCCACGGCGTTCTATGATTTTCTGGAATATTCCATACAATTCTATGGTGAATAAATTATTGCACACCTCCGTTTGCTGAATTATATTATATATAAATATTGTTAATACAATTTTATGAAATGGTAAAATGGCATACATAAAATTTAAAAATGGTTTGTGCGTGACCTTTTTCAATATTTCAATGGAATATAGCTCATTTTAGTCATTAATAGGCAAAAGTTCATCCATTTGTGCTACAGGAAATAATTTTTGAGAAAAAAAATGAAAAAGTCATCACCCTAATGTACATACATGTATGAGGGAAAATGCAGAAATATTAATACCATCAAACTTAACGAACCAATTCAAATACCACAAATGGTTACACCACAGCATGTGAGAGCATTATCATAATGTTAACTACTTATTTTATTATATGAGGTGAAGTGAACAAAAAATAACATACTCACTGCACTGTTTTACAAAAAAATGTAATGGTTACGATTGTTTTATGATTTTTTTTTCAAATTCTCCTAGCAGAAAGACTGTTTATCATAAAATATTGGAAATCATTGTCACACAAAATTTGAACCTTCCTCAAAGTAATGAACACTGTTTGAATTTGAAAAAAAAGTTATATAAGTTGAAAAAAAACAACTTAAAAATTACCTTACGCAAACATGAGTGCTTCCCTTGGAAAAGGTATTATCCATTGGCAAGTGACAGTAAGAATCGTAGACTACTGGGAATGAATCAGAACCTTAGTAGAATGTATTTAGGATCTTTATTTTAATGCTAATAGAACCAAACATAACCTGCCTAACCTAACCACAACAGCATATATTGAACAAAATATTAAATAATCACTACAACTCCGTAGTATGTGTTAATAGACATAAATCAAAATCGAAACATGTGAAAATTGCATTCATAGAATGATGAAATTGCAATAAAACAAAAGGAACTTTGGCCCCCCAAAAATATATATGATTCTGGCCGTGAATCAATACTGGGTCATTTGTAACATGTAACTGCAAATTCTATCAACTACTAAATTCACCAAAATGGACATTGTATGTGACATGAAGAACATTTTATATTCTAACTTTATCACTAAAAAACTGCTTTATTTCTCAATGTAATAGTTACTAGCTTTCAAAACTGTGAGGTGGTAAATTGCTTACATTTCTAACAGACAGGCAACATTTACCCTGCACTTGGGAGCTTGCTTCTGCTTGGATATGCTAAGGAAATTAGTACCAATTATATCTGAAAAATTCCACATAGAATAGAAATGCCAAGGAAAAACCTTCTACCTAAGTGGTATTGTAAGGAGAGATATGGAAGGTTAGCATCAATGAACAAAATATTGACTTCGAACTTCCTCCTACAATACTTTCCAGTATTCTAACGGACTTCCTATTTCCCTTATAATATTTAAAAGATCATTAAACATTTGGAACCGTTACCCTACGAGAACATCTTGATCCACTAACAACAAAAGCATTTATTATTAAAATGCCAACGGAACTAAACCTGACCTACCTGACTTGCCTAACCTAACTAAGAAAGCATTCATTGTACAAAATCTTCAAACATTTTGGCAGCAAGAAAGTACACTTTGATAAAACTCTGCAGTATATGTTAACACACATAAATCAAAATTGAACCATGTACAAAATGCACACATAGCATGATAAAATCACAATAAGACAAAAGGAACTTAAGTCTCTCTTAGCATTAAAATAATATTCCTAAGTGCTTTCTGCCCTACAGGCTATCCTTTACTGTCATGTCTATCTACGGAGAATGTCTTGTCCATGGGAAATGGGCATGCTTGCGTAAGGTAATTTTTTATGGTTTTTTTTCTTTTCCAGTCTTGTGTAGTCTAGAAGCACGAGGGTCACGGCTGCAATCAGTGCAATGGAGTATACAGTAAAGGAACTGGCTGATATGGTGTTTGTGTATGCACAAGCAAATGGGAACGGTAGGAACTAAGGTGCAGACATCCAGCACACACCATGTTTCCCACACTTTTCCGTTTACGGGAAATGTGGCAAGTGCGACGTCAATTCCACGAGCAAGAAGGACGAAGAACTGCAATGACACCCGACCTTGAAGAAGCAGTGCTGGATCGGGTGGAAGGACAACCGTCTATTAGTACACAGGCTGTGGCATGTGAAATTGGTGTGGCCCATAGTACTGTTGGAAAGCTCTGAGGGAGCAGCTGAACCCTTACAATCCACAGCGTGTCCATGCCTTGGGTCCAGCTGATTTCACACCCTACAATGTGTTTAGTGAATGGTTACTGCAGCGCTGTGTGGTTGATCCCAGTTTCATGCCTGTCCCATACAGCGCACCAAGACAGAATCATATTTATGTAACATTACGAAGTCTCATTTACATAACATACTTCAAAGTTTCCTTGTCATTGTAGCTAAAACATGGTGTCTTGCTGTCATTCCTGGCTTTGGTTACTTGTTGCACAGGTATGTCTCCGTATAGTTACTATGATCTCTACCTCTTTCGTTCTCATCATCCACTGTGGCAAACACATTGACTGCGCAGTCCGCACTCAAGCACGCCTTCCTTGAAAGCACACAACCTGAGACCTGAGTAGAGTTTTTGTTCAGAGTTCCTGGTTTGCTTCAAAAATTTGAAAACTTATTCGAAACAGTGGTAAGTGTATTAATATTTACTTTACTTTAACAGTAGCCTTCTTTTGACGAAAATACAAAATTTATAACAAATGCTGCCTATAATTAATTCTACTTCATCCATAAGTGGAAACAATGGCAGCTTCCAACTAGTGCGAAAGTAAGTATAATTTTGTTGTAAAGAGTCATTCCATATGAAATCAACACAGCCCACACACAACCTGACCATCTCCGATTTTCATTAAATTTGGGGAGTTGAAACTATGAAAATTTTTAGTTTCGTGCGTCTTGTAATTGTTAAATTATTCAAGGTCTAAGTTAGCATAAATTGCCCTTTTTGAGCCTGCTTAGCTATACTAAATCTGCTGTAACTCTGCCCCTATTTTGCCTAGGAAGCTCAAATAAAGCTTATTGTACAGGGAATTGAACAAGCTTTCCAGTGATATATAACAAGCCTGCCTACCTTTGGATAAAAATATAATTTTGTCACATTACCTTGACCTTTGACCTTGAATATCTCAAAACATGTCATCACCAAAAATCGTGAAAAAAATATATTTGGTCCTTCATACCATACTCTAATACATATCAAAAAATCATTCTGGGACTGCAATGGGATCAGAAGATAAAAAATAATATGTGTAACTATGTGACTGATAAAAGCCCCACTATATGAACTATGATGAGTCAAATGTCCCTTAACACCCCCCCTACAAAATGTAAAGGAGTTATCCTGGGTATAATTGGTCATGAAAGAAATAGGTTAGGCACAGGAAGATCCCTAGCTGTGTGTGTCAAGTGCAGGTCCGGCATATTGTTGACTGCCATATTGAATTCAACGCAAAAATTTCAAAGGAAAGGGATTGATATGATATATCAAATCAGGCTAGAATTTCACGAGAAATGAAGTGACGAAGGTTTTTCCAACGTATATTTAGCCAGCAATAAGTTAAACGCATATCTTTCACTTATGATATATGCACATTACAATGTTGTCAATGTTCCTGTGAGCACACTCGTTGACGTCTCTCACACTCTACTAGAACATTTGGCAATGTAAGCAGGTGCAACAACATCGCAAGCAGCAACTATGCCTTCTCTCAGATGGTCAATATCACAGACTTTTAGTGCATGCACCATTCTCTTCAAATGTTTTTGAAGGTAAAAGTCCTCCTAAGATGTTAGATCTGGGGAATGTGCAGACCTTTTAATAGATCCCTGTCTGCCCATCTTTCTACATAGAACTTTACCATGAAGAAATTGCCACAATGTCCACAGCTGTTTCAAAACTCTGGAAAAGTGGCATATCGCGTAAGCAAGGATGAAAAACCTGTTCACTTAACAAATCCAAGAAGCCCTCACCATTTAAGGTTCCGTTGTTGAATATGGACAAACCATTCCAGTTCTCCATACACTATACCACAGCAACAACAATTCGGCTGGGCAAATCACAGGTATTCCATATTATTTTTATTAACTTCACCGTGAACATAAAAATTAGCCTCGTCACTGAAGAATTTTTCATTCCAAAGGAAGTGTCACGTAATTGTTTGAGATACTTTCCAAATATTTTTCACTATTCAACTATTCGGTGAATGTCACTCATTAAAATCATATGCAATGGTTTGTATACTTCTTTCTCTCCCGAAATGTCAGCGTGATCTCGATGAGTTAATAATACGTTAGGAGCATTCCAATGCTTTGTTTTTAACACCTCGAAAAGGAGAAAATGGTTACAAGCATGCAGTAATAACTTTTTGCTGGTTAAATATATGTTGAACAAACCTTCGTCACTTTATTTCTCGTGAAATTCTAGCCTGATTTGATATATCATATCAATCCCTTTCCTTTGAAAATTTTGCATTGAATTCAATATGGCGATCAACAATATGCCGGACCTGCGCTTGACACACACGGCTAGGGATCTTCCTGTGCCTAACCTATTTCTTTCATGACCAATTATACCCAGGATAATTTCTTTACATTTTGTAGGGGGGGTGTTAAGGGACATTTGACTCGTCATAGTTCATGTAATGAGGATTTTATCAGTCACATAGTTACACATATTATTTTGTATCTTCTGATTCCATTGCAGTCCCAGAATGATTTTTTGATATGTTTTAGAGTATGGTATGAGTAACCATATATATTTTTTTCACGATTTTTGGTGATGACATGTTTTGAGATATTCAAGGTCAAAGGTCAAGGTAATGTGACAAAATTATATTTTTATCCAAAGGTAGGCAGGCTTGTTATATATCACTGGAAAGCTTGTTCAATTCCCTGTACAATAAGCTTTATTTGAGATTCCTAGGCAAAATAGAGGCGGAGTTACAGCAGATTTAGTATAGCTAAGCAGGCTCAAAAAGGGCAATTTATCCTAACTTAGACCTTGAATAATTTAACAATTATAAGATGCAGGAAACTAAAAATTTTCATAGTTACTAAGTTCCATTCATAGCTTCAACTTCCCAAATTTCATGAAAATCGGAGATGGTCAGGTTGGAAATTGCACATATCTGTATTGATTTTTCAAGGAATGACTAAAATAAAAATGTGTTATTGTGCATGCATGTGTCTAATATATTCGTGTATATAAATAGCACTACTCATATTCTGTGAATCCAAACTATAAAACAAGATAATTTATTTCCCATTTTATGTGCATACGTGAACAAGCATGCAGCAACATAATTCGTCCACATGTTTATCGTTCTGCCGAGCATGGCCGGCTGTTGCAGTAAACATCTCCAGGAAGCATAAATACGTGGGTCGTACCGAAAGTAATGCAAAAGTGGTCATAACCTCTTTATTAACTGATGTAGATAATTCAAATTGCACATGTATTTGGAGTGACTCTTCCTCTATACAAACCAGCTACTGAACATTATCTTCAATTAAAGCGATGCATTTGCACCATCGTTGAACCCAACTCTAGAATCCTCTTTGAAAAAAGTCTGGTGTGCACTGTCGTATCCAATTCTTCACAGCCACTTTCACCTTGTCTGTGTCATCAAATCGTTTTCACCGAAGACTGTCCTTCATGGGACCAAACAAGTAGAAGTCTGAGGGTGCCAGATCTGGCTGTAAGGTGGATGGGGGACCACGGACCAGCCCATTTTGCTGATCACCTGATTTGTTGCCAAAGAGGTGTGTGACTGTGCATTGTCATGGTGAATGTGGATCACTTTCAGATTCTTGTGTGTTCTCTTCCTCCTAATGGCTTCTCTAAGCATATGGAGTGTCTCAATGTACCACTCGCTGTTGATGATATGGCCGCGTTACAGGAAATCAAGGAGAATGACGTGCAATCAAGTTATCCACTCGCTGACGATTCGTGTCAGTGGTCGCAGTTGATGGTCTCCCACTGTGCGGTTTGTCTTGAATGCTGGTTTCCCCTTCTGTAAACTTCTTCATCCACCTGTGCACATAGCTCTTGTCAATGGTGTCATCTCTGTACACATTCCTTGCCTTCTGTGGATGTCGGACAGTGCAGACTGGACTTTTTTCAAAGAGGATTCTAGAGTTGGGTTCAACGATGGTGCAAACACATCTCCTGAAATGGAGACTATGTTGAGTAGCTGGTTTGTATAGAGGAAGAGTCACTCCAACTACATGTGCAATTTGTACGATCTACATCAGTTAATAAAGAGGTTATGACCACTTTTGCATTACTTTCGATACGGCCCTCATAAACTAACCAGGAAGGCGAAGTGTTTTTAGCTATTATTTTTGTGTTGAATATGTAGAAGGCTCCAGTGACCAAGGATCCCTGACCCTACGGTAGACTAATTTTTCAACAATTTCACCATAGAACCAATTGTGGGACTGGTGACCAACCGTGTACCATGGAAAATTTCAATTACTTGTTGAATCTACACGTTTCGATGTTTTATGATGTCTGAAATTTATTTCACCACATGGAAACCACCTTGATTGATTGATTGAGTTGGTGCTTAAAGTCCACTTTATGCACAGTAAGGCTAATCAGGACTAGACCTACAGTTTAAAGTGGGATCCAAACCACTGTGTGCCTCCACCGGGTATCAAACTCTAGGACCCTTGATTACAAGGCGATGATGCTACCACTGCGCCATTGGGGATGCCTTGGAAACCTCCTTGAAAATATGCAGTTTCCCCCATGTGTATTAACTGACCACGACCATGTGCTACTTGTTTTGTCCTATTCTTAACTATATCATAACTAGGGCTCAGATGTTGATGGCCTAAAAAATAAATACTATTAGAATGACCTTAAAATCATTAAAGAAATGGCCTAAAAATAATTTTTGCTTTTAAAATGGAAGCTTGGTTTCTTCATTAATTACAAGAGACTGAATAATTTCATAAAATTCGTTTGATGGTTTAAGCTACCGAAGCAAAGAAAAAAGGCAATTCAGTGCTAATGTAGTTTTCTACGTTTTTACTTCAAAGTTACATGCAATACACCACAAGGTTCTTATGATAAGTTATTCACCTCCTTTCAGAGTAGGCTTTGCACGATACAGTAGTCGTTCAGCAGCTGAAAATAGTTTTATTTCGTGTGGATTACATTACGAGGGTGGTTTGAAAAGTTCTCGGAATGGAATAGAAAGAAACGACTTACAACAGTGATTTTTTTTTATTTTTCAATGTAGTCTCCCTGTAAACTAATGCACTTGGTCCAGCGATGTTCCAATGCCTTGATCCCATCTCGAAAATTAGATTCCTCCAGGCCTGTGAAATACGTGTCAACTTCGGCTATTAGTTCTTCCTTTGAAGAGAATCTCCGTCCACCGAGGAAACTTTTGAGTTTGGGGAAAAGATGGAAGTCTGAGGGAGCCAAATCAGGTGAATAAGGCGGATGTGGCAACAATTCGTAACCAATTTGCCATGGCAACGACACTTGTGTGAGGGCGCGCATTGTCCTGATGCAAGATGATTTTCTTTCTTGCCAAACCTGGCCTCTTTTCCCGTATCTTATGCTTTAGTTGGTCAAGGAGATAAGCGTAGTATTGTCCCATAATTGTTTGACCAGTGGGAAGATACTCGATCAACAGAATCCCTTTCGCATCCCAAAACACTGACGCCATTACCTTTCCGGCCGACCGTATTGCCTTTGCTTTCTTTGGTGGTGGTGAATCAACATGTTTCCACTGCTTTGACTGTTGTTTTGTCTCTGGGGTATAGTAGTGGACCCACGTTTCATCTGTCATCACAAACCGGTGCAAAAAATCTGTTTGGTTTCTCTTAAAACGAGTCAAACATTGTTCGGAAATGTCCACTCTGATGCGTTTATGGTCCTGTGTTAAAAGTCGCGGCACCCATCTTGCAGATAATTTTCTCATATCCAATTCAACTGTTACAATGTGATACGCCCATTCGGATGACATTCCTATAGCTTCAGCAATTTCACGCACTTTCAGTCGGCGATCCTCCATGACCAATTTATGCACTTTTTAAATAATTTCTGGGGTAGTAGCACATTTTGGGCGACCAGTACGTGGATCATCTTCTAAGCTGTCCCGACCAAATTTAAACTCGTTTGTCCACTTTGCAACAGTTGAATATGAAGGAGCAGAGTCCTCCAGTGTATTCAGAAAATAGGCATAAATTTCCTTTGCTTTCATACCTTTCTTTACGAAGTACTTAATCACCGCTCGAATCTCGATTTTTTCCATCTTCACAAAGTACTGCACGGGAACAACTACAAAGTGACGTCCGCACCACAGATCTCTACCCAGAACACTGACGTGCCACGTGTTTATTAATAGATGGCCTATTACTATGCGGGAACCTCGTTGTCCTAGCACTGACATCTGGTGGTGATTCCGAGAACTTTTCAAACCAAACTCGTACAATGTTTTTATGTTGTGACTAATTTTACTTTAAATCACACATTAAAGCAATAATAGTAACCTGTAAGGGAACCTCAAAGTAGGCTTCAACCAAAGTATTTTAAGTTTACTGGAAGAAAAGTAAATTAATCACAATTAATTACTTAATCTATTTCTAAATATCAGTTAAATATAATATAGTGTGACTAATGGTGTACTTGCTAAAAAGGCCATGTTAGTGAATTTAAATATGTAAGTTATGGTAAGAAATTCCTTTAAAATTCATGAAGAGATAGGTGAGGAGAAATATTAACAGCCCAAGTTAACACTGCCAATTAATACAATAAAAAAAGAGTGATGGTGTGGTGCAAGTAATTACCTTTGCTGGACTCAGCACCTGGTGAAATAACGCTACATTCTATTCTCACCAGCTGGTGAAAATATTTGCACCAGTACCAAATGTTCTTCTTAAAGATTCGCATAACCACTAAACCACTAAAAATAACTGTCTTAGATTATTTTGCATCCAGTACCCAATGTATATTTATTGTAGGTTATTGTCTTGACAGGTACTCCCTGTATAATTTGTGAAACAGTTTATGACATAAAGTCACTCTAAACTTCACATAAATATTAGGGGGAAGGCAAAAATTGACATCAATGCTTTCATGTACACTGTATGTACTATGATTAGTATTGCAGCTTTGAGGGTTTTGTTAACAGCTGATACCTCATGTAAATTTGAGCTGTATACAGTCTGCCCTACAATTTCTATTGGACTTCTAATGTTTTCATTTGACTCTTGTAACAATATTAGTGTAAAAGTTCATGAATTACTAGTATTATGTGGGTATAAGAACAGACTGGTGGAGCAACTGAGTCTTCCTACTTGATTCATAACTGCAGACAATTTGGACTCTATACATCCATGACAAATAATGAATAAAGGTAGGAGATGATTTTTATTGATGACCATCTGTAAGGCAGTAAGTTCACTCATTTCGGATGAGACCCTTATGTCAGGTTGGATGGACCTGTCTGGCTGAGCCAGTATGGCCCCCGGGTTCTTATCTCAGGCATCGTCTTATGATATATCACTGGAAACTCACTTGCCCACCTCACACACAATAGAAAAAAAAATAATAATGAAAAAATGATGAGTTATGATGTTATTTGTTGTGCTCGTTGATTTGTATAATACAGCTATATCGGTTGATGCATATTCTAAGTTCACTGTCGAAAAAATTAAAGAAAATGTCTCTCTGCTCAGTGCTTGCCTCAAAGGATTTCTCATTCGAATAGTGATTATTGACTCCACACCTGTGTAAATTGATTTTTTTTTTAAACGACACTATCTGTTCAATTTCTTGAATTATATTTTTTGTGTACGGGTAGGGTGAGGGAGCTGATGTGAGTGGCTATTTAAAAACACTTGACCCCAGTGTAGTCAGTTCACCACGGGAAACAACATTGGTGGGATATAGCTGCTTTTCCTTTTCTGTTTCTGGCAGTGTTGCTATACAAAGGGAAACTTCCCTTGGGAAAAGGAAATTCAGGTCCAATATTTTGCAAAAAGGGAAAATGTCAAAATTGCCAGAAAACCTATTTATATAAACTGGCATTTATAATACATACAATAAATAAGAACAGTTGCAGTAAACCAGCTTACATTTTCAGAATAAGCACTGCTGCCATAGTCACGATTTTAGAGGTTGGTGGGGACTTTTCATTTTGAGGTGTGCATTCATTTCTACACTTCAGGGTTGGCAAACTGATGATTCAGGGTGGATAATATACATCTCTCTGACTGGTCCTGGATAAAATCAATATAATCACCCACATAAGCAAATTGTAAGTTTCCTAACCAATGACCAATACTCATTTAAATACGAGCAAGATTATTCTACATCCAAGTTATACAATATGTTTTTAAAAATATAAATTAAAAGTAATATTGTTAAAAGTAATAATTAAATTGCCACATGGTGACTTATATCTTATTTAAAGAATTGCTTCCTATGGTATTTTTTGACATGTCTTGTCATTTTTCTGTTCAGAGTTAATTTTTTTTTTTTTTAGCATGGATGGATGTGTGCTTCATAATTGATTTTTATTTTCTCTTCAGCACAATTAAACAAGAGAGGTGAAAATGCAATGTTAATTTAAAATAGTTATCTGTACTAATCTGTAAGAATAACAAATCAATCAGGAGAAAGAAATGCTACTAAAATATAGATATTCAAGTAATTGAGTAATTGTTGTTTGCTAATTTCATTATGAGAATCTAATGATAAGTATTTTTAGGAATAAAGCTGGACAATGGTAGGTGTAAAATTCTTATCTTTATCCATCCTAGCTTGTATTATTTCAGTATTTCTTGCATATATTAGTTGGTGATGAACTTAATAAAATGTACTCTTCTAGATATGATTTCCACATTGAGATGCATAAACTAACAAAGCTGATTGTATTAGGGGAAAAGACTCTTCTTACAGTAATTCCTGCGGGATCCAAACCACAGACTTGATGCTGGAAAATTAAAACACTTTAATGTAATTTATTGGAGCTTTCAAACACACTGGTATACACAAGAATTTGGCCATATTTCACTATTTTATTACAAAATAACAAAAACATACCTCTTTATGAAGTATATCATCTTATATTCTGTAATCACTTCTGCTAACTTATATTGTCACATATCACTATTCACTGTAATAATAATTACTAAATTTTCTTTCGCATTTTTTTATTTTCAAAATTGAACTACTTTCCATGTTACCTATATTTATTTGTAAGTTATGAAAACATAATGCATAATGTTTTTTTAAACACATTTAGGTATTAGTTTACTATTACACACCAAACATTTGATCACATGGTAGATCACAAGCACAAAATAAATTAACATAATCTAATGTTACTACCCATTGTCAATGCACTCCTTGGAGGTCATAAATACATCTTATTGTCTTGTTTTACCTCTATTGTCTGAATATGGAACTAAGACTGATAAATGATTAAAGCAATGAATCTATGAACCAGGCCAGGTCCATATCCATTGTAATGTTTCAAATTTTTGCATGCGATTACGTATAGCAGTAAAAGGAATGTATCACTTCAATGTGAAGTCACGTGAAGTGACAGAACCAGGGTAGCTACGATTTTTTGATTATGAAATTCCCTGACTTTTCCAGGTTTTCCAGACCAGAAATGAAATTTTTCCAGACATGTTTGTTGTCATGATTTTCCTCTTGAACCTCATGTTTTTCAATAAAATATGCAGGCACGTTAATTATTATGAATGTGAATATACACTGTTATTAGCTGAAAATTTACCAAGAGATTAATACAATGCTATTCAATGAAAAAATAAAAACTATTGTACTTCCGCATTTTCACTAAGACATTACAATTAAAGTGGTGTAAAAAATCAATAAAAAAATGTGGCATATATATCAAAGCTGTACAATGTAACCTGTATACAACCTCAATTATATCAATACAAATGAGAAACAACAGAAAATTAGGTCATGTACCTTTAGAAAATATGCAATAAGTTTAATGATTATATTTTGAAATTTATTCAAAATAGTACATATTTCGGAAATTCAGAACGTGAATGGGGCTCGTGACCCACCATACACCTAAAAAAAATATATACGTGGGCCATACTTTGGAATCAAATATCTCCATTACTTGAGTTTTCCACATGCTGGAACCAATTTTCTATTACCGAAAACATAGAAATCTGTCTATTAAAAGGTAACAGTTCCGAATGTTTTATGATTTTTTCAAATTTTCCTAGCACGAAGACTAGTTACCATAGAATTTTGGTAATCATTGTGACACAACATTTGAACCTTCCTTAAAATAATGAGCACTGTTTGGATTCGAAAAAGTTATTTATGTTGCAAAGAAAACTTCAAATGCCCTACGCAATCAGAGTGCATTGAGGGTCTTTATTTTAATTCTAAGACAACCAAACCTGACCTTCCTCACCTAACCACAAAAGCATATATTGACAAAATCTTAAGTAATCGCTAAAACTGTATGTGTTAACAGACATACTAAATTGAAATCTAACCATGTAAAAGTTTCATTTGTAGTATGATGAAATCGTAATAGAACATAAGGAACTTGGGCCCATTTTCACCACTTTTCAGCATAATTTCATTCTACACGCAAAAAATACGTAAAATTACTATCGGCATCAAACCAACATTCCTAACCTAACAACGATGTGTGACCAGCGTACGTTTAATTCCTCTTTTCGCACCAGTTTTTTAAAAATAAATTCATTCTACATGCACAAAACACGTGCATATTCGAATAATGACATCACTGATACTGCATATAATCACTAATTTCTCGGATGTAACACATCTCTGCAATGTAAAAACTACAACAACGAGCAAATGAACTAGTTGATCAGGTTGCTTCTGAACGAGTCGCCAACGAAGAACTCAAATTCACAGAACGGGTTCACGGGGGGAACGAAGTAGTGAGTCACTTTGTTTTTACTAGGCATCCGCATCCATCCAGTGTGACGTCAACCACAACCAGTTTACGTGAAATTCTGCTCTTCAAGGCAGAAAGTATTACATTGTCTTTGGTTCAAGGAGTATACAGTTATTGCAGATCCAAAACCAATGAACTGTCCGAACACCAACCTGCTCCACTTCACGTACCAAAAGAGAACGGGTTCCAAACGGGTGTGTTCTTGCAGAAAGGAAATTTAATCAGCACACACAAAGCTAAAGCAACATTTTCTCCGCAAGAAATTCTTAGGATAGCTGGTGCGTAGGTTTAGTCTTGAATAGCTTGTTCTCTAAGGAAAAATCTCAGGCCTCTCCAAATTCCGGTCTTGAACAGATTCACAAGAACGAGTCGCAAAATTAACGGATCCAAGAACCTAGATCCGAAAGTAAATAAATATAGAATTGAAATGCAAAGGAACCATAATTTTGTACGTAACAGACTAGAAGTCATAATGACGAAAGGAACAAGTTTCTGAACTGAATTTTTTTGTGGAACTGGAATCACAAGAACCAAATTTGGAAGTGGAAATGAACCGTTCATTCATTTTGTAACTGGTTCTCCTGCAACTCCAAAATGTGCATAAATTCCAGAAAATATGCAAAATTCCCTGACTATTCCCTGACCAACCAAATTTCCTGACTTTTCCCTGTTTTCCAGGTTTTCCAGTCACGTAGCAACCCTGAGAACGACAGTGCTGCAGTATGAAGATATTACACACCAGAACAAGAACAATGTCTAGATGAGGATGTGTACTACAGGCTGTGGAAAAGGAGATGCGATAGCCACTAACGCCATCAAAAGGTTGGGCGGAAACTTTACGTCACATACCATGAAGAAGTAATAGGATCTGAATAAAATAAACAATGTTAAATTGTATTAAGTTCAGTTTAACACTACTTATGTGAGTGAGTATGAAACGTTTTTTGAACAACGTTTCAGGGTCCAACTGCCCCTTTCATCAGGTTCGTAATATTTTCCTAAGCATTGAACATAATGCCGCATTGGAAAGTGTTAAAAGACACATTCCTAATTAAAAAACTCCACATATTAAAAATCCTGTAAAGACAAACCACCCATTTCAATTGAAACCACTTAAAAACGATTTATCGATTTTATGAGTTCCAGTTTTTAAGTGGTTTCAATTGAAATGGGTGGTTTGTCTTTACGGGATTTCTAATATGTGGAGTTTTTAAATTAGGAATGTGTCAGGGATAGTTTTCTACAACTTTTCGTGATGTGGTATCAAATTGTTGTTATGGGTTTTCCTGCTTTTTTCTACTTGCTTGGCACAAGTGTAAGGTACAATGGAAACTGCATGGGAAGGAGGAGGGGGGGGGGACAATTGCTGCATCAATTATCATCAACCTTGCCGAGACCTGAAGGTTAACAAGGTATGTTGAGAACACTGCTAATCTATCGAGTTCTGATAACTGTTACTGCTAGACATAGGTGCATCCATGTTGATAGCCAAGAACCCTCGTTGCTTTGAATAAAATGTAGCAAAAATTTTAAATTGTACCTCGACTGTAAATCGACTCCATAAAACTGACAAAACAATGGTTATTCCAAATAACATGTGGTTGTAAAATATAACAACTAGAATTTCTACAATAACAGTGAACCTATTTCCATGTAATAATTGACGTTGTGTGGACTAGGCTCATTATGTCATGTATATGTATTGTGGCATGTCTTAAATTGAGAGGATGAACTAGACTGGATTGTGGCATTAAACCGTATCTTTAAAATTGGTCAATGTGCAAGACTGAACGGTAAAAAAAAGTGGGATGTTTTGTGTCAAAATAAATACAAGAAGAGTATCCTATCAATTGAATAATTTTCAGTACCACAAATTAACAGAAAAACCTATGAGCATCTAATTAGGCAGAAACATGTGACATGAAAAAAAGATTTGTAATTTAAGTAGGATTGCATAAATAGATGGCTGGTTACTTAAATCATTGTTTGTCAATTATGAAGTGTGATTGATTGATTGATTTGCTGTATTTTACTTCGCTTTGTATGCCACTTTTGGCTAATTTGCAAAATGGGGATGAGTGATGACACGATGAAATTGATGAATGGACACACACACAAATATGCATGCCCATGCCAGGATTTGAACCCAGCACCCCCTGGCATCGTAGTGCGAGGTACCAGCCACTCTGCCATGGGGCCCGGCTCAATTATGAAGTATTTTAAAGGTTGCAAAAGTGTGTGTAAAGATTCTCTCTAGTTAATTTTGTACAAAAACTTTAAGAATGTACTCACAAATTGGTTAAATGAAAGTAGTCAAATGGAGATGCAAAAGTTAATATTGTGCAAGGGCAGAGTAAAATTAATTTACTTACAAAAAAGATTCATGTCTATTTGAACATTTACAAATTGATCATTGGTGCAAGTGTTATGTCACATAAAAGCTTGTGCTAATAAAAAGGGGTTGTGTGACCTGTCTGGGTTTGACTTTTCCATATACGAGGGGCGATCAGGTTCCTCCGACCCTAACATAGAAGGAATGACGTTATGATTGATTTTTTATTTAGTTATTGTTTAGTCATCCCTTATATGCTTTCATTCTGAATTGCAAGTCTGAGTATCATACAGTTTTCTTTTTACAGGGGTTTAACTGAGTGAAGTTGTGTCAATGTGCCAGAATGGAGAAAACTGAGGTGAGAGCGGTGATCAAATATTTTGTGAAGAAGAAGTGGAAGGTATCCAAAATTCATGAGGACTTGGTTGATACACTAGGGGACACTGCTCCTTCAAACAGTATGGTGAAGAGATGGTGTCGTGAGTTTAATTGTGGGAGAGAGTCGTGTGAGGATGAACATACAGGTGGAGCACCAAAAACTTTCATGACAACCAAAAACATTAACAAAGTTCACAATATCATGCTGAAGGATCATCGAGTCACTATCCGTCATGTTGCTGAGATGTGTGGCCTGTCATATGGCACTGTGCAAAACATAATTACCCAGGAATTGCAAATGAAAAAAAAATGCTGCAAGATGGGTCCCTCGAAACCTCACCCAAGATCAGAAGCGCATCCGGGGACTCATCAGTCAAGAACTTCTTGACAAGTTTCGTGCTGATATAGACGATTTCCTTGCCCGATTTGTAACTATGGATGAAGCAAGGGACCATCACTTTGACCCAGAAACAAAATCACAAAGCATGGAGTGGAAACACCCACATTCTCCACCAACGAAGAAGTTCAAGGTGCAAACGTCAGCCAAGAAGGTGATGGCCTCAATATTCTGGGACTGCAAGGGTGTCCTTCTTGTGGACTATCTACAAAGAGGCCAAACCATCACTGGCACATACTACAGTGATCTAATCAAGAAATTACATGATTCCATCAAGAAAAAGAGGCATGGGATGTTGACTCGTGGTGTGCTCCTTCACCAGGACAATGCACCTGTCCACACCTCACGCATTGCAAGGGCTGCTATCGCAAATGCATTTTTCGAATTGCTGCCCCACTCACCCTATTCCCCAGATTTGATTTCCATTTGTTCAAACATTTGAAGAATGACATTCGTGGGCAAAAAATTTCTGATGATTCTGAGGTGATAAGGGTTGTGGACTCATGGTTGGAGGACCAGTCGGAAGAATTTTTTTTGCAAGGTATCCAGGCGTTGGAGCACCGATGGGAGAAGTGCACTGGAGTTGCAGGGGAGTATGTTGAAAAAAAAAAAATGAAACCCTATTGCCGTTCTTTCTACAGAGGTTGTTCGCTTTATATCCGACCATTTTCGATTCGGTGCTGCCACCTGGCATATCATGCTGGAACTATGGGTCTGCTGGTATTGGGGGGGAGTTAAGTAATGGCCCTTTTTTATGCTAAGTTTTCATACGTACGCATTGTGAAACACTCGGGGTGACTATTGAGAAAGCTATTGTGGCCCATTACACACAACAGGCTCTCCTTGCGAACCATTCAGCCACGGAAACCACCAGGAGAAGGGCTGCAAGCAAAGTGTCACATACCGTGACATTGACGGCAAGGGGCGCAGCAACTTTGTTCGTCAGTGCAGGGAAAGTTTCGCTCGTGGCTTTATGGTTGTGACGGGATTCGGATATGAGGGTAAGTTGATGATACGCAAGGTGGGCAAAAACGTGAAGGTGAATGCCAGATACTTCCAAGACTCCATTCTGACACCTATCTATCGGAGAGACATCCCACAATTGTATGGAATGGACGGAATGGACGCGAACCAGGTGATGATCCATATGGACAAGGCTTCGAGTCATACCGTCAAAATATCACTACGTTTTTATCAGGAAATGGCAGAGGAATTACGAATTAATGTCATTCCGTTTGAAGACATTCCTGTGAAAAGCCCAGATGCTAGTCCAATGGATTTTTGCGCATTTGGACGTTTGAAACGAAGTCTTCAACATAGGCGCCCGCGTGCCCTGGATGGTCTATGGAAAGCTTGCAGGGAGGAGTGGGACAGAATTCCGATGCCTGTCCTGCGCCGGAGCTTGCTGCAATGGAAACTGCAATGCCGGGCGATAGTCCACAATGGGGGGGGGGGGGGGGGGTCCAATAGAACATGATCGGTGGTGGCGGTATCTCTTAAGGTGAGTACCCGTCAAAAATGGTCGGATATAAAGCGAACAACCTTCTGTATGTTAGGGTCAGAGCAACCTAATTGCCCCTCATACATACAAAGGTGAGTATACAAAATAAGTAACAAATGTATTATTACAAAAGATAAAACATGCTAATGTGCTAATCTTCTAGATTGGAGGTGTTCAACATTGTTCTCTTGAAAAAGGGCAAAATAAATCATCATTGTTGTATTTTCAAAATGGTTTTCCAATTATACGAATATAAATAATAACTTAGCCTTTGGCTAGTGCTACAAACTGTGGTTTCTTTCTTGATACAATTGTGGGAAAACTATATGTTTATACGATCGATACCACAATCCCTGCATATACAATTTGTAACAAGGGTGCTTGGTTGTCTTTGCCTCTGGGCCAGTTATGCAAAAAACACCAAGCATACCATTATATTTCGAAATGGTCTGTTAAATTGTGAATAGAAGTAGGGGTTGTATACTGTATGAATTCCTCAATGTCGTCTAAGATCTTCTTGGCATTGTATGTTTAACACATACAGGGTTATGAATTTATACTATGAATTTTTGAATGTTTTTTTAGATGTGCCAACTCTCTAAATGACCTGCTGCATATTGAACACACAAAGGGTTTCTCTCCAGTATGAATCCTTGAATGTCTTTTAAGATTATGGATGTGTGCAAATGCTCTGCTACACACTGGACATACATGAGACTTCTCTCCAGTATGAATTCTTAAATGGCCCCTAAGAAGATGCTTGTATGCAAATGATTTGTAACACGTTGAACACACATAGGGTTTCTCTCCTGTATGAATTCTTGAATGTCTTCTTAGATCCTGTCTTTGTGCAAATACTTTGTTACATGCTGGACATACATATGGCTTCTCCCCAGTATGAATTCTTGTATGTCTTCTTAGATCTTCCTTCAGTGCAAATGCTTTGTTACACTCTGAACATGCATGTGGCTTCTCCCCAGTATGAATTCTTATGTGTCTTCTTAGATCTTCCTTCTGTGTAAATGCCTTGTTACACTCTGAACATACATATGGCTTCTCTCCAGTATGAATTCTTGTGTGTCTTATTAGATCTTCTTTCTGTGGAAATGCTTTGTTACACACTGAACAAAAATATGGGTTCTCTCCAATGTGAATTCTTGTGTGTCTTCTTAGAACTTCCTTCTGTTGAAATGATTTGTCACAGGTTGAACATTCATATGGATTCTCGTCAGTATGAATTTTTGAATGTTCACTAAGAACTTCCTTGTGAGCAAATGATTTGTTACACGTTGTACACACAAAAGGCTTTTCTCCAATATGAATTCTGGAATGTCTTCTAAGATACTTCTTGTGTGCAAATGCCAATGTGTATTCCAGTGATAACCTGAAAAGAAAGATGTGTTATTAAAGACAATTTATGACAGGATAGTACACAAAAATGTCTGCCATATTCTCAATACATTTTACCAACTAGTAACGATGCCACAGTTATTCGAGATTTCCAAATGCTACAATCACGAAAAACAAAATACTATCTTCATGCAGAAATACTATTTGTGAAGCACTAAAAGAAAGTTCAAGTACCATGAAAAACCTGCCATGTTTTCCCAACAGACAAGGTGCTCTTTAGTGTAGTGCGATTACTTCATATTTGCTGTTTGAAATTTTATTAAGTTTTTGATGTGCATGTCAGAATTTCTTGTTGATGACTGCTACATATTTGGCAGTTATTAATGGCAAAAACAAAGAAGAAATGCGACAGCTTTACAAAAATACCTATCATGCTTACTTCCACATAAATCTTGATCAATGACAGGCTAGGTGGCAGATCTTCATTCCGTGTTTTGACTGCTTGATGGATTGATTGATTTGGCTTAATTTTCTTTGCTTTCCTACCACTTTAGCTAATCACAAAGATGAGGATGAGATATGATATGAAATTGAAGGGATGCTTACAATGAACTTACATGCCCAGGCCGAGACTTAAACCTAGGGCTCCTGGTGTCATAGTGTATTCTGTTAATCACTCCGTCACAAGGGTAGGCAGTCATTCGGTCTCAAATCAAATGCACTGATCGATTTAAATGATGACATAAAATGAAACTTTGGTTTTTCGATTTCCACAGGTAAAATAAAGCTCCAGTCAATTCATTTGAGCTAAACAGGGTTTCGGTGAAACATATAGTTGAGGACATCAGGTTCTGTTTTGTTATTATATATATTGGTGCTAAATTAGCACTGGTAATCAATAACCTGTTGCAGATGGGAGGACAGCATTAACAATAGCGAGACGATATCTCTTAATTCGGATGACACACAATATCCCACAATTTACTAGTAGGCTATTTACTATCCGTGACAAAAATATTGAGCCCATGGTTTGCATGCTTGTAAAATTGTGCTCCATGGGAGGAAAAAGTCAAATATACCTCATTGGAAAGGTATAGTGTCTGCTTTTAGACAATAGCAAGACAAAGTTATTTTAACTTTATTTTTCTATTCAGACAGAAATGTTCGTAAAAGTGTAGTTTTTCCGTGTGTGTTTTACATAAGTCAAATTTAATTGTGTTTAGCTTTGTGTAAAACAATCGTAAACATTTTTTTTGTGATTGAAGCTTGTTCATGTCGTATGACCGATGTACCAATTATCTTTTATCATTACCATCGGTCTTTCCCCACGCTCCCCCAAGATCTAATTTTTCTGCTCTCTGAGAAAAGGACAGCCGTCTCAAACAAACCAGCATTCTTTCCCATGAAGCCCTGGATATATATTAGATCACCGCACCTACTTCGAGGAAAGAAGTCAGTGTGTTCCCGCAATAAACTTTGATATCCATCCAGTCCACATTCGGCTCACGTCACCATCAATTCACATTCGGCTTGATGGTTGAAATTTAGAGATGCAGCTAATCACGGAACTTCAGGCATTTTAAAATTTAAAACCCCCGAGACTCTCCCCTCGTCCTGAACAACGATCCTCTGTTCTCAAGGGAGTAAGAAGCTGCCCAGGCTCAGAATCAAAACAATAGTTCTACACATAACACACTCAGCAGACGACATTACTTACGCAAGTGCGCCGGTCAGTCTGGCTAATTGACAGTGCAGTGACAATGGTAAATAGTACGGAATCTTGACCCCCGACCTCGCTCGAAAATATATCTCTCCACCGTGAAAGTTAAGACAGCGAGAAAACACATCAGTATACCAAGTGTCAAAAGGAAAGTGCTCACTGTGAAGTTATTAGAGACTTAAATTTAATTAGAGCCAGATACTTCTTCGCCCTCCAAATTAACCTACGAACAAGATTCTATTGTTGATCCGTGCAAGGCTATCATCCCTTCTCTCATCCCCCTCAGTGTAAACATCACCACGTGTGGGAGGAGTTAAAAGTGCAATGACCAATAGAGAAGAGGGACAATTCCTCCCCGGAGCAGCGTACTCGGGAAATCAAGTGTGAAGGAAGAACTTCAAGAAAGACTCTCGCATCAGCACCTTTACATATCGGAGAGGAAAATATTTCCTCCTCACTTGACAACACTCTCGCATCAGCACCTTTACATATCGGGGTGGAAAATATTTCCTCCTCACTTTGACAAAGTTTGGACTCTTAGCGTTAAACTCAGTTTTCAATCAGACTTTTTAGCTTATTAAGAAATGGTGCGTACGTAAAGACTAGTGTTTGTGAGCAATGCTGGCTATCAGCGGCCTCCGCTGCTAACTTGTTTTGATCCAGTGCCATAAGTGATTGTATTTTGTCTGCAAGGCGTGTGGAGAAGGGAGGCGAGGCATTGTAAGTATTTCAACTGCAGCCCATTAAATACTATCTCATAACATGTTTCAGTGTTCTGATTTCTTCTTGTCAAAATAATTTTTGCATGCATTGGCTTGTGATCGAAGACCAACGTATTAGGAACTTATGCATCCTTCTCCGTTGGCCGAGCTCTGGGCCGTTAACACAACCAACCTCCCCATGTCTTAAATATTTTGGTACAGTTATTTCTAGGTTTTTCTCAATGTAATTAAACATTCATGCCTAATGCCAAATAGATTCAAACAACACCACCTATTTCTATTATAGTCGAAATATCTCAGAAAAATATAATGGTACTATCATCTGTGGAACAGCCACAATTAATAATTAATTATGATGTTGCAATCTCGGTAATGGTCAGCCCTATGGTCATCAAATGCATTTCAAAATCATGGCCGTGGAATAAAAATAAAATGTCCATATCTCATTCTTGCACACTGTGCGAATGGAAAACAAGAGAGAGAATTGCTTTTCTTGGCAACCAGTTCCCGTGCAATTCACATCGTTGTTAAGAAGGCATGTTGAGGAAGTGAGCTTTGTTGTGAAGCATCACTGCTTGCCCTTTAAACTCCGTCTGCAAGCAGCTTTGACATGGGAAATGAGCCGAATCAACGTGTTACACAAAGGGAAGCATTGTAGAGATATTGTAGAGGTATCGATATTCTTTTGTCATTTCAGTGTTAACGTTCTTGCCATGAATTATTGCCTGAACTCCAACATATCCATAATAATTGGTATGTGCATTCTATCCAGGCAGTCGGCTTCTCACAAGTTCGCATGTTTGTTCGTACACACAGTATTGAGTGATAGCGGTTCTGTGAAGTGACTTTTTTGTTGCACGAAAATGGCAAGATGGTAATATCATAGTGGTGTAAAAGAAATGATAGTTAGTGCCAAGACATATTTCGACCAGGAGAAACGAATGGGCTCATATCACGACATAAATCAGTGTCAAGTGCACTGCGGATTGTTTGGGGTTTATGTCAGCACAGTGAAAAAGGTATTTAAAGGAAAAAGGGAACAATAAAAAGTTGCATGAACTTGAAAGGAAGGAAAAGACTGCCCAATATTTTATTTTAATTATCCAGTTCAACAGGGCCTCCCTGATGGTGCAATGGTAGCATTGTTGCCTTGTAATCAAGGGGTCCCAGGTTCAATACCCGGTGGAGGCATAGTGGGTCGGATACCACTCTAAAAACTGTAGGTCCAGTCCCAATTAGCCTTACTGTGCATAAAGTGGACTTAAAACAACAATTCAAACAATCAAATACAGTTCAACAGAATCCTCTATGAATAGCATTTTATAATTTTACCTTTCACTCACTATATTAATTGAAAATGTATTAATGTTTTTAGTCCTTCCGTCTTTCTTAATTAGCCCAAAACTCCTTGCTCATTACAAGAGTTGCAGCTGTGAAACAGACCAAAATATAAAAGCATTATTTCAGGTGGAATGTATAGCAACACCTTAAATGTTGAAACCAACACCACTACTTGACACGATGATTAAGTGAATTTTGCGAGATATACACAATTTATATGTCTTTGCTCGAAATATATTTTAAAATGTTAGTTGGCGTGAAGGCTTCAATGCGCATTTTTTTAAAATATGATTTTCGTGCCCTGGTACACACCTCTCTCTGTTTCTCTTTTATGAAATCGATGTACACAGCAGGTGCGTTATTATTGTATACACCGAAGACTGGATCTCTCATCAACTTTATTCAAATCATCCTTATCGAACATCGTTGCACTCAATATATCTGTTTAAATGTGCGACATAAAATAATACTGGGAAAATGACGTTCATATAAAGCTGAGTTGAGTTGTTTTCAGTCTCTTTACCAGGTGCGCCGGTTAATAATTCTTAATGGATCCGAAAGAAAACAAGTGTATCTGGGGAGAAAGGTAACAAATGCTTTATTCAAAATATGCACCCTCGCTAGCTATACATTGTGCCCATCTGTCCGTCAACTTGTGGATGCCCTTCCAGAAAAATCATTCACATTTTGAGGTGATCCAGTCAGCAAGCCATTGTTCGACATCTTCGTAATTGTTGAAGTGTTGCTGGGAAAGTGAGTGAGACATCGATGAAAACAAGTGGTAGTCCGAAGGGGCTAAGTCTGGTGAATATGGCGGGTGGGGCAAGAATTCCCAGCCAAGTGAAGAAATGGTGTCTCTGAAGCCTTTCGCTGTGTGTGATGAGTATCAACTAAAGGTTAAAATATTAAAAATCAGTAACTTACATGTGTGAGCATGAGATTGGTCAAACAACATTTCGAAGGTTATACTACCTCCTTCTTCAGGTTAATGCGATGTTTTCAGACACCTGACATGGTGCTTTTTCGAGAAAGTGTTGGTTGAGGATGTAGGTCAAAAGGTATAGGAAAGAACACTTACTAAAAAGATGATGTAAAATATACATACTTAAAACCACGCAATACTCTATTAAAACAAAAGAACGACCAAAGTTCTTGAAGGCAAACTGCCGATCGGTGCTCGGGGTAGGCGAATGTACGGTGTCAGCTCGTGCTTGGAGAAGGAAAACTCCTCCTCTCCGGCCTTTCCCCAACTGGGGCTTGTGAGTCACCAGTCCAAGGTGAATTCCACTTCCACCTCGGCGGCTTTCCTAACCTCGGGGGTAACATGGAAGCCCATCTCGGCTCTATTCCCGGTGGCTTTATCCCATTTTTTAAAAAAGTTTATCCAGCCGTCTTCCAAGTTTCCGTCATCCCTATTGAGTTTATTCCAATTATCTGTGCATATATAGGCTGCCTCATAAACATTCCTATCTAATTTGTTGTTAATTTTCCTGATGATAACATTGTCACAGTACGTTTCCACAAGGATACGATGGCTTTCAGTCGCATTTTTCTTTTAATTGAACAAGAAAAGTAGGACGTGCCGCACATGCTCCTTATTTGGTTTGAAGGTCAACATGTTACCCTCACAAACACAATATCACGATCACTCGCACTCGGTTGCACATCCACGGCATTTTGACAGGTACTGTCCTGGCAACACACTGACGTAACAGTTGAGACTGAGCACCAACCCTTGCTTCCAGCGCCATCCAGCGACGAAATTAAGAATTATTAACCGGCATACCTGGTAAGTCCACTTTATTAAGAGGTAGGCTAATCGGGATGGGACTTAACAGTTTAAAGTGGGATCTGAACCACTATGTACCTCCACTGGGTATTGAAGGAGACAACGTTCATATAAAGATGAGCCAACCCCCATGGCAGAGTGGCTAGCACATCGTGCTAAGATACCAATGGGTCTCGGGTTCAAATCTCAGCCTGTGATGGATGTTTCTGAATGTCCCTTCATCAATTTCATCATATCATCACTAATCCCCATCTTTGCAAATTAGCCAAAAGTGGCACAAAAGTGAAGTAAATAAAGCAAATCAATCATATGAAGATAAAAGCTTGACGAAATGATAAAAAAAAACTGCAGTGCAGCAGTACTCCACTTGCAATATCAGTAATATTTTATTCATTATTTTATGCTGCACCAATACTTTGGATCGACTCAACGGAACGCACTTCCGCAATTCTTGCAGCAAAGTGCAACAAAGCAGCAAAGCCTAGACATATGTCATATTCAATTATTTATTGATGCTTAATTTCAAGGGTATACAGTATTACGATTGTCTGCCATCTTAGGAAAGGTGTCCGACCCTTATGTCACCTGAAAACCCAAACCTCAATCCAAACAATTTTCTACAAAAAATTAATTCAAACAGGTTTTCATGCGACCACCATCCGCTAGCGGGAGATGCACTGTTTGGAGTAACACAGTGCAGATGACTTACAAATTTTGATTGTGTGTGGAAACGGAATTACTAAAATTACTGTATTTCAAATTTTTTTTAAAAAAAGTAATATTACCCATCTATTTTTCGAAGATCCTGTACCGGATCTTATATAGGGACATCTATGAATGCAATTTAGAATTTCAGTTTCACTTAAGGAGAACTTTAAAGTCTGTGAAATCATAAACGAAGTAAGTATGTGTTGCTGACTTTCTGACCACCCGGTACCACTGAAATATACAAGTAGAATTAAATTAAATTCTTGGGCGTGTGTTTAATTTTGAAAAATAACTCTCATTGTTGCACCATATTAAACCGTTTCAAACAATAATTTGATCATTTGATCACTGACGTTAAGTCAGTGTGTGCATAAAATCATCACCCACTACTACATGTCGATTAAGTGCGAGACATTTACTATACTGCACACATTCAAGGGTGAGCAATATTATTAAAGAAATTAGAATTTTTTGAGCAAGGTATTGGCATTTATAAAATGAATTTATCATGCTGTTGTCTCACAACGGTTGAGAAGCATTACACCATAATGAAGCTGCCGTACCAACCAGTGCCCATTAACAGCACAGAACGGTTATTTTGACAAAATCCGTTTCCCTGCTGGCTGCTTTAGGGAGGGGGGATTTTTAAGGTTGTCGCTTCTTGCCCAAGCAGTAGTCCTAATTGGTTGTTTGACCACGAGTTCCTTCATAGGTAAAAGCGTAAATAGAGGGTCACTGCCATAAAGGCAGTCCCCGTGCCGGCTGGAAGGGCACCTCCACTACAGGTGGTCAAAATACACGAGATCTTGTTCCATGATCAAGTTTAGTTGACACTGAGTCAAATAACATGATATACAATTGAAAGGCAGAATACAAATATTTTATGCTAAATACAAATATAAAGAAGTTTAATACTATGATATTCATTTACAGACATAGTTCAAGAAGAACCTGTATCATCAAGGATACATTTGATTAAGTGTGTTTAAATATGTAGCAAGATTTCTTCGTTTTCTTTTGCTTTATGTGGAAATTCAAATATAGAAATGTGCCTTCCCCATGGCCTTGTAATCAAGGATTCCCAGGTTCCATATCCTATAACCTCATCTGCCACCCTTTTCCTATCAATAAGCAAGACATACTACCTACCGCAACTTCTTATAACCTACAGAAGAGCATGTCGAGTATACCTAAAATAGAATCTTTCTGAAATGAAGTAAAGAATTTTCGTTTAGCAGAGCAGAGATTGTGTTCAAATACTACGATGCAACTTGTACGTTGGGACTACTAGCATCATAGGGCAATGTGCTAACCACTCCGCCACAAGTGCCAGCAAACAATGAAGCGTGAATTTCAAGCCTCCATGACTTTAAGCGTAAAATATGGTTGGCTTATGAATGTTTTCTTACATATGAACACAAACTGTTGTTTTTGATTGATTGATTTGGTTCATTTTACTTCACTTTTCTTTCACTTTTGGCTAATTGTGAAGATGAGTGATGATAGCGTCACGTATCCCTCATTTTCATTTTCGAGTTACGTGTAGCTAGGCAGCCTGACAGGAAGTATAGGAAAGTGTTAACTTCAGCACCAGCTCAGCGAAAAGCATTCGCCAATATTTGCAGAGGAAAATTGATGAGAGAGAAAAAGGGGAGGAGTTTTGATTAGGAGGAAGGGAGTTGGATCTGGTGAGAGAGGCCAAGCGAGGAGAGCTTACGAGCTACCGCTAACCCCCAATAGAATAATATCTTTAATCTAAAAGGCTCCAGGTCTGATCCCCGAATCCTTCGAGGTTCATTTCTGTCACAAGACGTGGTAGAGGTGCGATTTGGGCCTCTCATCCATTTCCTTTCCGGAAATGCGATGAGAATAGACCGTTAATTTTCCACGTAATGGTGGTATCAGCCTTTATTTATTTCATCTTGCAATAAATGCAACTGGCATTTCTTTGCCAACCCAAGAGAGTGATGATAATGTGGAAAACTAGGCGCACACTTTAACAGCAACCCATTTTACTAACTGGAACTTAATTTTTCTCACATTTCACTTCTTAGTGTTTTGCACTCTTAGCGCCACTTAATGTTCTCACAAATTGCATTCATTGTTCTAAATTTATATTGGTGACCACGGCAAATTATTTCATTTTTGACAGCGACGTCGTGATAGTTAATGATGTGGAATGTTCAGTTTAGATTATTGTGACGAATTAGATGCAACCCTTGATAGAATCCAAGCTTTGGCAGAGAATGTGGTTGGCGGAGAATCCAGTTTTGTAAATACTCAACCATCTGCGTCCTCCACCCCAATAAGGCGTAGCCCTGTATTTACCCGTAGCCGGGCTAGACTTTTGCCTGTTAGCACCCCAGTTCGAGTCCCGCCCAGAACTATGGCATGCACAGGTTTTATCAACCCGTTCTTGTTGGACGGCTTACAGTTCCAAGGCACGGCCGGAGAAGATGCAAATAAATTTTTGATAGAGTGGAGAGTTTAGCTCTACTTAATGATTGGGATACCCCGAAAAAACTACAAGTTTTGCCGGCTCTTTTACATGGGCCAGCCTTAAGATGGCACCAAGCATGGGTACAAACTATGGGAAATCAGGCCATTACGTATGATCTCTTTAAATCTAAAATGATTGAAGAGTTTACCGGATCCATAGACAAACTGCAATTAGAAGAGCGCATTAAGCATAGGCTACATCGAGACGACGAATCAGTGTCGGATTACATAAGAGATAAGTAGCTTCTCTTATGTAAAATGGATCCGAACATGCCCATCAGTAAACAAATAAAACATTTGTGTTTGGGTCTTCAACCTGAATACATTCGCGAAACTTATAAGAAGGAATATGCTTCGGTCCCTGAGCTCTTGCGAGATTTGAAGCAATTCGAAAAAATTCAGTTTTTGATTAAACAGAGAAAAATCCAGGAGTTGATGTCAGAAGCTCAGAAAGGTTCATTGTTCTATCCTGTGAATGAATTGAAACTGCCATGTGCGCAACAGCTCCCCTTTCACAACACGCCGGCGAGACCTTGTGAAACACCACGTTCTCAGGCCCATCCCGACCTCGAGAAGCGTGTCACCGCCATGCAGGCTGAACTGGATTCTTTGAGAGTACACAACGTTGTACCTTCAAACCCAGGACCTTCGACCCCGGGACCTTCGTCTCAGGAGACAGGTCTCGAAGCTCAATTAAAGAGTTTATCTCTTAAGATGGATGAAATGGTGAACGCCCAGAATAAGCAGGACAGGCATACACAAGACACCCGAAATAACTTCCCACGTTATAATAATTATGAAGGTCAATCCTATAGAGGTAACTATAGAAATAACAGAGGTTATTTTGGCCGTGGTAATGATAATTTCCAACAAAATGGTTATCGTCGGAACAGATATTATCAGACTCCCAATCGCGGCCAGTGGCGTAATGGAAATTCGCGCTTTCATTCTTCGCGTAATTTTTCGCGGGGCCGGGGCACGACCGGTGATCGGGGCGACCGGGGTTCGACCGGTGACCGCCGTGAGGGGCAGAGATGTGATATTTGCAATTATCCCAATCATGATTCGTCTGTCCGTTTTCAGAATAGAGACAATTTAAACGACTAGGGACTGTGCATAAAGGAAACATATGCCCAGCAAATGTTGTAGGTCGTACATTGACAGTTTCCACCTTTCAAAATGCTGACTTAATTTATGTAAATGGTAAAGTTTGTGGTACACAGCACAAGTTCCTTTTGGATAGCGGATCTCAAATTAGCGTTATAGGAGATATACCAGCGCCCGCCCATACCCCTAGATTTAAAATTAATACAATAGTTCAAGGCGTCACTAATGGGCAACTCCAAATCAATGAAATTGTAATTTTGACCTTTTCTTTTAATGGACATTCTTTCAGACACCCATTCAGATACATTCCAAAATTTTCGCATGGCATTATATTGGGGAATGATTTCTTAAAGAGTCACAAGGCAAATCTTGATTTTGAGTCCAATAAACTTGTTTTAACACGTTTTGGTACTCCCCCCAGAAACCGTATCCAGAGGGAAAGTGGTAAACCTTTTGCTGTGTCCGTGAAAGTTTCAAATATGCTACAACACCTTTTACGACCAGAATTTGTGGCACCTAAAAAGATTAGAGTAAAACCTAGATCTCACTTATGCATTCCCGTGAAATTAGTTAATACTCACGATAAGGCTAGGAATATTTTAGAACCAGATCAACAATTTCAGATTAAATCCGGCTTACTAATCCCCCGGGCTCTTCTCAACTCGGATTCACCCCTGATTTGGGTAACTAATCCACTTATGCATAACATTATTATTAAAAAGGGGACAAGACTAGGACAGGCCGAACTTTGGCATCCTCTTTGCACTCGTGACAGTTCTAGCCAGTGCACGGACGCAAGTAGGGAAAGTTTAAGTGAAATCTATGTTCAGAAAGAAAGTTTTGGAGAAAGTACTAAAAATGCACAGGTTAATATCACAGCAGAATCACAACAACCCAGTGGCGTGCATCCCGACGTCACTACACTTGACATTAATCCCGAACTGCAACCTGAAGAGAAAGAACAATTGCTACAATTACTGCACAAATATAAACAGGTTTTTTCGTGGTCCGAGGATGATATGGGTAAAGCGACAAATTATGAGCACAAAATCAGGCTAAAGGATGATTCAGATTTTCATTTGCCACCTTATCAAGTACCGATTCATCTTCGTGCGCAACTTTATGATCAAGTTGATACTTTGTTACGGCAAGGCGTAATTCGTCCGAGCACCTCACCCTTCAATTCTCCTGTATTTTTAGTTCGTAAAAAAGATGGTGATTACAGATTACTCCAAGATATGAGATTTCTCAATTCACGTACTGTCTTTGACGCGCTTTCGATAAATAATCTCCAGGAAACGCTCTACAACATGGGTGGCAAGCGGTACTATACTTCGTGTGATCTCCGCAGCGGATTTTTTCAAATACCATTATCGGAGAATTCAAAACAGTACACAGCATTCACAATTCCTGGGAAAGGTCACTATGAAATGCAGTATGCTGTACAAGGCCATATTACATCTCCAGCAGCGTTAACCCGCTGCCTTCAATTGGCTTGCTCTGGCTTAAATAACGATCATTTTTCATCCTACATGGATGATCTCTTCTGCTATTCCGACAAATTTTCAGATATGTTAACAACACTTGAACGGCTATTTCAATGCCTGATTGCTGCAGGATTACGCCTGGCCCCACACAAATGTCATTTTGCATATTTTCAAATTATGGCACTTGGGCACAAAATCGGAAAGCATGGCTTTTCCGTGTCTGACAAAATAATTGACTCCATCACCAACTATAAAGTTCCAACTACTACAAAGCAGGTCCGACGTTTTTTAGGACTTTGTTCTTATGTCCGAAAATTCATCAAATCCTTTTCAGAAATAGCTGAACCACTACAAAGATTGATCGGTAAAAACAAGAAATTCGTATGGACTGACGAGTAACAAGCAGCCTTCGAGAAGTTAAAACATGCACTGATTACAGCCCCGGTTCTGTTACCATACAGCCCCGGCAAGGAAACGCGTCTTTATACCGATGCAAGCACAAAGGCGATTTCTGGCGTTTTAATGCAGCCTAACGCCCAGAATGAATTTCAACCTATCGCATATTGTAGTCGCACGTTAAAAGAACATGAAAAGAAGCTAGGAATAATTGAATTGGAACTTACTGCAATTCTATATGCTTTTAAAAGCTTTAGATTCTACTTACTTGGCAGGGAGTTCGATTTATTTACAGACAACCGAGCTATTACCTATATTCGCACATCACGTCATCTTTCTGCTAAACTTTTAAGGTGGTCTTCCATTCTCGAAGAGTACAATTATACTGTATCACACTGTAGATCTACTCAAAATATAGCAGATTCACTTAGCAGAGAGTGTGGCAATTTGCCTGCCGACAACGAGCCAGAGTTGCCAGAACCACGCATGTTTTTATTGCAGGACACCACTGTGGACGTCGCCTCACACCAGCGTGCAGATTCATTTTTTGGTGATATTATTAAAGTTTTGGAAAGCCCAGAAGACGAAAATGTGGACATTTCGCCAACCCTTCAGAGACAAGCGTGCTCCTACACACTGGAAAATAATTTGCTATATAGGCAACATAAAATGGCGGGTGGATCTCGGAAACTACTATGTATACCCCGGTCCTTGCAAAAATCGGTTGTCGAATCGATTCATTGTTCTCCTATAGGTGGAGCTCACTTCGGCTTTACCAAGACGTATCATAATGCTCTTTCTAGATTTTATTTCCCTTTCATGAAGAATCTCATACAGAAAATTGTCAGGGAATGTATTGTTTGTCAGCAGCATAAGAGGCCTGTCGGATTCCCAAATGGCGAGCTTTTAACCTTCCCCCACAAAAACCTTTTGAGAGAATTGCGGTCGATTTTAGCGGCCCCTATCCTGCGAGTGGCATGTTACGCCACAAGTATATTTTAGCGTGCTCAGATTTTGCGACCCGTTTTCTCATTGGCAAGGCGGTATCCGACGTTTCAGCTGCGACCGCTGCTGATTTTATTTACGAGGAAGTAATACTTAAATTTGGTTGTCCGCTAGAGATCACTACGGACAGGGGAACAGGATTCACATCCAAAGTATTCCAGGAATTAAACTCTAGAATGGGGATACAGCTTAAGTTTGCGCCCGCTCAATTCCACAATAGAATCGGGATTATTGAAAAATCACATGGCACTTTGCAACAGATTCTCAAGAGATTTGTCTCGAGCTCACACTGTAACTGGAGCGATTACTTGCAACCTGCTATTTTTTCCTGTAATATTAGCAGGAATGAGAATTTGAAGAGTTCACCATTTTTCCTACTTCACGGCTTTGAACCCCGGACTCCGGCGGAAGCGGCTCTCCACGCAACACCGTGTGACCACCCGTCCAACGAGACGAAGATACGCATCCTGGAAAAAGCACGTTTATCAGCCGCCGAATGCCTACAGAAACGATTCAAGGAGACGAAGAAATACTACGACAAACGGCATAAGTCTGTGAACTTCAATCAAGGAGACCAGGTCTTGATATTTGATCCTACAAACCGCATTGGCGGGGCGCGATGTTTCAGTAATATTTTCCGCGGTCCTGCTACAATTTTAGAAAAAATAAATCCCAACACATACAAGGTGGAATTCACGAACAAGCGGGGTAAAACCGTCATCGATGAAATTGCTGTCCAACGCTTGAAGATTTATCACCCACCTTCAGATGGAGATGGCGACGAAGATCTGCCCATAACGGAAGAAGGGGAGCAAATCGAAGATTAAAAACAATGCATGTACGCGCGTTATCTAGTCATACAGGTTTTACAACATCCTTTTCACTTAAAGATAAAATACGAGTAACATTTCTATACCTTTTCATTTGTTAATAAATTTTATGTGTGAATAATCAATTGTTACTAACCAAACGGTTGTCACTAAGTGAAATATTCAGTCATACACACTAAATTACATCGTCAGATGAAAGCAACATTGACTTTCAACAACACCGATATATATATTTTCTGTACTGCGCATAGACACCAGGAGTTTATTTAGTAACTACACAATACTATAATAGTAGTGATACGTACGAAATATATTTTAATGCGCCTTTTGATTATCCTTTCTCCAGTTACCCAGGGATCCCAATTAACTGGTGAAAGTACCTTTCGTTATCGACGAAATGGCATAAGATGCAGGTCTCCAGAAGACTTTAGTTATATTTTTCAAATAAATGTGCTAAGCACATATAAATAATGAAATATGAACATAAGATGTTCCACTGTAATTTTAGTGTTAGAGAATTTTCATGGCTGAACAATACATTCACATATTTATTAGCGTCGATTTTTTTATTTCCAGATCATCGGATTTACATCTTCCCAACTTTTTTCCTTTTACCCGCCTCTAATAATAAATTTTATAGTGCAAAAACAGAATAGGATTACTTATATTTAAGAACCGAATAGGAAACGAACAGCTACGGTATCTTTTGAAAATATATATATAGAGCTCATAGCACGCCTAATTAACGATAATTTAGTGTACTAAGTGGTCAAGAATGGATTGCAACCATCCTACTATGAATAGTTTGGGAGTACTTATAGTATTATATATTAATTTCCCATCAGTTCAGGCGTTATCATTTACAGAGATATTTTCAGAAGCGTTCCAATTCCCGTATGTAATCTGTACCAGTTTGGTCATTGCGACCTTTGTTATATGTTTTATTTTAGTAATTATTTTACTCTGTTCTCGTTTTTATCGCTCTAAGCCTGCAACAAAGAAGCTTCAAGTACAAGACATTGTGGTACTACATGACATAGCTAGCGAAGTTAACTCAGAAATGAATCATGTTTATGATAATGTTTGCATGGAACTAGAAACAAACACCCAGGGGATAGTACCACTAAACCCTTCTCCAATACCATTTGTTCAGATTGAGTGTAGACAGCACCCTGCTCCTCCCACCTGTGCTCCTGACAGACAGTTACCTGACGTAATGGATGAAGGTGTTACTGAGCCTTATTTAATACCAATTTCTGTTAATATCCTAGCTCAGGATCAACCCATTGCTTTTGTCCATCACGATATGTATGATGATTTATAATTGATTTACGTGCCAATATAAATTGTTTATATTTTTTTTTTCATTGTGATAAATTTATAGTTTCCATTATGTCTACACCCCACATTTGCACTATAGTTCTTGGTGCACGGTTAGGTACACATTTTTGCAAGCGTCGTCACGTTTCTCTTTTCCTTACAATTTTTTTTCTCTCTCTCAAACCCCCCCCCCCTCCTAGTACCCAGCGGAGAACCGCAAGAACGCAATAACTCACATTTCTTGCAAGTTAATTTCCTCCATTCCGTTTTACTAGCGTTAGTTAATTCCAGCTAACTCTGACGGCTGCGATTCAGCGTTCCCATACACCCAGTAACCTTGGACAGTTCCGGCCGAAGGTGAAAATTGATACAATGACAGGATTGCAATATGACAATGCGCAATAGCTAACCCCGCTCCTTTTCCAAGGAACCGACTCTGAGCAGAACAATACATCTCTTGTTACCTTTTCCTGACTTCGCATAATCTGTTGCCTAGCGGCGACTGTATTGCTCTCGCAGCCGGACAAGATCGAACCATGTTCCAGCATGCTTAGCTTTTAGAATTTCCCCACCCCAGAATATTTACGAGAATTATCCTGACGCCACAATTTTTTGCACTTCAAGCCATCACTCGCATCGAAGCTGCGGTCGAAATTTTATTTACTAGTTGGCGATTATACTTCATCACCATTTCAGTACTCTTAATGATGGCTGGCCTGTTCCAATGCCTTCGTCCGTAAATTAAACATTCGTAGAATTACTCAAATGTCCACGGGCAGATTTAGGTTCATTTACATTTACAAATTCAAATGACATTATTAAGAGACGACGTAACTGTAAATTTAATCAATTTCTTAAACCGTCGTGTGTTTTATTACCTTTGGCTAATTGCAACGCACATCACGACGCATATTGCGACAGTACGCGAATTGATACCGGGGGTTGACCGTGTCCCAATGACTCTCGAGTCAGGGGCATACCGTCCGGACCGTTGTGGATTCCCCACAACAGCCCGTTTTGGCTTAATTAGCCTTGGTTGAAATCTTTGATTGATTTTTTTTGTTTGTTTCATTTTTTTTTTCCACGCCCCCATCTCTTGGTCATGTGAAATGCAATTTACACCTAGCAACCGCATCAATTTTGCAAATTTCCTGATGAGTCTCATTCTCCTTTGTTTCAGACACGAAGCGAGGATGCCTTACTTCGGTTGGATTATATTCCTTCTATCCCTCACCATTCCCCCAACCTTGCCCTTAACGACGTCAGATGAGCGCGATTCGATGTTTATTCAATCACTTGGCTTGCACTATGAAAAACAAAGTCTACTGATCCATACTCACCGCAACATATATACCACGCTTAATGTGCATCTAGATGTGAACATTGACATCAAAGACCCCGCCGACTGCCCTCATGGGTCTCAAATTGCCGCTCAAGCCCACGCAAAAATTGACACTTATTTACTTGAAATTTCCAATTATTTTCCTTGCCGTTTTGTAGTCGGCGACACGAGACCCCATTGTAGTTTAACTCCAAACATTTCATCTGACGCTCAGCCTAGGAATAAACGTTCCTTAATCCTAAATTTACTGAACCTATTTAGCGCGGGTATGTCAATTTATAATACTTTCTCTATCCATCACCTTCAGTCCTCGGTACAAACACTCGCCGAAAATCAACATGAGATCTCTGCAGAACTCACACGTATGAAACAAGATGAACTGCGTACCTTTGGTATAGTTAACAACATTTTATTGATCCTTAAACGTTCAATTTTGGATTTGCAGAAAAATTTAATGGCCAGGTTCTGCGATTTGTACACAGCGGAGCGTCATATTTTGTCCCTTCTCCAAACAGCTGGAATTTTTGAGCGTGTAGATTTTCTCATAGCCGAAATAGCAACCAATAAACTATCATATCATATGATATCTCCCCATTGGCTGCGCACTTTTATAAATTTACATCCTGATTTCAAAAACACTCTGTATACGACAGACGTTGGTTTGTTCTACACTTTGTCCAACGTATATCTTATTAATTACGATATGACTTCACGTTCCTTCCATTTATTAATGGAAACTCCTTATCTATCATTAAATTCAATTTCTCCAGTGTTCAGAGCAATCAATCTTGGCACCCTTCGACAGGACAAATGGTCACGAGTTAAAGTACCCGAACTGACTTATACAATCCAGCATAACGGCTCTCCTCGTGTAGTGGAAATTGTGGACAGTAGTTGTCAGTTCATTTCATTTTTATATATATGTAGACACGCCGAATTGTCAATCCAGGAAAACGTTATTTGTCTTCAGAATTTGGTTTACCATAACTACAACTTCCTGTGCAATGGAAATAAAATCTCATACTGGCCCCGAGCTACAACGAATTCGAACACGGAATGGTGTTCTGATCTCTGGTAAAGGACAATTTAAACTGTCTCAAATTCTTCATGGCAATGTCAATAGTCAAACCACGGTGTCTGTATTGGAAGGAAATTCTGTGTTTTTGCATTACAATGACTTCGATCAACTTATTTTTGCTGATGAAATAATTCACACTCGCCAATCGCTGGACACGACAGTCAAACTGACAGATGTTAATCTACCTTTTAATTTGTCTCTCAATTTTTCTGACATCATCCTTCCGGATTGGACTGATATGAACTTAGCTTTACTGAAATTAAATCAATCTTTGGCCACAGAAATCCCGTTACATGAGATCGTTTTCTCAAAATACTCAATCGCCATATTCCTTCTGGTCGTCTGGAATTTTGCACTTACCGGCTATGCCTTATATCATTATTACATGAAGTGTCGTTCTTCAACTAGTACATAAGAATTTAACTTTCACTTATTACGTCACTGCAATTACCCTTCCGACAACCACATTTCTAACAATCACGGCTATATTCCAAATTTTGTTCCGATTCGCATATCTATTTTGCTTTCCCAAACCTCTGTAGATTTACGGACAATCATTGCAATTTTGTTAGCCTTCAATCAATATTCTCACCACGTTTACACCCCCGAAATGGTAAAATAATGTCTCACATCGTGAACCTTCACATCTTTAGCATATCAGTTATTTAAAATTGATTTACATTCTTTATTGCTTTTTATTATTAGTTATTATATTTTATTTAACATTAGGCCCCATTTTTAGTGATTTTGTACCTTTATTTGAATGGCATACTCTGGGTTATTGTGATTTTACAGACTGTATTTTGAAACCTTTCCCTGTTCCTTTTTTTTTCATTGGCCACCTCATTCCTATCCTCACCTAATAATGTCTCGTATCTCCATGACGCCTACATCGCATAGCAGAGATTTCCTGAGACGCCTTCAACATTGGAATTCTACGCGCCGGCGACCTTCAGAGAGCAGCTCCATTTACCATCGCCTCTCAGTTCATGGAGTCAACAATTTCAGTTTTCACCCGGCATACATAAACCCGCCGAGTACTTCGCATTACCTCCTCGAACTCAGGACTGCACAGCGACCGTCGGCCGATGGGATTTGTGCCAGCCACCAGAGCACACCTACAGTTTTCTCCCATTTCTACGCTCCGGCCCTCAAGATGCAGCGGATACACGGCCACTTCTCGCAAAAGTACTGTCTATATTTTCGCTGGAACTCCAGTCAGAACTACATTCCAGCTCAAAGTGATGCAACGGATGAAAACTTTTCCCGTCATGTGTCCCAGCCTACAAGTTTCAAGTGGCCAGAAGAAAACATGACACCTTTTACCCCATCTTCAGTATCCTTCGATTTGTTTATCATTCAGACGCCCGTACGCAGCAAGACCAGCTTTTCTTTCATGTACGGTCCCCACCACAAGTGTGTTACCATCTTCGAGTGCAGGCATATGCAACCCGACAAGCACACCTACTTTAGCTGTTACTTCTACAGCATGGCAGACTTTACGAGACTAGGTTCCCTAGTCCGGTGAACAGCATTCTCCTCTGGATGATTATATCTACTCATATTTAATGGACGGTGTTGGACAATTTTGGTATTTTAATACGTAATGCACTATAGCATTATTCACTATAATATGATATATTTTCAACAATCTTTTTTTTTCTCTCATTTTTATTGGAAGATGGTACTTATATCTTCTATACATATATTATTCTCTCAGAGAGATTCAATGGACGGAGAAACTTGCGTGTGCTTCGATACAATATACATTCACCAGGATCCTCTTATATTAGTGCAAATTGCCTTGCAATTTATTGTGTCGTGAGCTGTTGCTCCCATATCCCTAATGTTTTGGTGTTAACCCCCCTCCCCCACATGCTTAGTGGGTGGAGCCACAACTTATGGCTTTGGCCATTCTGACGTCAGTTCAGCAGACAAGTGAATAGCAACTCCTCTCGTGGGAGGATTGGCCGAGTTCAGTGGTGTGTGTGTCTGACGTATCAAACATAGTTCTCTGACCCGAGCCGACATTACCGCTTAGCTCGTGTTGATAAACATTTCTTGGAAGCCAATGTATGCGTGCTCAGCATAAACATTGTAGTACGCACGCGTTCATTTCATTCATGCTAGAGACAAACGAAATATGGCATTGGACTTCTCATTTTTGATTGCCATCTCGGCTTTTAATTTTAGTTTGCTCCCACAGAGCTTTTGTTTTGATATTCGATAGTCCAAATTAGATTACGACTTGACACCTGTCAACCAAATCTAATTTTGACTGCATTTTTTTTTCTCCTTCCCTTTAGTTTTAGAGTTAGTCTGTAGTGTTCATTTTCACTGATGTGAAATGTATTTTTATTTTTCTTCATTAAATAAATAGACCTTCTAAGGGACTGCATTGGCATAACCGGCACTGTACCTGCAACTTGTCTCAACGTTTTAAAAATTCAAAGGAATTTTTTTCGCCCAGCTGGATACCGTCACGTATCCCTCATTTTCATTTTCGAGTTACGTGTAGCTAGGCAGCCTGACAGGAAGTATAGGAAAGTGTTAACTTCAGCACCAGCTCAGCGAAAAGCATTCGCCAATATTTGCAGAGGAAAATTGATGAGAGAGAAAAAGGGGAGGAGTTTTGATTAGGAGGAAGGGAGTTGGATCTGGTGAGAGAGGCCAAGCGAGGAGAGTTGGTCTTGAGTTTTGGGAGAGAAGAGGAGAGTGGTTCTGGAGTAAGAAGAAGGGGGTTTTGAGTTTTGGAGAGAGGAGTGCAGCGAAGCTGTGTGAGATTTTAAGAGGCGAACTGAACTTCAGCAAGCGAGTGACAGTTATTTTAGAAACTCTTCGGTCCACGCTTCCAAAGAGAGAGACAGGTAATATACTTTCAATGCCATCCTTTGCCAATGCAGGCTTAAGGTCATTGTAACCCAAATCTAGAGAGTTGCCATTCTATAAAGTGTTATGTAAATTTAAGTGCATTCAGGTACCTCCTGCAGTATGCAGATGCAGCCAAGCGAGAGCTTACGAGCTACCGCTAACCCCCAATAGAATAATATCTTTAATCTAAAAGGCTCCAGGTCTGATCCCCGAATCCTTCGAGGTTCATTTCTGTCACAAGACGATAGGATGAAATTGATGACAAAGAACACCAATTTTCAGTCAGGGATTTGAACCTGAGACCCCTGGCATTGTATCATTCTCTGACAACCATTCCACCATGGAGGTCAACCTCTGTTGTTTTCATTCAACAGAGATGTGTTGTAGCAATGTAATGTGGAGTCTGTTCCTCTTTTGTGGTTTTGGGTTTCTGAAGTGAAGTGATAGTCTGTCCAATTTTTCTCTTCATCTTAAAATTTGAAACCAGTGATTCTAACGTCTCAATCAAAATTAATTTCACTATTGAGTTTAGAAGTGTAGTCCATAGATATAGATTGGTAATTTGCATGATTTCTATTTATTCGACTCCTACATACATGTTCTTAATTCAAATTATGTGACGCTCAACATGTAGAACATATATGATCTTTTCCAAATTCCTCCTGGATGCCTCCCCAGATTTCATGAAAATCAGAGATGGTTAGGTTGAAAATTGCACATATCTGTGTTCATTTGGCATGGATGTTTGTAAGTGTCTATACATCAATTTCAGCACATCATCACTCATTCCCATCTTCACAAATTAGCTAAAAGTGGCACAAAAGCAAAGTAAAATAAAGCAAATCAACCAATGCTTCATTGTTTAATTGCTATTTGCAAAAATTCATGCATCTGCCCATATAAATGCAGCAATTCTGAAAATAAGAAAATATTCAAGGAACTTTTGGGGAACTATGATCAAAGTATTGTGGTACTTGGTTTCATAAATTTGAAAATACTTCATGCACTCACCTTTCTGTCTCTGCAGATGGATCTGCATGTTCAACTGTGAGTTCACTCTTCACACCTTCAGGTTCTACATTAACATTATCACTCTCAACACTTTCAAATGCACCAGCACCAAACTGTGCAATATCATCACTCGTATCCAAATCATTACTATCCTCCTGTAAAAATTCATTCATCCCAGAACCCGAGTTCAAGTATACGTGAAATGAGCTAGCAGCTACATCCCCTGCCTCTTCTACTTTCATTTGTTCCTCATTGGGTTCAGATTTAATAACTGATGATGATGATGAGGATGCTGGCTGCCAAGTGTTTTCAGTTGACTCTTCATTTGGTTCACTCTTGATTGAACAACTTATGAACTCAGGTTCTACCCTCAGTAAGTTGGACAAAGAGAGATCATGAAACTCCATCTCTGTTAATGAGGGTGAGGCACTTCAAAATCTGAAAAGACATTTTACACACAACCATCAGATGGTGCTCAAATAGAAGACAAAATACAATATATGTGTAAAGTGGACTTAAAACACCAACTCGAACTCAAACTAAAAAACAATATATGTAGGCAGATTGGGATAAGGAGAGGAGGATCGCTTCCCACAAAGGATATTGTGATATTGGTATGGATGGCAAAGGTGAAGTCCAGGTTGTGGGTGGAGGAGCAGCAGTTGTTGATCCTGAGGTTCAGTGTTGTGGATGATTCCTCTATGTCCTCACAGTGGCAAGTGAGGACATAGAGAAGGTTTGGCATGAAGGGCAAATTTACCAGTAGTACGAATCTAAAGGGTATGAAAAGTGATGGAAATGAGGCAGGTTTTGCACCTTGGATGCTTACATTTGTGAGTGGGTGGATATTGGTTTAGGGGTGAAGGGGTGTTGTGGATCAGGAGAGGGCATTTAAAAACAACTCTGGCCTTTTTCAGAAAGATGTACCTTGTTTCAGGATTCATGTGAAGAATGGAACAGGGAGCATAGGGTGTGCATGATTTTGTTTAGATGGATGTTATATTGGGTGACATGTACAGGGGAGTTGGTGGCAGGTTTCTTAGTGGGAGTGTATAGGCCAGTTTGGGATATTTGCTTGGAGACCAGGGTGGAATGATATCCACAGTTGACCAGGGTTGGTGTAAGCGGAGGTTGTAGTTCTGTCGGGAGGTGGGTCATGTTCAGGTGTTGTCCCCTGAGAGCTAGAGAGAATGGGATGGCATTCTTAGTGTGGAATGGGTGGGTGCTGGAGAAATGTAGGCATTGCATGTGCTTGATGGATTTGACGTGTATGGGTGTTTTCAAATGACCTTCCTCAATGTGTATATGCAAGCAGGCAATTTGGTTGGTAGAATAGGTTCAGGAAAGTGGATCGAGATGATTCTCCATGTGTCCAGAGCATGAAGATGTTGTCTATAAAACGAAGCCATAGGAGAGGTTTTAGGTGTTAGATCTCCAGGAACTCTTGTTCAAGTTTGTCCAAGAAGAGGTTGGCAGGACGGGGCCATTCCAGTACCCATGGCCGTGCCTCAGATCTACAGTTAATGTTGGTTTTCAAAGATAAAGTTGTTGCACATGAGGAAAAGGTGGGTTTGGGCTAGGTGGATCAGGGTTGTGGAGGTTTCAGTCTGTTGTTGAGATTTTGAGTGATTGATTGAGTTGTGTTTAAGTCCACTTTATGCAGTAAGGCTAATCGACACTGGACCTGCAGTTTAAAGTGGGATCTGAACCACTATGTGTCTCCACCGGGTATCGAACCTGAGACCTCTTGTTGATTACAAGGTAGCGACAATACCACTATGCCATTGGGGAGGTTGTTGAGGTAGAACTCCATGGAGGAGGCTTTGATTGATTGATTTGGTTTTCGTTTACTTCCCTTTTCTGCCACATTTGGCTAATCTTGACAATGGCAATGAATGATGATACATTGAAATTGATGGCGGGACACACACAAAGTACATCCATGCCCAGTCTGGGATTCAAATCTGGGATCCTTGGTGTCATAGCGCAGCATGCTAACTACTCAACCACGGAGGACGGCTGGAGGCCATACGAATGAGGTACGTTGGTGCTCGACAATAGCAAGGATGGTGTTTTGTGGCAATGGTGTAAGTATGATGATTTTTATGCAGGAAGTAGTTGGTGTCACGATAGGAGGGAAGATCATTCACAGGAGGCTGGGGATGCAAGTCCACAAATGCCAAATTTCTTTTGGTGGGTGAGTTGCAGCTGGGACCTAAGTCTTCCTCTGTGCTGTGTTTAACACGTAACAATCTCATGACTTCTCTCAATAATGGCTTATGAATGTCATTTAAAGTAGTCTTCACTTATTCGTCAATATGTAAGGCAATAGCATGTTTATCATCATGACTTTTGCTTTTGAACCTCGTATTTTTCAGTTCAATATATAATTCGTTAATTATTATGAATATTCAATTTCACAACTTATTTTTAGCAAATTTCATTCTACACACACAAGAACACATGAAAATTCAAAGAGTAAAATATAAAATTACAATCGGCATCAAATGTGGGTGTTACAATCACGTGCATTTAGCCTTCAGGCTATAGTAACAAGAGGTACATTATTTCACCATAACAGATTTCCACAATATAAATACAGAGAAAAAGTTCATAAACCATACAATTTTTTTCATTTTCTGGCAGTTTTATAGTGTCGTAGAAAATGCTGTATTTTGCTTTATATTTGCTTACATTTATAAGTACACAGCATCTGGAGAAATTTTGTTGCATATAGAAATTAAATTATATAGAAAATTTTTGGTGCATATAGGAATTCTATAGGAAATGCTTATAAAATAATAGACAATAACCTCATCTTCACCACCCTTTCCAATAATTATGATCATATTGTCAATGTACTATAGTTATGAATCAGATATCTGGACTGCATGTTTAATTTTGATATTCTTTTCTAATATTTAGTATTATAAAAGTGAAAATTTATTACAAAAATTCGAAGGAACCATAATTTTGACAAGACTGAGAATCATAAGAACGAAAGAAACAAGTCTCTAAACTGAATCCTTTTTGCAGGTGGAATCACAAAAAACAAATCCAGAAGTGAAAGTGAACTGTTTCTTTATTTTGCAACTTTCTCTCTTGCAAACTCCAAAATGTACGTAAATTCCAGATGATCTGCAAAATTCCCTGACATTCCCTGATAAGCCAAATTCCCTGACATTTCTCTGTTTTCCAGGTTTTCCAGATGCGTAACAACCGTGCAGATGTAAGAGTAAGTACTGAATATCATAATATTAATATTATTACTAAGGACAATTGAGACATAGTGCATCTTTTTGCAGCATTACTTAATCACTAAATAAAATATATAAAAATGTAAAATAATGACATTGAAAAAATAAATGTAATTGAGTTGATTTTTTGCAAGATATTGTCCTGCTGCAACCAGTTAATGAAATTATGTCATTTTATAATTCTTCAATTAGGCACCACTACAAAATGTTATGTGGTGATAGAGTAGGTTCACCACTAAATAAAATATAGGGTCATTCCCTGTCAAATCAACCAATGGTCTGATTCTTGACATCTCTGAAATTGATAATTTTTGGCACAGTGGTAGTACATGTAAGTTGACGAAAACTGCCAAATTTCAGATTTCTTGTGCTCATAGTTTTTGAGTTATTGACTTTCAAAAAAGCAAAAATCCCAAAATTTCACGTGATTTTGAAATTTTTAAACAGCTGTAGATCAAACACTATTTGACCTAGAGAGCTCAAATTTGTGTCATTCTCTTCTTCTGTTAAATGCAACATGGCTGTGCTATTTCAATTTTGCATTTTTTATAAAACCAGGAAAAAGTTTTTTTGAAAATCTCAAAACACCCCTTTCAATTTTTCTTAAAAACTAATTGTTTTGAAGACATCATTTGACTATTTGTGTGCAAAATTTCATAATGGGACAGCAAAGGGTTCCCATGGAAATTAATTATTTTGTATTGTAATGCGTGTGAAATTTGCTAAATTTGTTAGACTTCCTTGTTAAAACCATAAGTACATATAAGCTGAGTGGTTGATATTGAAGTCTTCATTTTAATCTATTTGTATATATATATATATTTATCTGACAACCAATGTGACTACCGTCAATTTGAAAATTCCATTTAAAGTGACAACCGGGTGTTTAGGACGACCGTATACGGTTGCCATGAAGGCAACCCTGCTTATCGTTTTCCTGATACTCGAGAGAGTGTAATGAACTGTCGTTGGAAATACGTCATTGATGCCACAATGATAGTAGAATGTCAAAATTGTGAAATTTTGAAGTAATAGTACAATAAACTGTCATCGAAAATTCGACCATGTTGCCACATTGGTAGCAGAATGTCTGGATTGTATATTTTTTTAGTTCACGGTTCCTCCGCTTGGAGCGCGACAGTCGGTCGCTGTATATGTTGATTTTATACACTTTGTTCATAGTTTCATTAAAGTGGCAACCGAAAACGAAGTTGGTAGCATTGGATAAACCACGTGAGCGTTCGTATACATTTCTTTCAGACTACCGAGCACACGGTCCACCAACGCGAAGAAGCAGGAGTGATATTTAATGTGAATGCTTTGTCTTTCTTGCAGCGTTCCGACATGCGCTAGCTGCAAAAGGAAAACGAAGAAGTACAAACTCAAATAAAACTATGGTAAGTTGAAGTTTCAGTAACTTTATTTAAATAGCATACTATTGCACGTACGTAAGTAACTAGAATATTCTCAATTCAGACAAAATATGAGGTTATCAAGCTAAAATCGGTGTTACTTTGTGTGTATGTGTGTGGGGAGGAGGGGGAGGCCGAAATTATTAGCGTAAGATTGTGGAGATTTTAATTTAAATCTACTGCAGTGAGATCGGACTTTTGTATGTTCCATGTTTAAAATTAAATCAAATCAATGATTTCATGCGCAGATTGCAAACAAACGAACAAATACATCAGAAAGCCAAGGTACATGTTCTGTTCCTACAAATCTGTCACTCATTGTTTGATAAGCCTTTGTTCTCATATTTTTAGGGCTGCTTTTTCTTGTCCTATTTTGTCAGCGGCTGGAAAGCTTTATTTCTGCATAAAAAATAAGAAATAGAAGAAGAGCCGTCCATTAGTAGCCTGAATGCTCATGAAATTAATTTATTTCATGATCTGTGTACGAAGTAATCTCTAAGACCAGAGTTTGAGATACATAGTATTAGGATGGCGAAGCACTGTAAAAATAGAAGTGGCAATGATTTACATTAAATTTGTCATAAATGTTTTTAATTCAATTTTTTATTATCTTGTAACATGTTATATTTGCGATATGAATCTCTCCCATGCCGTTACAATATATTTCCAATCAATGTAAATGAGTTTTTGTACCATTTCAAAACTTTTGACTTATCGCGACGATGAGAATGAGTGACGGAGTGATGACATTTATGAAGGGACATTCACAGAGAACACTCATGCCCAGGCCAGAATTCGAACCAGGGATCCCTAATAAATTATTGAATAGCGTGTTACAGTAGAAGCATGCACACCTTTAACAACATACCATTAAAAACTTTATTATTATTTCCAGGCGTCGAGAGCGAAAAAGATCTTACAAATGGTTCGGAAGAGTAGAGGTGGTGGAAAAGACACCCTAACTGGATGGAAACCAAAATATGAAAGCACAAAAGGACTGTCAGAAGAGGAAAGAAGCTGCGTTTTGCAAAATTGTAAGTTTCTTTGTTTCTGTAGGCTTTGTTTATACGATTGTTTACATGGACGTAACTTGGGGCCTAATTTTAAAGGGGCAGAATCTTACTTTAAGCTTAACTTTGGGGGGCAGAATCGAAAAAAAAATGCCATCCCATAAATATAGAGTTCACGATTATTTGCTAAATAACTGACATTTGTGAAATCACAATAAGGACTCTGTATTACTTTGCTATCCAGGTCCAAGAAGGCTAAAGAAGTTAATTTTTACCAAGTCTGAAAATTTTGGATTTGCATAATATTTTGATTACATGCTACTATATGATATGCACTTTTGAGGATCACATTGCTATAATTGTTAGCACATTGCCTGTCAGGCTGAAACTTAAACTAAGCTGCTCCTATGTGCGAAATGGTCCTGCGATTTGGATTCTGTGTTAAACTGTAGGTTCAGTCCAAAATTACTTCGGTATGGCAGACTAAAATTTAAGTGATCAGACTAATTCATTTTCTTGTATATATGAAACCCAAACTACTCACGAAAATATGCTGTTGATGTTGAATTGCATTCTTGCCTAGTGAACAGGCGCTTGAATGTGTGTACATACAAAAAACGTTATGATGTAGTTCAAAACATGAACATTTATTTATTTATTTTTTTTAAAAAAACAGCTCTCTTTCTGTATACTTGTATTTGGTATTTCATGAAGTAATCAATGCAGACAAATCAGATGGTTGTTCCTAGAAATTGTAATTCATTGTGAGTTCATGTGTAATTTGTGTGTTTTGAAAAAAAGAACACCAGTACAAATCTTCATGGCACTCTCAGAAGTTTCATTACTGCTGCCATTACTATTATTTTCAAATGAGAACCTTGAGGAAAGGAGAGTGAGGAGCCGAAAACAACATTTTGTGGATAATATTCGAATGTTGCTATGAAAAAATATTATAATGTCCTCTTTAAAAAAAATCCAGATAAGATGATATGTACTACCTCAAACAAATTGTTATGTATTATTCGACTGCTACTTTAACTACACTTGTACAAGCCAACTGGGAGGGAGGGAGGGATGGGATTGAGTCTTTAGGTCTTCATAATGGTACAATGTCTCAGTACGTAATATAATGCAAATTCAATAGTTATTGCCAACACTGTACTTACGTAGTAGTGTCAAAATATATTTATTAAGATACACATTTGAATAAAAAATAAAATGAATTATGTGGTTTCGAAATACTGTACGTCCACAGTTCTGGATATTGCAACAAAACTATTTTTGACTCCAAAACTTTATATTATAAATTGACACAATATCAGTTAAATTATTTGTACCATTTCATTAATTCTGAGGAATTTCTAATGTTCGACAATATTAATATTCTAAATTGTGAGAACCACTGAACAATGTTTCTCTCTTGCATTAGCAATACTTTTTGTAATGCATTTTGCTTGGTTGTTAATGCTCCACCCGACCATCATCTTGCAAACATTGTGAGATGTAGGTTATATGCATTTGCTCTCAAACATACATATAATAATGGCAATAGAAGTATTCAAGCATGTGTACAATTTCTCTGGAGTTAAAAAAAATACAAGATTTTACCATCAGATATTTTAAGCACAGATGAACTCCCCCCAAATCAGCTATTATGTATGTCACACCAATTATTCATTTAAGGGAAGCTATTGTGCTTCAGCCCTGCCTGAAATGCACTGGACTTAAAATTATTATTATTTATGGCAATTTGTACATCACAAACTGAAATTTAGATTTCTTTCCTCAATGCATAGCAAAATGTGAATAGTTCATTCACATCGTTAATTAATGTATATGACAAAGTGATTGCAATCTGATTGCCTTTGAAAAACAAACAGTGAATATAAACATGTACAAAACATGAGATATGAATTATATGTTTTTATTCATAAACAAAATAACAAAGGGTCTGTTCCGAAAGTCACACAAGTTTAACACATTAAATGAGTTATGGTAACTGGCTGTCACATAAGTGTTTCCGTGAGTTTCATTATGCTGTTCCAAAAGTCTCATTCCGTGTGTTTCATGCAAGAATGAGATTCACCAAACGCAAGGATCAGGAGGCTCGTTTGTTCGGTGAGAATAGTTGCTGCTTCCAGACAACGTACGTGCTGTTGGATTCAAATTGCACTAGTTCGGAAAATGTATTATAATTTTAACAGATAGCGATATGAAGCAACATGCACAAAATGAGTATGACTATAACAGTTCTTAGAATGTGAGTCAAGTGAGTAAGAGTGCCCACAGTAGAGTTTATTTTTGCAATAAGGATATTCCTTCCGCTAGACGCCATGTGGAAACTTTTTCTAAACAAAACGCTGCACCTGCGCTTTTGCCTCGAGTGTCCCATAAGTCTGTAAAATAACAGGTTTCAACAGATTCACAAGCCCAGTTATTTTCATTGGATGCGTTTGTTTCGTTAAGACTTTCGGAATGCACCCAAAATAGTGCCTAATAATAAATCTGCTTAAATTTCATGAATACAGTTTTATGATAACTGTAATGGTCATTCACTGTAGTTCACTTAAATATATTTAAGATAGTATTTACTATTTTTTCTCATGTATTTATTTTTAGTTTACCAAATGCTGGATGTGAGCAACAGTGAAACAAGGTCCTGTGAAAATAAACCTCATACGGTTTCCGAACCCATGTCATGGAGTGTAAATAGTAACGTAACATGTTCAGAGACAATATGCCAAGTTTTAGAAGATGCTGGAGGTTATGGACTATTATTACACAATGATCCAAAAGTGAAAATTGAAGAAGTTGTTCCACCTTCACCTTTCTCGACAGTGTACAGTGGTGACGAATGCAAGCAATATTTGCTTCATGATCCATTCACAGATTCCCATTCCATGCAAAGCAATTTCCTCATGTGTGTGAAAGGACTTAATTTGAGTGATAACATGATGACAGTGCAGCAATATGATTTGGGCGATGTATGTAACACAGCAGATTCATGCATAAATAATGTCGCAGGGGATCATTTCACTATTTTCAACCACAGAGTTTAGGTTGTTTGAAAACTCAAACTAATGATAATTTTGAATCTTCATCTTGTTCAACTGTTCATGATAGTGTAAAAGATCCAGACTACGTGAAAGGACTTAATTTGAGTGATAACATGATGACAGTGCAGCAATATGATTTGGGTGATGTGTGTAACACAGCAGATTCATGCATAAATAATGTCGCAGGGGATCATTTCACAAATTTTCAACCACAGAGTTTAGGTTGTTTGAAAACTCAAACTGATGATGATTTTGAATCTTCATCTTGTTCAACTGTTCATGATAGTGTAAAAGATCCAGACTACGTGCCTCAGAGTAGCACAGACTCAGAGAACCCAACTTTGGACAAAAATCTTCATGGACTACAAGACGAAGTATCACCATGTTCACTTCCATCACCTCAGACAGGCAGTGAGGACAACAACATCCATGAAAATTCTATCACTCCAGTTCATGAAAATTCAGGTTCAATTGAAATGCATAATACCTTTGTAGAAAAGAAAACCCGAAAGAGAGAGAGAGATTTTTGCTTCTTTTGCGAAACATTAGTCACACAATTTGCCAGACACATTGCAAGAAATCACAAATGTGAAATTGAAGTTCAAAGAATTTTGTCAAAACCATTAAAAAGTAAAGAACGAAAACATCTAATCACAGTTTAAAGAAAAAAAGGCAACTACCTTAACTGCAACCTAGGAAATATCAAACCAGTAAGGAAATTAGTACTGAATGATTCTCCAAGTAATGTATTACCATGTTCTTACTGTCTTGGGTTTTATTCTCGAAAACAGCTATGGAAACATCGAAAACACTGCCTACAGAAACCTGACAATGCAAAAAAGACATCTGCACAACTGGATGCACAAGATTACCTCATTAAGGGTACACATGTTGACCTACAGCTGAAAGAAAGTGTTTTCCCAAGAATGCGGGCAGACAGTGTTTCACTTGCTGCTAAAAAGGATGCATTAATATGCTCTTTTGGTGCACGTTTCCTCAAAATACACCGGCAAAGACATCAAATAAATGTAACGTCAAGGAAAATAAGAGAGCTGGGTAAACTTTTAATAGAAATCAAGAATAGAAATCCCACAATAGAAAGCTTATTGCAGGCTCTAAAACCAAAACATTTTGATCTAATAGTTGAAGCTGTGAAATCTGTAGCAGGATATGACAGAGATGAAGACAGATATAATGCCCCTACTTATGCTATGAATATAAGTACTTCCTTAAAAGAATGTTGCGAGATAGCGATTTCTCACATTTACAAACGACAAAACAAATTCGATCAACACACGCGAAGTGAAGTCGAGGCTGACCTTCGAACAATGATTTTGCTCATAAAATCAAACTGGAAATATGAAGTGTCGCACCAGGCTGCAAACAACCTGCGCACAAGAGAAATGAATACAATTACAACAATTCCTTTGGCGAGTGATCTGAAAAAATTTAGAGACTTTCTAATAGATCAAGGGAGAACTGCATTTTCCCACTTGGAAATGAACAACGATGATGAGACTGCTTACAAAGACTTGCTTGAAACTGTGTATTGCAGAGTCATGCTGCTATGTCGAAAAAGACCTGGGGAACTTGCTAGGCTTACAGTTGACCTTTATCAAAATACTGGAAACAGTCAGGGGTATGAAGAATTTTCAGATGCTGTGAAACAAACCGAAAAGATATTGATTAAGAAGTTTAAGCGAGTTGTGATAGAAGGTAAACGGAAAACGTCGCCAGTCTTGTTCAGCTTGGACGTTCAGCAACATATTGACCTTCTGATCAAGTTAAGGAGCAAATTCGTTAGAGAAGATAATCCTTATCTCTTTTGCAATACCAAATCAACCAATCAGTATGCTGGATACAAGGTATTAACCAATCATGCCAAACGAGCAGGACTCCAAAATCCTGATGCTATAACTACACGAAGATTAAGGAAACACCTTGCAACAATCAGCCAGTTGCTAGCGATGTCAGAACAAGACATTGAACAGTTGTCTACATTTATGGGACATACAGGTGGCATCCACCGGAGTGAATACAGACTACCTGATCATATCTTTCAAACAGCCAAAATTAGTAAGTTACTTCTGATGATGGAAAGTGGTGCAGCTTCTAAGTTTAGAGGTAAAAGTCTAGATGAAATAGATGTCAACATTGAAGAAAATTTGTTAGCATCGGAAGAAACCAACTTGAGTGAGAATGAGATTGCTAGTTCAGGAGATGAAAATGAAGACAATCATGAACAAGTAGCCACAGAAATGGATGAGAATGTTAGGACACTAAAAACTTATGAAAAATCTGAGGGAACTTTGATTTCAGTCAAACGGAAGGAAAGAGCTCCAGGATATGTAGAAGGCACAAAGCGAGAGGTTGTACCTTGGACCGATGAACAAAAGAAGGTGGTTTTGAAGTTTTTCAAAAACCATCTTTGCAAAAAGAAGCCACCAAGGAGACTCGAATGTGAGATGTTGATTGAAGCAAATCCTGAAATACTGAACAATAAAAATTGGCTTAAAATAAAAGTGTTTGTACAGAACTGTTACACTAAAAAGTTATCCAAGAAACTTCAAACACTTATAAAGTAAACTACAATACCAGCAAAATAATCATGTACAGTGCACACAGCCTCTCTCACTTCGATTAACAAATTACTCAATTATCACTTATCTAAAGATGTAAGACTTCATTGATATTAGCCAAAGTTTAAAATATGGGAAGGCACGTTGGTTTAAAAGGTCAACATTGAAGTTATTAGATGGCAGATTGCCTTAGCAGAGTGCCCTGTCACTGCTGTTCTTCACCATCAACTTTAATCTTTTAAATGTACTTACGTTCCCAAGTTTTATTATTTGACCATTCTTGTCTTACCCCTGAAAAAGGCATGTGGTATGGTAAAAACTTGTGTAAAAAAAGTACATGGCAAAAACTGGAATTCAGTTATGTGGTGTAAGTTATCCTTTATATAATTCTTTGTACGGAATGTTGTAAACATGATATCCTGGAATATTATTGAAATAAAAATTTTGTTGATCAGTTCTAATTAGAACTGTAGCAAGTAAGGGACAAATTATAGAAAATATCTGTGCAAATATGCATTATATCATTTTCATAGTACATATTGTATTGAAGAATGTGATTTTCTTGCAGAAACTATGATTAAAATTTCTACTGTGTAAGCCATTATGTATGTTGTCGACACTTGTAATGTCACCTGTTCCAATTTAAATATTTTCTGTTAATTTTGCATAATGATTGATGTTTTCCACTTGTAACAAAATTAAGAATGTTCTGAAACAAACACTGGATATGCATTCTCGCAACATTTCTCAAGTCAAGAATTGATAATTTATGTACACACAACAGTTCCTTATTTTCTCTGTAAGCAATGTTTCAACAACAATAATGTAACTGAAAATTATTACGGCCTATTGAAAATCGTTAATATATCTAAGAGAAAATATTATACTTACAAAAAAACGTTAAACATTGCAAATTTTATGCTTCGGATGCAGTGTTTGTTTAAGGATAAAATGCAATTTTATGTTACACTGAAATTGTGCTAGCTGTGCTAAAAAAGGGGGTTGCTTCTAATCCGACTTGTTTCTGGGAATAAAGGTTCTGGAACTTTTGAAGTTGTTTTCTTCTTGTGTTCATCATAAGAAATTCACAAAATATTGTGGTATCCCAACTAGCGAAAAGTAGTTGGCTCGACATTCGACCAACCATACTAAAAATGGTTTACCAAATATACGAACATAAAGCACTGGTAATTTTGGCTGTTTCCAAGGTTTGGCCAACATTTTTTTTGTTTTTTTTTTTTTCACGTTGTGGTGTCATAGTGTAAACTTAAGTATAGATAGGTTTGTGTTGTGATACATAAACTTTATTGTGAGTCAAAATATAAACTTCAATACAAATTATTTGTGTAAAATGAAAATGTTCACAACACTTTTTCACTCATATGGTATCGTTGTTTTCAAGGTAGCTCAAGGTGGTAGAACAACACACTTTGTAGAGTTTACTAAGTTTTACACATTGCAGGGAATTTAGTCTGTACATATAGTTGTTTATTATGTATATAGTTAATGAATCACTTTCACAAGAATACTTGCAAAAATGTTCTTGTTCTGATACAGGTTAACAGACAACCATAAGGAATCCCCAATGCTGAAATATCTCTCATCCATGGTGGCTGACAAAGAAGTGTTGAGTGACTGCAAGTTATGAATAGCTTCTACTTTCATTAACAAAATATTATGTTTTCAGCATGTGCTGTGGCTGAAATTTTCTGAAACAATGTACATTTATAATTTACATCATTCTTATGAAATTTGTCTTAGCAGGAGAAAGTAGTTTTTAAATCAAGGCACAGCTGTTAAGATTTTTTCAAATATTAGCGATATAATCACTATTTGTGAAATACACAAGAAATAACAAATGCCCATCAGCAATTTAATAATTACAGGTAGGACAGAGTGACATATTTTTATGTAACTCAATGTTTTCAATAAGTGCTAAAGTTGTTTGATGCCTGGCGGAGGCACAAGTGGTTTGGATCCCACTTTGGACTGTAGGTCCAGTCCCAATTAGCTGTACTATACATAGACTAGACTTAAAAACTCCAAGTGGAAAAGTTAACAAAAATTGTCATTTTTAAGTCAAGAATACCAGATAATTGCAGCTATAAAAGCAGGGTTCGCATTTTTTAATGAAGAAACAACTTTCCTTGTTTTCTTAAATTATTTTAAACCACGAAGATTGGTTGGTTGGTTGATTTGGTGCTTTAAGTCCACTTTATGCACAGTAAGGCTAATCGGGACTGGACCTACAGTTTAAAGTGGGATCTGAACCACTATGTGCTTCCAATGGGTATCGAACCCGGTACCCCTTGATTACAAGGCAATGACGCTACCACTGCGCCATCGGGGAGGCCGTTTGACCATGAAGAAAATAATGTTTAAAACATAACGCCAAGAAAACATATTCAGATAATTATCTGTTAACCCAAAAAGATAAAGCTTTATCAAAATGAAGACTAGTAAATACAAAAAGGTATCCCCCTTCCACCTTTTCTTACCACATGATATACTTGGCACCCTCGATACTTTCAACTGACCTTAAACTCTGAAAGAGGGAGTGATACTGTCTGGGTTCAATTTCTGTCTAGTTGACAAATTATTTGATATTATTTTATGTGGGTAGTCATTGTGACGAAGCATTGGCTTTAATGTAACCAAATTTGCCATATCTATTTTTTGTTTCAACAAGGTAAAAAAAATAATTGTTTTTCAGAACAAAACTAAAAATATGTGTTTTGTTGCTTTAGACAACTCACACCACAGCATCAATGTATCAAACTTCCAAATAACCTGTGATAACCATCAAAGGAAAAGAGGGTACAACAAAAATGTATTGCAGTCTTTGTTCCAAAGCAATATGTGGAAAATACCAAACAAATTGCTGTTTTTAATGCAACTATGAACGTTAAATCATGTCAAAACTTTTTTGTTTGTTACTATCGGAAATAAATTATGTTGGTAGCCAATAAAGCCAAAGAATAAGATGAGAATGCCTTAGCTTTAGCGTTACTGTTACTGATTTTCCACTTTAGCTGTTTAGGGTTAATCATCCAAGGAAAGACTGTGTTTCTAGTTGTAATGTAAACACCCGAGTACCTTCTTAAAATACTTACGTTATACTTTTAAGTCTTCCATGTTGGCTGTTGAGAATGTTCAACTAATCCAAAGTTACCAGGATCCACTCTATCCCTGTACTAGCCACTCTGTTGCCGGAAATACCACACATTTTATTGTGAATGCAAAAAAAAAAAACATTAACAATAATGTACATTCCAGTTCAGATAAAGTGACACATTCATTAACTGTACAACCCTACAAAGTTTGTGTCATTTTACAGGAAGGGGAATGTACACTGAGTGCAGAACAAAACTGTTCATCCATGTATCAGTCCCACAAATGTGTTTTAAACTTTGGTAAAAGAAAAAAATAGCTATGTGTTTTAAACAGAGTGCCAAGAATACATTTGTGATAAGTAATATGTTTATCATGCAAGGAAGGACTGCATTTTTAGTTACACGGAAAACATTTTAAGAACTTCTTAAAATATTTATTTACATTACTTTTAAATCTTACATGTAGGCTCAAGGTTTAGTTAATCCACGGTTGTCAGTCCTCACTCTAACTCTAGTGGCCGACACGTGTGTTGAAGTGATTAGCACATCGTGCTACGACACCAGGGGTCCCGGGTTAGAATCCCAGCTTAGGCATGGATGTTTGTGAGTGTCCCTTCATCATATCGTCACTCACCCTCATCTTCTCAAATTAGCCAGAAGTGGCATGAAAGCAATTAAAATAAAGCAAATCAATCTCTGTAGTTGTTTTACTGTTTTCCCAAATATCACATTTTATTGTGGATGCAAACAAATCGCATTAACAACAATAAACAATGAGTGCGGAACAACACTATTCACGTATTTTAAATGTAACCTACAGGTAGTCATAATGGCATGTTTCTTTGTGAAATGGATACATATTTGGCCAATGTCTGTGCACAGTAAACTAAATAACAGAGATTAAGGATAAGTAAAACAACAAAATTTCAAATATCAAGTTTCAAAATATGTTTTAAACAAGACAAAGTTGAAAAAACATGCTTACAGCAGTGTGCTTGAAAACAAAGTTTTGTGTTTTAAATGTTTAGAACAAGTAGTTTTAAACATGCCAACCTGTATGGAAATTGATGCATGTGTCACCAACAAGAATCTGCTTGGCAGGCATACTCTGACCCTTAAAGGTGTCGCAGCATGAAGTCAAATTTGCAACCATTGTTCTAATAACCCTGTATTGCTGACTAAATTAGTAATTGAAAGGTCGCAGAGGGGAAAAAGTCAACACTCGTCAAACTATAGAAAATTATATTTTAAATGCAAAACAGTACTGGATGTACAAATGAAAAGGTTAGGTTAGGTTTCTTATGTTTCATTCACTGAACATTTTCATTGATCAAAGCATATGTAAGGGTTTCGTCAGTGGCATACTGGTAACACCGTCACTTTATAATCAAGGGCTTGATATCCGTTTGAGTCTTAAATGGTTCAGATCCCACTCCCAATTTAAACTGTTGGTCAAGTCCCAATTAGTTTAACTGAACATAAAAGTGGACTTAAATCTCAAATTCAAAGCATATGTGTTTGGTACACTCCTGTTCACATAATGTCGCACATTTTATATAGTTCAGCAGTGGAAATGTGTGCCACTTTATGAAACAAAAGAAAGCATTTGTAAAGTACAGCACAACATGCACGTAGCATCAAATAACACTTTAACTTTACAGGTGGGGCAACATTTTTGCCTAAAATTGTTTGCATATGATGATAAATCTAATAATTATGCATTTACCAATACTCGCAAAAGTGTGGAACATTATATTGATAAAAAATATACACATAATAAATCGTTAGGCATAGACTAACAAGCTGTAGAGCATGGTTTCATGGCACCCTTAGTGTTTCAAGATTTTTCCGTAGCGCTCAAGTCAGAATGCATCCCTATCTAACACTTACAATGCTCATTTAGTGTGGTTAGGTTGCTTGCCTGAAGTTAAAAATAAACACACGTTTCAATTTCAGAAACATTTTATGTGTAAAAATTACTAAAGAAGCATATATATAATGTTATAATGTTATAAACAAAGGCCTCGAATATTTTCGCCAAGTGCTGAGAAAATCATATGTGGCTATTTTCACCAGCAAAATTAATTACCTGAATCATAACAGTACAGTGTATTTTACCTTATTTCATTATATTCATTAGCAATGTTGTAGAACTTACTGCTAACAAGTCACTACGTAGCGACAGTAGCAGAAAGTACTGAAACCAGAAATTGCATCAATGGTGTTGGGAATATTTAACGAAGTAATTTTAATGCTAATAGCCCTAAACCTGACCGGCCTAACCTAACAATGAAAACATTTAAGAATGTAATGCCCCTTTATACTAATGCCTTGTGACATATTAGCAGCACCAGTATTTATCAGAACACCCTGCAGTATTTTTCCAACTCCATGGCATGCAGAAAAAAAATATTGCCAACATGAAAATAAATGCACACTGACAACTGAAGAATACACACATGTATATAGCATGCCAGACCACAGTGTAGATCATGCACGTGCATACTTTAAAATCTGGTGAAAATAGTTCAAATTCTAGCTTCACCACCTGGTTAGGTTAGGCAGGACATGTTTGATTCTCTTTAGCATCAATATAAATTCCGTAAATGGATTCTACTGAGGTTTTAATTTACTTCTACATTATTTACCACTTGTGTACGATACTTAGTCACTTGTCAAAGGAAAATACATTTTCCATGGGAAGCGTGCATACTTGCATATGGTAATTTAAAAGTTGTTTTTTTTTTTAAAACATAAATAACATATTAAAACTGTTGATGACAGCGAGCACGTTTCCCACGTTAGTTTTCTATTTTTTTCTATCGGAATTCGCCTATTATGCATTGCGAAACATTCTTTAACGTGGGAATCACGTTTAATCGTGAAACAAGAATCGATTTTGTAGCCCCACAAACCACCCACGGGTAGCCCCATGCACCATTCACGGAGACGAGGTATGCTTACGAGGTTAGGTTAGGCCAGTTAGGTTTCATTAGCATAAATAGAAAGCAAATATACCGATTTTCATGTTAAACACAATACACTCTACAGGAATAACATCAAGAAACATCACAAATGGTACAGAAACTTGCTAAGTAATTTCTTCTGTAGAAATAGTGTTTGCCGTCATCAAGAATTTTATCAATAACATTTTTCGGTAAAATTATCGCAGAGTTAAAACAGTTTTCCTACGTTTTACACAAGAAACTACTTACCTTAACACATTTCTGTGGACTCTCCTATGTTTATGGAAGTGTATTCTTTTCGAACGCAAACTTTCAGAAGCAAAATAACTTAATTTAAGAGGAAAATCATGTATTTTAATGCTAATGGAACCTAACCTAACCTCGTAGGCATGCCTCGTCTCCGTGAATGGTGCGTGGGGCTATTCGTGGATGGTTTGTGGCGTTAGAAACACATCGTAATGTATTTTTATGCTGATGGAACCTAACCCAACAGGCCTAACCTAACCTCGTAGGCATACCTCGTCTCTGTGAATGGTGTGTAGGGCTATCCGTAGATGGTTTCTGGCGTTAGAAACACATCGTAATTAACTGGGAATGTGTTTCTTTCACAAGAAGAAATATCAATGACCATTAAAAACTGTACAGAAATGTCTTTGAAAAGTGTTTTAACTTTGCGATAATTTTACCCATTTTTCGAAATCCAAACAGTGCTCTTTACTTTGATGAAGGTTCAAATTTTGTGTAACAATGATTGCCAAAATTCTACAAAAATTAGTCTTCCTGCTAAGAGAATTGGTAAAAAATTTATCATGTTGGGGGAGAGAAGAGAAGGGAAAGTGGTATAAGTCCAGTGTTGGCTAAATTGAGTTCAAAGCCTTGCTTGAAAGTGCTAATACAGATAAAAGTTAATTCCAATGCTGGTCCAGTGTGCAGTTACTGGTAGAAAGGATGTATCTCATCTTTTTGGGCATTTGTGTTCACACATACTATTTACATAAGCCAGCTGAGTAGTGTTGAGCATTCTTCTAGTATTTACAGAATGTAAAACTTTGAAATTGTTTACCAAAGGAATATTTTAAAATAAAAGGGTGTTGTGACATGTGCCCTTCTAAAATAAACACTCAACAAAACAGGTCAACGGTATAAAATATCAAAACACCTTCATTCCATCTAATTCCATTTAAAAAAAAAATCTTCCAGTTTTTCACAAATGATTTCGGTAAAATTCTGCTCCATAGGAGACGCCTGGAAATCATCGAATTTCATGTATGTTACATTTGTACTTACTTATTATGCATTGCTGAACATAGTCTGTGTGTTTTTTTTTCTGATTAACACGAAAATCTGTAAATTTGTTTTGTATTTATGCTAATGGAACCTAACCTAACAGGTCTAACCTAACCTCGTAGGCATACCTCGATCCCATGAATGGTGCGTGGGGCTACCTGTGGATCGTCTGTGGGGCTAATGTCAATAGTGTGTGGGGCTAATGTCAATAGTGTGTGGGGCTAGTGCCAATGTTTTTTTTTGGGGGGGTTACGGGAATTTTTTTGTTTTGTATTTATGCTAATAGAACCTAACCTAACAGGCCTAACCTAACCTCATAGGCATACCTCATTCCTGCGAATGGTGCGTGGGGCTACCTGTAGATGATTTGTGGGGCTAATGCCAATGGTATGTGGGGCTATTGCCAATGCTGTGTGGGGCTAGTGCCAATGGTGTGTGGAGCTAGCGCCAATGGTTTGTGGTCCATCACAGACAACGGTCGTCAAAATTTGGTCGCTATGTTCTGCGTAACGTAAGTGAAAACGCATCGAAGAATACTGTCACAAATCGAAGTTTTTGAAGTGAAAACAGCAAAAAGAACATGCAGACGACGTTTAGCAATGCATAATAAGTAAGTACAAATGTAACATACGCGAAATTCGATGATTTCCAGGCGTCTCCTATGGGACAGAATTTTACCATGATTTCAAAATTAAAACATCCTTGAAAGGGCACGTTTCCCTTAAACGTTCAGCTACATACATGACATGAAATATAATGTTACATTTTCCCACTTGATTCCCACTTTTTTAGTGTATAATTGTAATACTTTTTGCATGAAGAAGAACTAATTACAAGAGAAAATAATGCAACTGTGGATGAAAAAATTCACTAAGTTTATTTAGGATTTTAAGGAAGATAAAGTCTCAAGATAAATATAATTACAGATTGGAAACTACAGATTTTTAGCAGTGAGTATCCTCCATATGTATTTTTTTAAAAAAGTTAGTTTGGATGTTTACAAATTTTCCTTTTCTTCTGAAATAACTAGCACATAATTTAATAAAACTTCATGAACAAGAGATCTTCAATAACACCGAGTACAAATACCGTTCATGAAAACCACAAGAATGAATCAACCATGATAACGAAAACTGTACAGTAGAATTATAATTGCTGCGCATAATTGTTTGCAATTAACATGCTTATCTTGTGCAAATTACTACATACCTTCTCAATTCTATAATAAATGTAAATGGTGCACTTCACTTTATTTTTCACTCGGAATATTTATTTTTCCAATTATATTGCACTTTTTCACTTTCGTGGTGCACTTCACCGTATTTTTCACTCGGAATATTTATTTCTGCAAATATATGGCACTTTTTTAGTTTCGTGGGTTGCAAACATAAGTAATTTGTAGGAACATTACAGTCTCTACATACCACAAAATTACCTTTTAAGTATTGAATATGTTTGATATTGATTTCGTTGAGGTACCTTCAGTATTTATACAAGCCTGAAATACACAATGCAGAACTGTTCCGATTTAATGCTATGTAAAATTCCAATGCTCGAGTGCGAGGGAAATAATTTCGCAAATCATCCTTCAACTCACTCCAGCTATGCTCAAAAGGTTTCATTGACACCACAGTACACCACATTAAATCATACGAGCATCTTTCAGCTAACTTCTTCTTCTTCTTTTTCTCCTTCTTCGTGACCATCATTACAATATACCGTGCGTCCATTTCGATCTGCAGCCGAGAGATCGGGAGAAGCGTGGCGGGCGGCACTGACGGAGATGCCGACATTTGCGGCCTGAAATGCCCGCTTATTTTTATGGACATATGCAGACATTTATATAAATATTGCAAAACGAGCACTAACCTGTGTTATAAGAGTATGGTTTTAATTTTAGTAGCTTAGTGACTGTATGTGCCGATGATTTTGACACGCCCACCTCTTGTGAAACACGGCGTAGAGGTTTGTTTGGAGAACGTTCTAACGCTGCACCAATATCATCGAGTTTTGCTTCGGTTAGAATCCGTCGTTTTTGCTTAGGTGTTTTAAAATTTAACGATACAGTTTCTCGTAATTTAAGGACAAGATGTCTAACCGTATCTCTGTGTGGAGTTGAAACGCATGGGAATTTCTGTACAAATTACCTACACACGTCTCGACACGAGTTTGTTTTCACGTAGGTACGTGTCATACATAAAAAAAATCTTTGTTCTAACGTGAATCTTGCGGCTGGCATTCCAATCGTATCACTGACACGTCACACATACACACTACAATAACACAAACAAGTAACTGCAAGTAACCAAGAATAACACTCTTGCGCACAGTACGAAATTAACACGCTCTTGGTTTACATTGCTCGCCACCATATTTACAACTCTGTCTTCATCTAGTCGCCAAGGAACAAAAAACTCGAGCTCGGAGATTTCGGATTGCAAGGAAGCTCACGAACACTATTGACTTTTAACGGTTTCTTCTACAGCGTAATCTTGATACAGTGTTGCACATTCAAAACCTCCAAACGATCCCCATCGGCACAAAACTCTTTCAAGGATATAAACTTAAGCAGGACGTTACTGATCAAAACTATGATTAAAATGTATTATTATCTGTGGCTCTTAACATCGTTTCTATAGCGTATTTATTTGTGTATATAAGAGCAGAACTTGGATGAATTACAGAAGAACTTTTGCGTGTTATAACACAGGTTAGTGATCGTTTTGCAATATTTATATAAATGTCTGCATATGTCTATAAAAATAAGCGGGCATTACAGGCCGCAAATGTCGGCATCTCCGTCAGCGCCGCCCGCAACGCTTCTCCCGATCTCTCGGCTGTAGATCGAAATGAACGCACGGTATTTGTCAAGCTGCTTTGTCTTTCATTACGAACAGACGTGATGTCAACTGATAACCAAAGCCGGGGACAAAAAGTATGATATTCAACAGTTGGTAGCAGTGTTGCTGCAATGGTTCCACAATGATAGCAAAATAACAAATATATACATTGGGTGTTACAATGATAGTGGTGCGAATGGCCTTCACAATGATATCGGAGTGAATTTACTAGAGATTTATCCAAATTTTACAAATACATCTCTTTGGAGCACCACAGTCCTTGTCGGCAGTGAAAGTACCTCGTTCTCCAAGCAGTTGCGTAATGCTGGCAAAGAAGGTATGTGATGGAGTCACACTTTGTGGATAACGCTCTTGATACAGCCAACAAGCTGCTCTTCCATTCCCTTCCACGCGGCATACACAAGGATCATGTTCATGTATTCTGCAAACTTGTACTCAACCATGTTCATCGGAGACACACAGGCATGTGAATGGTGCTCCAGGCAGGATACCGCGGCAGGGTAGACATCACGTGTCATCAGGTGATCTTCTGACGTAATGTACTGCCTACCCGGTTGCATAACAACACAGACACATCCACCACATTGTCATGGTTGTAGCACGGAAACGGTACATTTCCGGACATGGGTTTCTATTCCAATATTGTATACTCAGTATCCTCTACTAGCCCTAGGAGTTTGTAAGGGGAATTTCCGAGCACCCTGTATAAAATTCTCAATATGAGGCAAGAACGGTATAGGGAAGTGCTTTGAAGAAAGTTGCTACCTGAAGTAAGAGAATGGTCCCCAAATGAAGAACCATTCGTATTCATGCAGGATGGAGCCTTATGCCATATACCGCAAAATCAATGAAACAGTTTTCTACAGAGTGAAAATACCCCTCTCTTGCCCTGACCAGAAAACTCTCCAGATCTGAACCCAATTAAATATGTTTGTACCTAGTGAAAAAAAGAAGTGGCAAAGCAAACAATTACGACGAGAATTGGCCTAATTGAGAAAATAATTCAAGTGTGGAATCACCATTCTCATATGAAGGAGACAGTTCAAGCATGCATAGTATGCCAAGACGAATTCAAGCACTTATAAAGACCAAATATTAAAATTGACTTCCAGTCATATGTATTATATAGCTAATATTCAAGAAACACAGTAAGAAATTATATTTGTAATTATTAATGTATCAAGTAATTGTTGTCTTTTGTTAAGGTTCACATGTAATCAATGTAATATTTCATGTAATAAAATAAGAAATAAAAAATAGAGAATAATAAAACATGTAGATGAAATAATAACATATCCTTCAAATTTTGCATAAAATTGGAGGTGCATCTAATAATTTGGCCAAGGGCTGTAACTGTTGGCCATTTTTTGTATCATGAGGTCCAGCATTTTTAGCCTTTGCAGACAGTTGCGATAATTATAACTCAACTAAGAAAAATGATAGAAAGCTGTGGTAAACAACATTTTGGCAGATAATATATTTGATCTCTGCTACTGATTTTCTTTTTAGTTAAAACTACTTGAAAATGCTTGATTTTCACTTTTCCTTTACAAAATTTGAGCCCCTATATCTGATGGGGACCTAAAAAGATTGATCTTTACAACATAAAGTGTTCTCTTGAGAAGTAGCTGTAAAAAAAGTAGAGATTGATTTTCCATGAATAACAGGAAATTTGGGCAAGAAAGGTTAATTTATGTTATTGGTTACAAATAAATATTTGGCTTCAGTAATCTATCACGCAATGAAAATTATTGTATTTATTAATTACATGAAGCAAATGGCATAGCAAGTCCGTTATATTGGATTGATTTGATGTTTTACGTCTACTTTATAAACAGTAAGGCTAATCCAGACTGGACCTACAGTTTAATGTGGGATCCGAACCACTATGTGCCTCCAGTGGGAATTGAACCTGGGACCCCTTGATTACAAGGCGAAGACGGAAGTCTCTTATAGCTATAATGAATGAAAATATGCGCAAGGTAAAGGTTTATCTGAACAGGTTAAGAGATGCAAGTGTAATACCATTAGGTCTTCATTCCCTCCCTCTGGCATCCTTTCTACCTTTGAAATCTCTTCTTTTTTATATATACAAGAAAAGTCACATTTCCAAATAAACAGGAATGCTGTTTATTTTCACATTGATTTTCTTATAAAAGGATTCTCTGAAGTCAGTGGTTCCCAAAGTGTGCGCTGCATTGCTCCAGGGTGCCATGGCTGGCTTACAGGGGTGCAACAAAATGTTCCATTACCTCAAAAAGTACTACTTTTTGAATGAAGTATCATATGGTCAATTTTATTGCAAATTGCCTCTACTGTAACCCCTTTCAGGGAATACATCTAGCACCATCGCTAGCTATACATTGTGCCCATCTGTATGTCAAATTGTAGATGGCCTTCCAGAAAAATCGTTCACATTTTGAGGTGATCCAGTCAGCAAGCCATTGTTCGACATCTTCGTAATTGTTGAAGTGTTGCTGGGAAAGTGAGTGAGACATCGATGAAAACAAGTGGTAGTCCGAAGGGGCTAAGTCTGATGAGTATGGCAGGTGGAGCAAGAATTCCCAGCCAAGTGCAGAAATGGTGCCTCTGACACCTTTCACTGTGTGTGATGAGGCATTGTCGTGCTGCAAAATCACTTTTCTGTGTCTTGTCGCCCAATCTGGGCACTTTTCGATCAATGCATGGTTCAAATTGATGAGTTGTTGACACTAGCGAACGGCATTCACTGTTTCACCTGGTTTCAGAAGCTCATTGTACACTACACCCTTCTGATTCCACCAAATGCACAGCATTGTCTTCCTTCCGAAGCGATTCGGTTTTGCGGTCGATGTTCAAGGTTGTCCTGGGTCAACCCATGACTTTTTGTATTTTGGGTTTTCGACGTAGATCCACTTTTCGTCCCCAGTCACTATCCGATGCAAGAAAGACTTTCTTTCATACCGAGAAAGCAACTCTTAACACACCGTTTCTTGCTTTTCCATTTGTCTGTTGTTCAGATGAAGTGGGACCCATTTTCCTGCCTTCTGGATCTTTCCCATGGCATGAAGACGATCAGATATGGTTTGGTGACCCAACATTTAACTTCTCTGCCAGTTGTTGCATTTGCGTATCGTCTTCGTCCAACAGTGCTTGCAATTCGGCATCTTGGAATTTTTTCGACTGGCCCAGGCGATCTTTGTCCTTCAAGTCAAAATCACCACTTTTGAATCGTCGAAACCAATGCACACGCGTGTCTTGCGTTAGGACATTATCACCGTACGTTTTCACAAGGATACGATGGCTTTCAATCGCGTTTTTCTTTTTATTGAACAAGAAAAGCAGGACATGCCGCACATGCTCTTTATTTGGTTTGAAGGTCAACATGTTTCCCTCACAAACCCAATATCACGATCACTCGCACTCGGTTGCACATCCACTGTGTTTTGACAGGTACTGTCCCGGCAACAAACTGACGTAACAGTTGAGACTGTGCACCAATCCTTGCTTCCAGCGCCATCCAACAACGAAATTAAGAATTATTAACCGGCACACATGGTAAAAGCGCCACTGACAATGATATACAACACATATATATTATTATGAACATGCAGTAATGTTGTTCTAATTACAGAAGTGTTTATTTGATCCACACGTTAAAACATTCAACATGCTAAGTTTTCGACTGAAATATCTATTTGTGGCACCACATCGAAGCAACCGACTTGCAAACCAACATTGCATTTCTTGCAGGTACTACAACTAACTTTTCTGATGTCAAATTTCGCCAGAATTAATGCTTCAGGTTTAGTTCCCTTAGCATTAAAATAAGATCCCTAAATGCTTTCTACTACTGATCGCGGCGTGCACAGTAATTTTAACATCTTATTTTACCAATAAATTGGACTTTTTCTAAATGAAAACTGTGCTATTAGTTTCAGAATGGTTATAAATTACTTCTATTCACTCCCAATAGTCTAAGACACTCATTTCGGTAATGGTTCCAAATGTTTTATGATTTCTTTTCAAATTCTCCTAGCAAAAAGACTAATTATCATATAATTTTGGCAATCAATGTCACACGAAATTTGAACCTTTCTTATAGCAATGAGCACTACTCGAAAAAAAAAAAAAGTTGTTTCTGTTGGAATAAATACTTCAAAATTGCCTTATGCAAGCATGCACACTTCTAATGGACAAGGCCGTTGATAAAAGGAACAGTAAGTATCGTAGACTAGTGGGAATCAATGCAGTAACAGGTTAGAACCTTTTTTAGATTTAGGGATGCTACGACAACTAAACCTGCCCTCTCTCACCTAACCATGAAAGCACTTACGATTAATATTAAAATGTTAAGGGAACTAAACCTGGCCCACCTAACCTAAATATGAAAGCATGTATTAAACAAAACCTTCAAACATTTAGGCATAAGTAATTGCTAAAACTCGCAGTATGTGTTAAGAGACATAAATCAAAATAGAACCACATCAAAAGAAAAAAGTTTTTCTTCTTCCAACATCAATAACTTTCTTTCGAAATCCAAACAGTGCTCATTACTTTAAGAAATTTTCAAAATTTTGTGTGACAATGATTGTCAAAAATCTACGATTCCTGCTAGAAGAAATTGAAAAAAAAAGCATAAAGCAATTAGAAGCGTTGCCGCAAATTATCGGAACCGTTGCAGCAAATTATGTAAGACTTTCACTCATCTCTCCATACATATAGTAAATAGCATCCAACATACGTAAGTAATATTATTTCTCTTGATGTTTACAGTTTTTACAAGGACATTTTTTTTTTTTCGGGAGAACACACGCTCCTTTCATCAGACATGTACTTTCAGTTTAAATAATTGCTATAATTATAATATTATTCAAACAAAAAAAAAGTCTGATGAAATGAGTGTGTGTTCTCCCGAAACGTAACAGTAAAATTGTGTTAATGTGCTTGTAAGAAACACAATCGAAAAGAGGAATGATTCTACAATGCAAGCAATACGTACATTACATACAAGACAAATTATACACAAGTAAGACAACTTCATTCTCATTATTCAAATGATTATTGCTCTAATTAAAATTTCAGTATCTGCCAAATGTCTGAAATTCCTTTATTTTCTTCTTTTTCACATTGGCACTTACGTATTCTGCATTCCTAAGGATTCTTGAAGGTGGCATTTCGTTTTTTTCACATATCGAGTAATTCTTTTTTGTTCGTTTTCGCTTTCGTTACATGCAATATGGCGGGGAAATCTTAACTCGCGTTGTCCATAATCTGTGGCTATGCAGCACTGCAACCTTCTTCCTCAAAAAATACCTACTTTCATGTTACTTATTTTGTATTTTTTTCCAGGTTCGAAAACTCCATGAACCATGCACATATAGCAGTAGACCTAGTGGCCCGGTACTAAGCCCTCATTTGGGGCTCGAATCATCATGTGGGGCTCGATCGCCTTAATGGATTTCTCTCGTAAGGCACGAGCCTTATTTTCTGGCAGTGGAAAACGTCTTAAGACAAATATCTCAATTTTTAAGAAAGTCGACTTCCGGTATCTCAAGATGTTACTTCCGGTCTGTCAAGAAAACGTCTTAAGACAAAAATCTTAAGACGTTTTCCAAGATATTGATTTTCTCGGCTCCTAATTGAGCTAGGATGATGATTTTAGGTTTTTACCATGGTTTTTTTACAAAAAAGAGAGAGGAGAGAGAGGAAAGAGTTAAACAACCGACAGTGTTGCTAATATTTTACTCGAAAAAAATCACCAAGGTTTTTGGTCTAACCTAACCTAAAGCAAGGAGCTGGCAACCTTGCTTGAGGCTTGCCTTACAGTGCATAAAGCAAAGTTGGTAACCTACTGGTACTTTTGCCATGGCTTTTTTACAAAAAAGAGAGAGGGAAGAGTTAAACAACCGACAGCCTACCTACAGCTTTTTTCTTTTTACTTAGCAAAAGCTACTATTTTTTTTTTTTAGGCTTAGCCAATTTATATACTGGCGTAACATACACACACTAAACAAGGAGAGCCGGCAACAAATATATACTGCCGTAAAAGAGAGATGGGCGGATGAGTAGACCGTAGATTTTTTGACAGTGTTGTTAACCTACTGGGTTTTTTTCACTGTAAATTTTCATCAAAGGACCTGAGGGGTCCATGTACTCTTTATGTCTGGCAATACTGTTGGGGGGGCCTAGTGTTGGCAACACTGTGGGTTTTTACTGTAGCTTTTTATGAGGGGGGTCTATTGCCCCCCTTTTTATATTTGGCAACTCTATTGGATGTTCCTTTTTTTGAGGCTCGAAATTATTATTTGAGGCTTGAAATCATTATTTGATGCTCGTCGGTGTTGCCTACCTATTCTACAAAAATTCTATTATATGATCTTTCACAGGTTAAGCTAACCTACAAATAGGAGTTGGCAGCACTGACTTATAAACCCATTGGGTCCTCTTGGCATGTTTTTTCATGATGTGTTGCTAGACTATTGAGCATCTTGGCGTATACAATGTATATATTTTGAGAGGGGGGTTATAGCTTTTTATGCTGTACGAATACTGGAAGCTTGACAGTGACAACCAACAGAGTAGGTAAACCTACATCCAGGAACTGGCAACACTAGTTTCTGACAGTGAATTTGAAATAAAATATTAAACAAAATACATGAGTAAGCACTGTGATTACAAATAGTACCAGTGTTATGCACCCAACTCCAACTAGACAACTGGGGAAAATAATTGTACAACAATTTGTACCTAATTGTACAATACTTGTACCTAATTGTACAACATATACACAGACATAAAAGAGAGAGCCTTCCCGTAACTTACTTCATGTACAATTTACATGATTTTACAACTGTGAAAAGAAAGCATATGTGTTCTGTATGCACACATTTATTCTTATTTTTCGAAGTTGAATGAAAGCACATGTTTTTACGTTCTCGTAATACTAACCTTGCTCCACTGATTTTAAATTGCTTCCATCCGGTTTTTTTTTCTGTGTTATTTCCGCATGCACGCAACATTCGCTTTCAATAGACAGAAGGAGTGTTAGTATAGCAGGCTCCGAGTTTACAATTTATTAAATTAAACAATAATTTATGTAAGAATATACTTGTACTTACCGAACACAAAATAATAAAAAGCACATGTGAATATTTGCGTGTGTTTATGTTATATGACGACTGAGTAAAAAAAATAATGTTGACTCCCCGAAAGATAAAAGTTCCTAGTTCGATATCAGATGCATGCAAATTTTATGTTTTGCTCTCCAAAATCTTGATTTTATGTTTGTGCTATTTGTCATACAGCAGAGGAGAAGAGGGGAGAGGGAGGGGAGGGGGTACTATTAGCGCCATCTATTAACAAACAATAGAAATAAAAAAGTAGGGTCAAACTTTTTCAACACCCAAACATTTTAAACGTTCTCGCGTAGTAATACGATAGCTGAAGATGTTTAAAAGAGTACTCTTAGTCGACGAAGCTAATTGCTAGGGCCCTTATATTACTAAAATATTCTTTAATTTGCATATTTCTCATACCGCCATATGTTGTTCTATTTGACTTCTTCCAAAAAAAATGCTAATTAGCGAGAGTTAATTAAGCAAGGCAAGTAAAAGAAGCAAAATAGAACAATGTGTAGCGGCGTGAGAATATGTAAAAATTCGATTCAGAGGTGGATCGAATTAAAGTTGGGGGATATTTTGCATTTTTTCCCTATAATGTACAAAACATTTGCCGTACATAATCTTTTCTATTTACAACAGTATAAAATAAGAGGAATGTGTGACAATATCCATATTAATTAGGAAAGTATGTTGTATGCTAGGTTAGCTAATTGTGTCTTCTACAGCTTCACTGTATAGAGGGAAGATGGAAAAAGAGAGCTCTACGAAAACTGACGCTCTTAACAATATTGTACGCCCCGTGAAAATTATATATAAATAAGGCATAAGCGTATTATCTGCTTTCATGTCAGATTTTCCCAACCTGTGAGCTGTAGTGTTTACGTGACAAGCGACCTGCTCAAATATGATACTCTTGACAATATTGTACGCCCGTGAAAATTATATATAAATAAGGCATAAGCGTATTATCTGCTTTCATGTCAGATTTTCCCAACCTGTGAGCTGTAGTGTTTACGTGACAAGGGACCTGCTCAAATATGATACTGTTGACAATATTGTACGCCCGTGAAAATTATATATAAATAAGGCATAAGCGTATTATCTGCTTTCATGTCAGATTTTCCCAACCTGTGAGCTGTAGTGTTTACGTGACAAGCGACCTGCTCAAATATGATACTCTTGACAATATTGTACGCCCGTGAAAATTATATATAAATAAGGCATAAGCGTATTATCTGCTTTCATGTCAGATTTTCCCAACCTGTGAGCTGTAGTGTTTACGTGACAAGCGACCTGTTCAAATATGATACTGTTGACAATATTGTACGCCCCGTGAAAATTACATATAAATAAGGCATAAGCGTATTATCTGCTTTCATGTCAGATTTTCCCAACCTGTGAGCTGTAGTGTTTACGTGACAAGCGACCTGCTCAAATATGATACTGTTGACAATATTGTACGCCCGTGAAAATTATATATAAATAAGGCATAAGCGTATTATCTGCTTTCATGTCAGATTTTCCCAACCTGTGAGCTGTAGTGTTTAGGTGACAAGCGACCTGCTCAAATATGATACTCTTGATAATATTGTACGCTCCGTGAAAATTACATATAAATAAGGCATAAGCGTATTATCTGCTTTCATGTCAGATTTTCCCAACCTGTGAGCTGTAGTGTTTACGTGACAAGCGACCTGCTCAAATATGATACTGTTGATAATATTGTACGCCCGTGAAAATTATATATAAATAAGGCATAAGCGTATTATCTGCTTTCATGTCAGATTTTCCCAACCTGTGAGCTGTAGTGTTTACGTGACAAGCGACCTGTTCAAATATGATACTGTTGACAATATTGTACGCCCCGTGAAAATTACATATAAATAAGGTATAAGCGTATTATCTGCTTTCATGTCAGATTTTCCCAACCTGTGAGCTGTAGTGTTTACGTGACAAGGGACCTGCTCAAATATGATACTGTTGACAATATTGTACGCCCGTGAAAATTATATATAAATAAGGCATAAGCGTATTATCTGCTTTCATGTCAGATTTTCCCAACCTGTGAGCTGTAGTGTTTACGTGACAAGCGACCTGCTCAAATATGATACTCTTGATAATATTGTACGCCCCGTGAAAATTATATATAAATAAGGCATAAGCGTATTATCTGCTTTCATGTCAGATTTTCCCAACCTGTGAGCTGTAGTGTTTACGTGACAAGCGACCTGCTCAAATATGATACTGTTGATAATATTGTACGCCCGTGAAAATTATATATAAATAAGGCATAAGCGTATTATCTGCTTTCATGTCAGATTTTCCCAACCTGTGAGCTGTAGTGTTTACGTGACAAGCGACCTGCTCAAATATGATACTGTTGACAATATTGTACGCCCGTGAAAATTATATATAAATAAGGCATAAGCGTATTATCTGCTTTCATGTCAGATTTTCCCAACCTGTGAGCTGTAGTGTTTACGTGACAAGCGACCTGCTCAAATATGATACTGTTGACAATATTGTACGTATATTGTATTGTATAAGAGACTAGAAGCATATAATTTGGTAGAAAAACCCAAATAAGGTCATAGAAAATAGTTAAAAAAAAAAAAGTGAACAATTATATTTTGCATTGCACAGCATTGGATATTAAATAACATACCCCCAAAAAATCTCTGCATTATGCGTTCTGTAAAAAATTGCCCTACGTTGACAATATTGTACGTATATTGTATTGTATAGGAGACTAGAAGCATATAATTTGGTAGAAAAACCCAAATAAGGTCATAGAAAATAGTTAAAAAAAAAAAAAAGTGAACAATTATATTTTGCATTGCACAGCATTGGATATTAAATAACATACCCCCAAAAAATCTCTGCATTATGCGTTCTGTAAAAAATTGCCCTACGTTGACAATATTGTACGTATATTGTATTGTATAGGAGACTAGAAGCATATAATTTGGTAGAAAAACCCAAATAAGGTCATAGAAAATAGTTAAAAAAAAAAAAAAAGTGAACAATTATATTTTGCATTGCACAGCATTGGATATTAAATAACATACCCCCAAAAAATCTCTGCATTATGCGTTCTGAAAAAAATTGCCCTACGTGCCAAATTGCTGTGTCAAGTAAACATTTTCAAAGGCACTGTCGTACTTGTGTGCCGGGAAAGCGAATATCTGCAACCAAATTGTGCTCTAAGTGTGGAAAAAATAAATCTATTGCCAACTTCAAGCGACACCAGCTTACTTGCAAGAGTATTGGAACATCTCTACCGCAACCTTCCAAGCGAAAGGTAGAAGTAACCTCCCTCGATGCATCGCCACCTGCCAAACGCATCAAGCTGGCGAAGAAAGCAGACCGATTTGCGTTTGAGCATTTATTAGAAGACTTTAACATAACATCAGACAGCTCATGCGATGTGCGTAGTTTTCTGGAGAGCGAGCGAGCTAAGATAATATCCATCCTCAACGATGCATTGGCTACATACTCCACTAAATTCTATGCTGTGCTATGCTGCAAGTATAAGAAACCGTCTGATGAAATATATAAATTCTTCCATGCCACAAAAGCAAAAACACTGCATCAGGCAGATGTCACCGACCTCGACAGCATCTACGACAAGTTTGTCGAGGAGTTTGTGGCAAAGCACGAGGAGCATCAGGCTAAAGGCTCGGGCGGTTCGCTGTGTGGCGACCCCCACGAACTTTGTCTGACACTTAGCAAGTTCCTGCCACTGGCAGGGTCTAGCTATATTGCCCTGCCACCCGAGGTTGAAGCAAGGAAAGCTGTTCTCAATATTCAGAACAAAGACACCAAATGCTTCCTCTGGTCGGTGCTGGCAGCATTGCACCCTGTTCACTGGAAAAACCACTCGTACCGTGTTAACCACTACACGCAGTATGAGTCGGAACTGGAGGATGCAATGGCCGGGATTGCCTACCCTGTAGAAGTCTCGCATATTCGCAAGTTTGAGGTTCATGCTCGTGACTTGTTGGGCCTGCAATTAGCCATCAATGTTTACGGTCTCACCGAGAACGAAAATGAGGTCCACCCCATCCGGGTGAGCGAGGTGAGCAACAACAACGAGGTACGAGAAATCAACCTCCTGCTCATCAAGGACGAAACCCATCACCATTACGCCCTTATCCGTTCCCTCTCTCGGCTTGTTTCGACCCAACGGAGCAGTGATAGTCGCCACGTCGAGGTGTGTCGCAGGTGCTTGGCTATATTCCATAATCGAGAACAGCAAAATTACCGGCGCATCAGAGGACCCAATATTGCTGCTGAGAAGCTAGCTCGCCACATGCTCTACTGTAGTACCAAGAAGCCTGCACGAATTATCCTGCCCGAACCTGGTGCAGTAGAGTGCTTTCGCATGCACAGTGCTATGGTGAAGCATCCTGCCTATATTGTAGCAGACTTCGAGGCCTTTCTTCAACCTCTGTCTAACTGCGAGCCCAACCCCGAAACATCCTCTACCATTCCTTTCCAAATCCACGAGGCCTCGAGTTACTCCTATGTTGTGGTGTGGCGAGACCAACATATTGCCTCCGAGCCCTATGTGTATCGCGGTCCCGACCCGGCCAAACACTTCCTGGAGAGAATGCAACAGGAAGCCATCAAGATAGGGAAGGTGCGGTTGGCCCCCAAGCCCATGCTGCCTCTGTCTCCGGAAGACAAGCATCAGCACGAAATGGCTCTAAATTGTCCTGTTTGCAACTCGGTCTTCACCGACGATAACAAAAAGGTCCACCACCATGACCATTATGGGACCGGAAGCTACATTGGCCCGTGGTGCAACAGGTGTAACTTGAGAGCCAGGGACCCGCGCTTCATACCGGTCTTTTTTCACAATGGCTCGGGATATGATTTCCATCACTTGGTCACACATCTAGGGTACGACAATACGAGAATCAATGTCCTGGCACAGAACGAGGAGCGTTATATTAGCATCAGCAAGTGGGTGCCGATCCCCAACTCAAGCAGCAGCATCGAGCTTCGGTTCCTCGACTCTCTGAGGTTCCTCCAGGCAAGCCTCGATGCTCTTGCTGGGAAGCTCAGAGACGACCAACTAGCCATTACCACATCAAGTTTCCCGAACTTAGATGTCGCACTCATCAGACGTAAAGGGGTGTACCCCTACGAATACGTCACAGACCCTTCCAAGTTCGAAGAAGAGTTGCTGCCTCCCCAGGATAAGTTCTACAGCCAGCTGAGAGGTTCAGGTATTACCGACGAGGAGTACAAGCATGCTCAGTCTATGTGGGTCGAGTTGGGTTGCCGAACTTTCGGTGATTACCACGATGCATACCTGAAGCTTGATGTGACGCTTCTTGCCGATGTGTTCCAGGCGTTTCGGGCGACTGCGATAAACATTTACAACCTGGACCCTGTATATTTTTACAGCCTTCCTGGACTGGCATGGTCGGCCATGCTCCTGCTGACTAAAGTTAAACTTTCACTTATCTCCGATAATGATATCATGCTTTTCATCGAGAAAGCTATCCGGGGCGGCATGGTCCAAGTGTCGCAACGCTTCGCACACGCCAACAATCACCACATGGCCACTGGTTACGACCCCTCCCAACCATCAAGCTACATCATGTACACTGACGTGAATAATCTTTACGGGCACTCCATGATGCAGCCACTCCCAACAGGACAGTTTGAGTGGGCTGACCCCTCCAACTTCGACATCGAAAGCTTCGACGATTCAGAACATGGGTTCTTCGCCGAGGTGGACCTTGACTTCCCCGAGAAGCTGCAGGATACATTCTGTGACCTTTCGCCTGCTCCGGAATTGAAGTGTCCACCTGGCTCGGATCAACCGAAGCTCGTCATGGACTTGGAGCCCAAAAAGCGTTATGTGCTACACTACCGGAACCTCCAGTGGTTAATGCAGCAAGGGGTCTCGGTCAAAGCAGTTTACGACGTGCTCTTGTTCAGGCAGTCTCCATGGTTGAAGCCGTACATCGAACTGAACACCAACCATCGCACTGCTGCCACTTCGGAACTTGATCGCGATTTTTTCAAATTAATGAACAATGCGGTATTTGGGAAGACCATGGAGAATGTGCGAAATCGCGTTGATGTGAGGTTGGTGACGAAGAAAACACAGTGTCGTCGACTTGTTGCAAGCCCGCTGTTCAGGTCTCGAACAATTTACAACGAACAGATGTCTCTGATTCACATGAACCGGGGCAAGGTGCTACTCAACAAGCCCATCTATGTGGGAGCTGCAGTTTTGGATCTGAGCAAGTTGTGCATGTTCGAGACATATTACGGCATACTACGTGCACACTACAACCACAATATCTCGCTCCTCTACACAGACACAGACAGCTTGGTGTACCATGTTCGCACGGCCGATGCGTATGGTGATATAGCCAAAGTTCCAGCTCTTGTCAAGCTCTTCGACACATCGGGCTATCCCCAACTAAACCGGTATGGAATTCTGCCCCGGAACAAAAAAATACCCGGCAAACTCAAGGACGAGAAAGACGGGGATGTGATTGTGGAGTTTGCTGGACTTCGTGCCAAAGCCTATGCGATCCGGGCTGAGGGTTCTGTAACAAAAAAGGCAAAGGGTGTAAGCAGGCAAGTGGTTCGGGAGCACCTCAAGTTTGAGGATTACCTCGAGTGCCTCAGAACAAAATCGCCCATTCTACAAAAAGAGCATCGTATCCAAAGCGTTGATCATGTGCTTACAACTAATATTGTTAGGAAAGTTGCTCTGGATGCACACGACGACAAAAGGTGTATTCTTGAATGTGGGGTCCATACACTTCCGTGGGGCCACTATCGCCTCCAAACTAGTAAGGCCTGCCCAGAGTGTAACAAAAAGTAATAGGCAATGCGAAAAAAACAATTTTAATTTACTTCCACTTCCTCGATTACATGCATGCATGGCACAGCAAAATTAAACTTCTGGAAACTGCTAATTGCAATTTGTACTTATATATATAAAATTCCACATTTCTTATTGTGTGCTATTTTTTTTATTTATTTAAAACTGTTCAGTCACTCTTTCATTCTTGACGTCATACACAAATGTTTTCTCTGCAATAAGAATGACACTGCACAGAGTATCTGCAGGCAAGGCATCGTGGAACTCGCATACAATCTTGATGTTGGTACGATCGTTGACCACCACTTGCTTTCTTTTCGTGGTGTTGATGACGGTCATGGGTCTCCGTGCTTTGAATTCGCTGGGCGCGTAGTACACGTCCACGCTTCCCTCGGTCACGCGTTTGTAAGCCGTGTAAGCTTCGTAAAGTTTGAGGTAATCGTCTTTGGTCATGTCGAGGTTGTAATTCTCGCGCGGGAACACTTCGTTCCTACCGTTCTTCAGATAAACGTTCTTGATCTTACAGTCGTCGAACTTGCTGGAATCTTTTTCCTGATCGTTATCGCGTCCGGTCTGAAAAAGCACTACGACGAAATCTGGCATGTCGAACTGTATGTTGTTGAACTGCGTCGTCACGTCGAATTCCATGTGACTTCCCGACGCCATCTTCTGCACGCACTGGTAACCGTGAAAGTGAATCGGCACCTGCGGACTTTTCAAGATCTCCGCTTTGTACTTGAGGGCGTAGTTCGTTTCGTATTCCACCACCGGCATTCTCAATTCCATGCTCCGGATGACGCATTTCGCTACTTCGGGTAAAGTGTTGGCTATCGGCGTGGTGCCGTCCGGACCCAAAGTAGCGTATCGCATCAGTGCGTCGTTGTCGTTGGCCGCTCTTCGAAACGTGACGCGCAGTCCTCCCTTCCACATGATCTCCTTGTAGTCCGAGAAGAAACCAGGCAGCAGACGCATGGGAAAGAGCACCGTGTGACTTTTCGTCGATATTTTGGTTCCCGCTTCGAATCCCCCGGCCTGGTAGTACGCTGCGTCCGTTTTGGATAATTTCAATGTTCCCACTGCCGTCGACGTGATGCCTGGATAATCTATTCTGTCGATGACGGTGTTGTGTTTCCTCACCTCCACCTGCGAGAACAGATCAGGCACGAAGTTGTCCACGAGTATCAAGTTTGCTGCTGCGGGAAACGCGTCTCCACTTTCCTTCTTCACCACGTCGAATTGAAGGTAGAGGTCCGCCCTGTGAGGATGAATGAACCCGTCGCCTACGTCCACGTCGTATTCGATCTCCCTGTTCGCTTCGTTCAGATTGGCGAACGTGCGACGGTTGGGAGGGAAAGATTGCAATTCGTAACTTTCGATTTGCTCCATTTTACATGTATGGTTATTTATTATACGTTGATCTCCACGATGGCCGTCGTAGTGGCACCTGCGAAATCCACCACGTCTCCTTTCTCGTTCGTCACCACCAACTCTATGTCGTCTATGCGGTTGCGACATACTGGAAAATAGATCGGCGAAGAGGGCGTGTAGATGATCGGTTCCATAAACTCGGAACTTGGTTTGAAAGTGGCTATGATTCCCGTCTGCTTGTGACTTCCTAATAATCCGTCCGAAGATTTCGTGATCATGCCTTCCGCCACGTTGCAGTGTACGTTCAGAGTCTCTATGGCTAAGAATTTAGGAATGTTGGTTGCAACGTGCTTGATGCCAGCTTCGAGTTTTGGGTGGTTGTTCTCGAAACCTAAAAGCTCTCCCATGGTGCCCAGGTCCACGGTCTCCGTCGCGGATAGGATTTCCACACTGTGCGTGACCGAATTTTGAGAAAGGTATGTGCCTTTGGGTAATTGAGCTTGCAAAGTGGAAAGATTGTATTGTCCTGGCGTGACGACGATGTGTTCGCTTCCGACGCTAATTTTGTTGTTGTGCTGCATGACGTTAGGTATGAGGTACATGCTGTAGAATGCACGAAGAGCCACGCATTTAGGATAGACGATGTCGTCGTGCAGCGTGAGTTTCAAGATTGAAGATTCGCTCGTGAGATGGAACACGCCCATCCTAGTGATGCTGTTTGAGGTTCCACAATGCTTTCTGGAAATCCTCGATCGTAGGGTTATTTATTTTAGAGAGAAACGCGAGCACGGAGAGGCAGAGATGACCGCAGTTCACGTCTCCGAAATTTTGAATGCGTTCGTCGTTGTAGTATATAGAGGTTTTTTTTGTTTTCAGATAATGAATTAAATTTGTAGGTGGAACACCTCCGAAAGAATCGAAAACGAATGCTTTATCATCATTTTTGTGGTAACATATCCAATGCGTGCCTGGATTTTCTTGACCGTCCAAGTTGACTACTCCGCATTCTCTTCTTTTAACGCTTGAAGGTAACGAGTCGGATATGAAAACTCCTCTGAAGTGTTTGATTTGTAACGGTCCGATCAGAGATTCAATGTCTCGGTTGGTGAGTGCCGTTGTTTCTTTTTTTAAAACTTCTTCATCACGCCCTTCCCCCTTTCTTCTCCATGGTCAGGTTGTGACGTTTCTGTTCTTCCAACTCGGCCTTGTTCTTCTTCGAGTCGATGACGGTTTTCGCGATGGCGGCACTTCCACCGGCCAAACTTCCAACGGCCCCCAATGCTGCTAGGATGGCCGGGATGCTGAATATGAAACCTCCGATCTTTTGCTGTTTCCGCGAACGCTGCAATCTTTTCAATTGAGGTGTGCTGAGCAGCAATTTCATTCCGTGTCCTTTTGACAAGCAAGAACGTTTCTTCTCGCGTTGTTTCTTGGTGAGTAACCCATCGAGGGCACCTAGATTTTTAAGATTGGAGTATGGTATCTGGTACACGACACCCTTGGGCTTCATGTTGATGCTCTATGTGTTATTTTCACGGTATGTTATTTATTTATATATTCTGAGATTTTTTCTTGTGTAGTTTTTTTACGGTATGTTATTTATATACCCCACCCCAATTTTTGTTTTGTGTTCATGGCGATGGTGGTACCCAGTGCGGCGACCCGTTCACCCAGCGATGCGTCTCTGCTCACGAACCTTTCGAAAGCTGCATGTTCCAATTTTTTGTCTGCTTCGTGACGTGCGTTCAGATCCGTCTGCGTGGTGTTGTAGGCGATGTCGTGATCTTTGCATGCGGCGTCCAACGGATTCACACCCTTGTCTCCTCTCTCCAATCTTTTCTCGAGTTTGGTACCCGGTCCGCAGTACTGGTAGCCAGGTAGATGCATCTCGAAAGGTAACTTGTTGATGATGTCGTTCACGAGTCCCTTTCCTTCGGCCACGTTCCAGAATTTCGGAGGCAGCGTGTTGATGATTTTGATCAGGTAACCTATGCCCTTGTCGTCGTTCACGATTAAGTTGGAAAGTTTCGTGCTGATCATGTCCACGATGCCAACCTTCTCGTTGTAGAAATTACGATTGCCTGCATTCTCTTCGCCGGCTATCACCAACAATCGGTCCACGAGTTTCCTAACGTCGTCCACCCAAACGAATTCTTTGGGTAACGTGTTGTAGCGTTTGACGCCGCTGCCTGTTTTGACCTGGTTCCAAATCGGTTTGATGAGATTCCTGTACTTCTCGCCGCTGCTCGATTTCACCCTATTCTGCGAGGCGTCGTTGTTCTGGTACAAGGCATCCGTCATGATCAGAATTTCCTTGTAACTTTGGTAATCTTCGTCGGTGTAATCTTTCGGCTGCTTTTTGGCAACGAGTTCCCACAGTCCCACCATACCCGGATACCTGTTCCAACTATCCTTGTCGCCTAAATTGACTTTAATGTCGTTGCCTTCGAAGGTCACCTTCGATTTCCCAATCTTCCACACCACACCGCCGCCTTCGCTGGTTTCCATGCTGGGATACAATCCGAACACTTCATCCTTGTCGAATTTCCCCGTGCTCAGGTAGTCTCGTGCCAAAGGTCCCAACTCGATTTTATCCGAAGACGTGCTGCCTATGGCTCGGCGTCGTATCGGTACGTCCTTCAGTTCGAACGGCGTCGAAGGAATGCTCGAAATGCGTGTGGGTACGGCGTAACTTTTAGCTGCGAGCGGTACGAGTTCGTTGATCAAATTTTTATTTTGTTCCGTGACACTTTTAATTTCTTTACCTAGACCGCTGATGGCATCGATCACGGGTTGATCCTGACGTTTCTTCTCTTCGTAGAATCCGCGATTCTCGGATTTCCAACCTTTGAAGCGTTTCGCGAGGTAATCGCGAAGCTTGAGATTTTCGTCTTCGATTTTTCGTTTCGTCATGACGTTATTTATACACGTCGTTTCTCACAACGTTGCAACGTTTAGAAAGTCGTTGATTTTGTTTCTGTATTTTCCGTCGTTGGGTTTCCTCGTCATGTCGATCGTCGCGAATCCGAAATCGTCACCGTTCCAGCAAGTAGAGCAGCCTTCCGAAAATTGATTGTAGTTCATGTCTCCGCCTACGTAGTCATCGTACGCGTGCTTGAGGTTGGTGTGATCTTGACGAAACAAACATATGAAATTAGCGTTGTCGCGTAGTAACTGTTTTGGAATTTTGGAAAACGTTTGAGCTAGGTAAAAGCAATCCATTTCTTTGTGACGACCTTGCGTAAAAAAGTTGCGAATTTCATTTTGATTTTCCAGGATGGCGTCGTCGAACACGACGACTGAATTTTCACGACAATCGTCGAGTGGTTTTATTTCCGAAGCGAACGTTGCAATGTCCAGACCATCGTACACTTTCATCAGTTGCTGGTATTTGGATTGTTCCAAACTTTTCGAGAACACGTACAGGTGCCTGTTCTTCCAATCTAACCAATTCGGTGCGAGGAGAAAATTGTCCACGAGCAGTGTCGTTTTCCCACACCCCGAAGGACCTACGATCAGACAGCGGATGCTGTCGGGAAGCAACTCGCCGTTCTTTTTTTTTCTCGTTTGACTTTCCGGATCCGGTAGACGCTTCACCACGTTCCACGTACTCACAAGATCACTTCGTTCGCGTCGATCCAACTCTTTTCCGGAAGTCCCAGCCATTTGACAAACAGTTTGTCACCTTTCCTACGCAATACTTTCTCGATGAGGTACGTGTCGGGGTGTTTCGTTTTAGAGATTTCCTCTTCGTAAAATCTTCCTTTTAAAATCTCGCCGCTACTATCTTTTATTATATACGTGTGTCGGTTTCCGGGTAGAACTCGAACCACGGTAAAAAGTTCCGTGCTCCAATTTTTTGTGAATCCCTTCTCGAAGGTGCGTTTGAATTTGCTGATCCTCACCTGGTCTCCAATTTTGTATTTAGCTTTTTTTGTCGTGGGTGTGTACTTTGGACAGTAAACGGTAGAAATTAAACGCTGCTCGTCGGACTTGGTAACGTCGGCTGGCTTCATGCCTATTGTTCTGTGTACCGTATCATTATAGGTGTCGACGAGTTCCGGCAGGATGTCGACCCATTTGTAATTTCCCCGAAGCGTGAATCGTTTCCACATGTGTGTTTTCAAGGTTCGATTAAATCTTTCCACGATGCTGGCTTTGATGTGACTGAAGGTCGAATAATGTCGAATCTTGTGTTTTTGAATAAACTTTTGGAATACGGCGTTGTAAAATTCTTTACCGTTGTCCGTTTGCAGAAACCGTGGTCGTCTGCCGCCGCTTTCGCGAAAAATTAATTTGAATGCTTCCGTGACGCACGTTCCCGTTTTCGCCTTCAAAGGTAGAGCCCATGCGAATTTCGAAAACGTGTCTATGACGGTGAGGAGGTACTTGTTGCCCTTGTTCAATTTATGTACGTTTTTCAAATTGCCGCTACTCATCTCCACGAGGTCACTTTGCCAGAGGTCGTCGATGCCCTTGGTTACCACAGCCAAACGTTCGTAGTTGCGGCGTGCAGGTTTATGCAATTCTTCGACGATGGCTTGCCTAGACATTTTTTTTTAGAGATTACGTTTCAAGAGAAGCACAAGCGTGATGGGATTCAAAGAGGGTGGCACTTCGCTCGTGTTTTGAATGATCAGCTTATCGCCGGCACTCACGTCGAAAACGGTGAGATCTTCGTCTTCGTGTATTTCATATATGTTGCGCGTTTCGTTCCAACGTGCCAGAGGAATGTTTCCTGCTTTCTGGACACCACGATTCGATATCAAAGTCATGGTAGGAACACTAGCTTTTCTGCCGTGAGACCAGTACGAAAATTCGTTTATCTGAATTGTGCCATCGAGGAGAAACTTGTAGTACGGATGATAAGGATGCAACATGTACAGTTTGTTACCTTCGACGAACGTGGAGATTCTCTGTTGATTGGGAACGCTGTTGATTTCGATGGCTTGCAGAGAATGCAGTTTAGCGAATTTAGTGTCGACGCCGAGCAGATTACTGTGAACTTGTCCGAGTTTATTTTCGATGGGCAGCAAATGCTCAACTATGGTATCCGTTACGGCAGAAAACGACGGTTTGATTTTCACTTCCACGTTCAACTGCTTGTAGTTTTCGTTGAGTTCTTGCAACTTGGCACCGAAAGAAGCCAGCGTCGATTCCTGCGTGGATTCCAGCACTCCGACTTGATCTCTGATGTTGACGACGATGTTCTGAAGGTTCTCGACTTGATTCAATTTCGAGCTCTTCTCGGTAAGATCGTTCACGATGCTTCGCATCTCTGTAAACTGCGTGTGAAGGTCGGCGACGCTCTGCGAAGTAGGCAGCGTCGACACCAGCGAACTAATTTCGTCTCGAATCTGTTCCACGTTCGCCGTCTCCGTTTCTAGTCGTTTCAGCATTCGAGATATGTTTCTTTTCAAAGCGTGCAATTCTTTGGAGGTGGGGAGATTGGCCACCCTACTCTCGAGATCGCTCAATGAACTTTTGATGTCGCTCGAATCGGATAGTGCCGTCACCGCCGTTTTCAATTTTTCCAAATCTTCGCTCGAAGGTACGCTCGTCCGTAACGATTCCAAGTCACCCTGTATGTTGTCGAGTACGTGATGAAAATGAGCGAGATTCGTTTCGACGTTCAAATTTTCTAAATATTCGATCTTCTGCTGAACCGTGCTCAACGTGTCTTGAATGCTCGTCAACGCTCTCGCTTCAGCGTGAATATTTTTAATTTCTTCGTTGATCAATTCCAAGGACGCCTGAAGCGTGGCGATGGTGGTTTGAATGTGTTCGAAATCTTGATAGGCCTCCAATTGAATTTTTATGTTCGCGACGCTTTTACCGATGACCTGCAGTTCGTCCGACGATGGTAGGTTCGTCATTGTATCTTCCAAAGTCTGCAACTTGGATTTAATTTCTTCCAACGTGCTGGTGAATTCTTCTTGTAATTTGGAAACGACGACATGTAAGCGTTCTGCATCTATATCGTTCACGACGGTTTGAAGTTCAGAGAAATTCTTTTCGATTGCGGAAGTTCGTTCTTCGATTTCGAGTTTCAGTTTTTCCAAATCTTCATTTTTCGATTGAAATTGCTGTAATTTGGCCAAATCATTTTGAAGCGAATCCACGCTCAACTGTATATTTTGAACGCTGTCGTAAGAAGGTACGTCGACATAATTTTTTATGAGCGTTTTCAGTTCGGAATCGATTTTCAGAATGGGGTCGAGACATTGCGTTTGGAGCGTAGCGATTTCCGACTCTAAACTTTTGTTTAAGGTTTCCTGCAAAGCGATCAAATCGGTCCTCAACTTCTTAACTCGAATGTCCAACATGAGAATCTCTTCTGCGTGGTCTACACGCTTGGTGTTGCCGAAAATGTCGTTAGGCATTTTTGGTTAACGGTTATTTATAATAGGATAGACGATTCGTAATTCTACAAAAAGAGGAATGAGTTTGTCGTAATCTCCTAGGAGTTCCACGTACAGGTAATCTCCTGCAGAAACATCGTACGACATGTTAGAAAGCATCTTGTCGTGCTTGATTCGAAAAATATTCTTGCCGGTAGAAATTTTGATTTCGCCTGCGTTTTCCGGATTCACGGTGATTTGAAGTTTCCCGTCGATCGGAATTTCGTAGAAATGTAAATTGTTATTAAAAACATAAAACATCTTGCCCACATCGTCATTCAGTTTCGTCCAAATGCTGTTGAGATGAACAATCAGTAAACCATTGAGTTTAGATAACACGGAAGGTAAGAGGTTATTGAAATTTGGCGGTGTAGTCTCCATGTTGATCTGTTTGCGGAAGCCAAAAAGATTCATTGTCCTTGTTAGTTATTTAAGAATACGGTCAAAGTTTTTTTTGTAATGACACGCAAAGTTTTTTTTTTTGTTTGCTTGCGTCACAATACAGGCACGCGCGCGCGCGTGTGTGTGTGCGACACATTGTTCCCGAAAGAGGTTTACAAAGGTCACGATATATAAACATTTGGTCCCACAGTTGGAAAATTACGATAAGTTGCATTCAAAAGTTTCAAAATATCATATAGTGGAATTTTTGTAGAGTGGGTTGCCAACTCCTATTTGTAGGTTAGCTTAGCCAGTGAAAGATCATATAGTGGAATTTTCTTCGGATGGGTTGGCAAAACCCAAGCCTCAAAAAAAGGAACATCCAATAGAGTTGCCAAATATAAAAAGGGGGGCAATAGACCCCCCTCATAAAAGGCTACAGTAAAAACCCACAGTGTTGCCAACACTAGGCCCCCCCAACAGTATTGCCAGACATAAAGAGTACATGGACCCCTCAGGTCCTTTGATGAAAATTTACAGTGAAAAAAACCCAGTAGGTTAACAACACTGTCAAAAAATCTACGGTCTACTCATCCGCCCATCTCTCTTTTACGGCAGTATATATTTGTTGCCGGCTCTCCTTGTTTAGTGTGTGTATGTTACGCCAGTATATAAATTGGCTAAGCCTAAAAAAAAAAATAGTAGCTTTTGCTAAGTAAAAAGAAAAAAGCTGTAGGTAGGCTGTCGGTTGTTTAACTCTTCCCTCTCTCTTTTTTGTAAAAAAGCCATGGCAAAAGTACCAGTAGGTTACCAACTTTGCTTTATGCACTGTAAGGCAAGCCTCAAGCAAGGTTGCCAGCTCCTTGCTTTAGGTTAGGTTAGACCAAAAACCTTGGTGATTTTTTTCGAGTAAAATATTAGCAACACTGTCGGTTGTTTAACTCTTTCCTCTCTCTCCTCTCTCTTTTTTGTAAAAAAACCATGGTAAAAACCTAAAATCATCATCCTAGCTCAATTAGGAGCCGAGAAAATCAATATCTTGGAAAACGTCTTAAGACGTTTTCTTGACAGACCGGAAGTAACATCTTGAGATACCGGAAGTCGACTTTCTTAAAAATTGAGATATTTGTCTTAAGACGTTTTCCACTGCCAGAAAATAAGGCTCGTGCCTTACGAGAGAAATCCATTAAGGCGATCGAGCCCCACATGATGATTCGAGCCCCAAATGAGGGCTTAGTACCGGGCCACTAGGTCTACTTATAGCCCAATGAAATATGCATGTAGCCCCACAAACCATTCATAAATAGCCCCACGAACCATTCACGGATAGCCCCACGAACCATTCATTAATAGCCCAATGAACCATGCACGGCAAGGTTAGGTTAGGCAAATTGTAAAAATTTACTATCCTTCAGACACCTATAACTTCTTCGTTTCATCAATTTTTGACATTCATACTTACCTATCTGCTTCGCGGAACATTCCTTAAGGTGTACTGACGTTTTATTCATCAAAGTAATTGCAAAATTGTAATGTTTCGTAGCACTATCCGTGAATAGATTTTGGGACTGTCCGTCCCAGAATATGTAGGAAATTTAAACAAAAAAATTATTTTTCTTTGAAATTTTTGAGTCCAAATTTCCCACCGATTCCGGGTTCCAACCCTGGGGTAATTGACCATCGCCCCCAAACCGCTAACGCGGTCCTGCCTCCGCTCCGCTACGCTATGCTCCGGCTTTCTCTACAGAGTTCCTGTTAAAAGCATGTTAGAAATTGGCTGGATTCACCTGCCCCCAAATGAGCCCCAAACTTTTAAATTTGAAGAAATCAGTTTCCAGGATACGGAAAACTTATCTGAATTTCACCACGCACCCACGACACGTCATATTAGGGGTAACACTTTACTATACCGGAGATGGATTTCTTCAAATTTACCGGAGAAAGCAAATCATTTTCTGTAGCGTTGTTGATGTTCGGGAATGTAGTTTTGATCCATTTTAATGCGAATGCATGTGGTTTTCTACGAAACTCTACTTCCGACGCGCCATTGCTGTTGCCGGCATTTGCTTTCTGCACGAGAGCACAATACACTCTCGTATTGTACGTATATGCTAAATTGAACGAAAGGAGTGCTAATGGAACCTAACCTAACAGACCTAACCTAGTAGGCATACCTCGTCCCCGTGATGGTTCGTGGGGCTATCGTGAATTTTTGGGCTAACGTCAATGGTTTTTGGGCCTACCTGTGGATGGTTTGTGGGAAATAAGGAACAACAGTAAGTACTCGTTAATGTAAGAAATAGACATTATTTTCGTTAGAAATTCATTATTTCACCTAAAGAAATGTTCCGCAATGCAGAATAGTACATTAGCAATGTAAAAAATTGCAAAATAAATCATTGATAGGTGTCTCCGGTATAGTAAAGTAGTACCATATTAGGCATATACCCACAGCCCATTCCTTCTAACGAGTAGCTTACATTCACTGCCACATTTTCGACATTCCTTTCGTTTCTTCAAGATCCTGTGTTCAATTAAATTAAAAAATCCACTGGATCTTCCACACCCTGTACAAATTTCACCATGCATCCACGACACGTCATGTTTCTAACTTTCGTTGCAAACATAGACAGTTCGAAACACTGGATACCCAATGAACATGAACAAAACACAATCACGACGGGTGATTATGTACGCGCCAAAGGCTATTGTCCGTCGGAGTATTAATTTTCAACAATGAACATGAATTTCCCCTATCATACATTCCCACATCACACAAAACACCTTCCCGATGTTAGACAATACTACAGAAACTTATTACGGTAAGTAGTTTCTTCTGTAGAAAGGAAGACATCTGTTCGAACAATAGTAAACTAATACCGGGACTTTATTTTAATGCTAAGGGAACCAAACCTAACCTGCCTAACCTAACCACGATAGCATATATTGAACAAAATATTAAGTGATCGCTAAAACTCCGCAGTGCGTGTTAACAGACATAAATCGAAATCGAACCATGTAAAAATTGCATTCGTAGCATGATGAAATCGCAATAAAACGAAAGGAACTTGGACCAACAACAATGTGGTTGGAAACACTGACCGGGGGTTACATCATCGAACGCACGCAACATTTGATTCACGTAGTGGAAGGACATAGAGGCAACAGCTTTCGTGCATTGGAGGGACAGTAATCTTCAAAAATACATGATTTACCGGCGAAATAAATTAACCGATGGGACACTTCCACGACCTTTCCAAAGTATACGGAAAGTCAGTTGGATAAGTACTTTCTCCTGTAAAATTGAAGAAATACATTTTGCGGATACGAAAATTTTACCTTTCTCTATTCTGGAATACAAGCTAATATTACTTACAATTGATGGCTGGCAGTCGAGTATTTTTCTTGGAATGTCTCTTTGTAGTATTTCCTCTTTATAAAGGTCAATTTCTAGACTTCACTTCCCTTCGCGTGTGCATAATGTTTGGTACTTCCCCCCCCCCCCACTTCCTTGGTGTGTCCTTGAGCTATTTTCCATGCGTAGATTAAGCTGTATGTACATTTGAAAGTTGTCCCTCGAATAAAAGTGACAAAACAAAGTTTCTACCTTCTAATAACCTTGGTTTCTACCCCCTTGAGAACATGAATTTGGTGACTTGTTTACGTTTGTTGTTCGATAATCCCCTTGCAATCATGCTTGAGGGTTTCACTAAATGTCCTCTACCACATTTCAAAATCATAAAATATAATTTTCTTTTCGCGGAAAAATGGATTACGTATGATTATTATTTATAGACCAAATAAATCACGTCATACATTTATTAACATGTAACTTCTTTAATGATACTGAATTAATGCATTACATCATTTTACAGGATATTAATGATGAATTCTACATTGTATTCGCGGTTACGTGAACGGCCATCTTTAATCCGAAAGTTAAAGTAATTAAAGAAAAAATACTAATTTTTATGAGTACAGTGGCGGCAAGGACAGTTTATTTAACTTTCTAGATAAGTTTTACCATACTCCAGAGTAGGGGTGTGCGGGATAGAATTTTTTGGGTCGGGACGGGAAATTCTTTAAATCCCGACATTCGGGACGGGGAAAATTCTCAATTTCCCGACAAAGTCGGGAAATTTTCGGGACGTGATATGATCGAAATTTCCCAAAGCTCTTGAAATCTCGAATTCTACACGTAATTCCCATTTTTAGTGCTTGTTTTTGCACTTCTGGTACAAAAACTAACAATTTCCAATAAGTTCCATACATTTACAATGCAGAAAACGTCGAGAATTGACAACTTTTTAAAATAACTATTCGGTATTTCCCGACTGCTTGGGATCCCGAAAAGTCGGGAAGCCATTTCCCGAAGTCGGGATCGGGACGGGATTTTTCTTTTCCCGATCCTGGTCCCGACTTTTCGGAATACCGCACACCTCTACTGCAGGGACAAAATCCCCCCCTTTCCAGCCTCTGCTGAAGTAGGTTAGGATTCATATTCATCTAAATTTCAATAAACTAAATATTATAGAATTACTACCCTCGTCCTGGAAAAATCAGGGTGAAATATTTCCTGCTGCCAGAACAGTTTATACAGGGTGTCATTTTAATGGCACCCACGGACCACAGATTCGTATAGAGGACATCAAAACAAACAACTTTCCTCAGTAACATTTTTCTCATTGTTGCATCGTTTCGGCTCTACAGTCGTTCAAAAAAGCCCGTTTTGTCGCCTGAATGCTGGCAACCACACACAACATTTGATTGCATTTCTCACATCATATCCCGTCGTGAAGCGATGCGTTCTAGGGTTGCCAGGAACACACATATTCTGTGAGAAATGACATAGCTACAATCAGCCACGTTATGTGCCGTAAAACAAAACGAGTAAAAACGTTCTGTAACCTAACAGGAAGTAAACAAACGATACGAAAAATGGTAGAGAGAAAATAGAATTCAAGTAGAAGTGGTCATATCGAATTTTGTCTCAGCTTACATGTCAAATATTTGCAAATCTAGTTACCAAGTTGGCATCTACAATTTAAGCCCCTATCATACGGAAATGGATTTCTAGTAGGAATGCCCTAGTTGGCGCTGAACTAACTATCTAGGTAGCAATCATGGCCGCCTGGCTGACTGCTTGACTGGTTTGGAGGAATAGGACATGTTCTAATTGCTACTTGCTTTCCTCGACTGGATTCTGTGGAACAGCCAATCAGAGCAAAGTTTCGCCATGTGAAGATAATCTGTGAGTGTGCAAAGGAGCGCTTTTGTCTGTGGTTTACGAGTGTTACTTCAGCAATGTATAACGTGTACAGCATGAAAAGCGCGTTGAGTTACACCATCTATGCTGAGTACACGGTGTTTACATTTAAAACAACTAAAATACTCTTCCACACGTGTACAGTAAACGTTGTAAAGTATGTATTTAAGCAGCGCTATTGTTTTGTACCTAATAACGTTTTATACGAAACATTATTCCTCTCGGTTGAATAGTGATCGGCTTTTAAAAATGTGAGGTGATACATTGTTTACATCTCACGCGGCCGCCATTAGAACTTCCCTCGTATGGGAACAAAAGTCTATCGACAAGTACGCTGATAAGTATCGTGTGAGGCGAAAACTAGCAAATTGGTAGGCAGTCCAGCGCCAACTAGGGCATACCTACTGGAAATCCAGATCCGTGTGATAGGGGCTTTAGTCTATCCACTTCGTCCTTCTGATACTAGTTGTCTGTGACACACTGAACACATGATACAGATGATAGAAATAAAATAACTCAAAATTCCAAACGTAAGCAACACATAATAGTATAATGTATATTCAGGGTATTACGAGTCAAGTGACAAAAATGGTTGAAAATACGTACATGGATATAAGTAGCAGTAAAACAAGCTCTCTGACGACTCTGTTTATCTACGCACCGGCCGAGTCTGCTGCCACGCACGTGTCAGCAGTAAGAATAAGCATCAAATTTGCTGCTGCCACGTAATTCGTCTGCTAAGAGGATGTTACAAATCTTAAGAACAGATTAAGACGAGAGAAATGCAAGTTTATGGTTAGTGGGAATGAATGTACAGGTAATTTAGAACCTTTGAAAGCATTTAACGATATTATTTTATAGTACTTAACCTAACTAGGAGAGCATTTAGGTTTATTATTAGTAGAATGCTGAGGGACCTAATCTTAAAACATTTTTGTGAAAGTAATCGCTACAACTTTACAGTATGTGTTACAGACGTAATTGCATACATAGCATGATGAAATCACGATAAAACAAAGACCGAGTCTACTGCCACGCGCATCTTTTTTGAGGTCCAGCAGAAAAAGAACGTGGCAGCAGACACTGCCCTACGCCCGGATACACATGTAATAGTTTGCAACTGTGAACATGGCAGTATATTCGCTACTGATTCATCATTACATTGTTACTGTGGTTGTATGTGTTTTAGCCGTAATGTAACAACGTGAACCTCGGATACTTCCGTTATCAGCACAAAAGTACAGTGGGATCCATGAGTATTACCGTGCAAATTGTCCATGACTATTTTCATTAATTTTTCTCTTCCATCCTATGTGTTTTAAGCGATGGATTTTTATGTATGCTGGTGCAGAAGTTGTCAACAGCTTGTTTTGAGTTTTCTTTTAATTCTTGAAGCTCTTATTGGGTCAAATAAAGTGCACGAACATGGTGATGGACAATTTAAACGGTAATAATCATGGATCCCACTGTACAGTGGGATCCATGAGTATTACCGTACAAATTGTCCATTACCATGTTTATGAACTTTATTTGACTCAATAAGAGCTTCCAGAATTAAAAGAAAACTCAAAACAAGCTGTTGACAACTTCTGCACCAGCTAACATAAGAATCCATCGCTTAAACCACATAGGATGTAAGAGAAAACAATATGAAAATAGTCATGGACAATTTGTAGGGTAATACTAGTGGATCCCACTGTACCACAAGGCATCTGGACACACATCTGAAGATATCTACCTTGCAACGAGATTTGCAAATATTTGACATGTAACTGGGCGTAAACAGCCACATGTAAGCTGTAAGTCCAATAAAATGTATTGTTGCTGATATTTGACATGTAGGCTTAGACAAAATCCCATATTGACACTTCATTTTGAATACGTTTTTACCATTTCTCATATCGTTGGTTCACTTCCCCCTTCCCCTGAGATGACCGCTGACCTTCTGGCTGGTAGGCTATGATGTTCGGTCTACTGGACGCGTTTCTCGCTTCGTTTTACACTTAATCATGTGGTTGGTAGTTTGTCAATTTTCACAAAATTTGTGTATTCCTTGTAACCCTGCCGTGCGCTGTTTCGGCGCAGGAAATGACATCACAGATACGATCAAATGTTGTGTTGGGTTGCCAGCATCCAGGCGGCAAAACGGTCTTTTTTGAACAGCTGAAGCGGCGAAATGATGCACCAACGAGAAAAATGTTACTGAGAAAAGTTGTTTGTTTTGATGACCTCTATACGAATCTGTGGTCCGTGGGCGCCATTAAAATGACACCATGTATAGCAGAAAACTACCTGCAGTAAGTAGATTCTCCAGATCAATTTATCAATTTAACATACAAAATTATGTTACCAAAAGTAAGCATCTGCACTTCATTCAGTTATACAAGCCAATGAAGTGTATCGCAAGTAGTGTAGCCCACGAGACGAGACTTTGGCCTGTCTCGTCTCGTGGAGCCTCGTGGAAATGCTGTCCCGTCTCGAAAATATTCGTTTGTCTTATGACACATGGTCAATCTCGTCTCGTCTCGAATTTTGAAAAGCCTGTCCCGTCTCGTCCCGTGGGCAACACTAATCGCAAGTGAAAAAAAATCACGTCATGATCAAAATCACGCATTGTGTATTCAGATATTCGTTTCCAGCTTCCATCAGTCTCAAACTAACAGGACGGTAAACAAACGGTTGCTACGTTGGTTGCTAAGGTCGGTAACATGGCGTTGGCTATAGACCGTTGCTGAGGTGTTGGAAAGATGAGCAGAAAACAATGAAGGAGGGAGAGTAAGCATGTAAGGAGAACCACTTTCGTAGTTTCAGATGCATAATAAGGTGTCGTCGAAGGAAGGGTGCAAGCAAGCATGAATGAAAGAATATAATGTTAAAGAAAGCGATACTTTGATGTCGCACGTGTTGTGACTAGCACTTTTTCGAAAATTTTGCAGTAGTTTTCTTAATAATAGCTTTGTGTATGTGCGAAGAGATGTTTGTTTCCTTTCTTTATGTTTACGTGAACCAGATTAAATATTTTACATAACTAATGTAGGTTCTATTCCTTTGTTGCGAGCCTATTACACACAACATGTGCCGTTTCCTCTGCCCTTGTTATTATTGCAACTTATCACATTATCATGTTCTTTTATGCAAAATATTAGAATGAAAACAATTTGTTGTAATTAATAATGGGCTGCCAAGCTGAAAACACCTTCAGGTCGGTCAGTAGGCTCCAGGCGCCAGGAATTTATCCAGTAGCGTAACTAACATGCTCTGCGCCCCTTTCCCACCGCGCTACTTTCAGTTGTGCGCCCATACTCGTTTAAAAATATACAAATATATTTTATTAATTCACGCCCACATTTATATTAGGTATATAAAAACATGAAAATGCATACATGTAATTTGAATCAATGTAAAAACTGATACGAAAGGTTAAGATAACAGAGAAACTGTAAAAAAACTATATATTATAATTATATATGAAAACAGACTGTTATTACAAAATTACGATATTGTCAAATTATCATTAGCAGTCCTCTGCATTTTTTCATGGAAGCAAATTCTTTCTTGTTTGCTAGTTTTCGAGCTCGATCACACTCACTCCTGACATTGTGCTTCTCAAGTAATTTTTGATGAATTTTAGCTAGGGGAATCGTCGAGGAAGATTTTCTCTTTTCCGTTTGAAAATTAACGTTGCCAACGTGTTCTCTTGCCTGTCGTCTACCCTTCGGCTACGTAAACCATTCAGCTAATGAAATTTTGTTTTTCTAATCTGGTAATCCACTTTCTACTTGTGATTAACATTTTCTGTTTGCAGTTAGGGGCATAAAATATAATATGTTCGGTCGAAAATATATTTTAACGCCGAAAGTAAACCTTTTTTGAAGTATGGGTCTTTCTCAGTTTATCATTCTTACTGCGCCCCGAAGCTCGTGCGTTCCCCCCCCCCGCACCGCGGGGGTTACGGGGGGGTATTTACGCCATTGCATTTATCACATGTTCAATCTTTCGTTCAATAGTCCTTAATGCACACAGAGATATGCATAACTCGGAAAAGGGGTGAATTTCCAAGAAGCTGGAAGATAAGCTTCTAGGGAAGAGATTTCTTTCATATTGCTGTCAGTTGTGTTCTGTTCCTGTGATAAAATAACGTAATTGTTTCAACATGATTTTATTTATCTCAATTCCTCATAATCTATAAATTGGAGTAAAATATTTTCGGATAGAAATCGCTTATTTACGAGTTAAGATTATTGAGAATTTCTGGAAATTCAAGAACATAATATATTTTGGAAAGTTCCATTCGTTTAAGATGTAAATGCGAACCTAATTTACTGAAATAACAGACGTGATACACCTTGAGTTTACACATTTACTTTGGATGCAATACTAATAATTATAATACGGTGGAGGCACATAGTGGTTCGGATTACAATTTAAACTGTATGTCCAGTCCCGATTAGTCTTACTGTGCATAAACTTCACTTAAAACACCAAATCAACCAATCAATGATAATAATATACGATTGTTATCTTCACATGCATTTATTATTGTTGTTGATACTAGTAGTAGCAGTACTAGCATAACTATTCTATGGTACTAGATCCTATTCATTTGTGGTTGCTGTTCCGGCTATTGACTGAAATCACTTTAGACACTTCCAATATTACTACTACTACTATTAAAATATGTCAATGGCTTGACTACCGCTACAGGAATTTCTTTCAACGTCTATGACTATGTACTACACATATATATTTTTCCGATCAAGAAAATGCATTGTAGTTTCTGAATACCCATTAGTTCAAAGGCATGAAATATGCCTAATGTGCACAATGATTGTAATCATACGCATAGCAATAAGACTTATCTGACCACAGATAAAAAACCATGCGACTTACGTTCATTTACCCGTCACAAGCCTGTGTAGCGAAACCGAAGAAATCGTTAGTTGCCGGTCACTTTCATGGAAAGTGCCTGCTTTTGTTCTTCCATTTTTTATTTAACTTGTCACCTGTAAGCAATCTGTATTTTATGTACGTATTCTTCTGGATCTAATCTTTACAATGGACATTTCCACTCATTTATTTTTACAACAATTTTAAAAACTACACCTTGGAAAGATGACCCCTACAAGTTCTCGCGTTTCTCTGCGTCCAGTTTAAGGCAGAAACGAGACTTCCAAAGTTGCGAGGCTAGCGTTGCGCTGAAAACACGCCGCCGCCATGTTACTACGTCACTCCATAGGGAGAGCTCTAGTGTTGCCCACGGGACAGGCTTTTAAAAATTCGAGACGAGACGAGATTGATCATGTGTCCCTTTGACAAACGAATATTTTCGAGACGAGACAGCATTTCACAGCATTTCACAGCATTTCCACGAGACGAGACAGGCCAAAGTCTCGTCCCGTGGGCAACACTAGAGAGCTTGTTTGTAGTCTGCTTCGAGCGTCCAGTTCCTGGATGGGTAGCACACGGTGAGCGAACACGTGCAGCAGTTTTACAAATGTGTACCGATTTAAATAATGGAAGAAGGAGCGATAGGAGAAAGGAAAGCTATGCTTTGTAATGATCATTCTTCTATGAAATATCCGTGCTGCTCACGTGCAAAATAAATGAAAGGGTTCAGCTGCGTGTGTGTTCTCAGGCCATGCGAAAAATATTGCTTATAGAATTGGTTGCTGACCAGACACTCAAAAATATTTTTTAAACTTATATTTATCGATATTTACCGTAACCTATGTAGTGCAAAATAGGAATTTTCACATTCTTCACTTTATTTATAAAGCCTATTTAACTTTCTTTTCCATAAAGCAATTTTAGTTTGTGTTCCATTTCTGTAGCGCAAATTATGATCAAATATTTTTGTGCAGATAAGAGAAAATACACTGAGAAGATTACATTAGTTGCACAGTACATATCTATACTTAGTTTATGTATAATCGTTACAAGGGAATAATGTGTATAACCATGGGCGTATTTAAGGGGGATTCAACGGGTCCAACCCTCCTCTTTTTTTGGTTCACTAAAATTACCAGTTTCCTTGTTCTATCCGCTTGTTCATAAAAAATTCCTTCGGACTTATTTCATTCTCTTACATTAGAGACATAGGATGGGATACGGATGGGAAGGAAATGTCGTAATTCCACACACCAGATGGGACTGCAGACCAATATCTGCAATTTCCTGATAGTTTCGGAATTTCTGCGATAAGAAACTGCATTGAGACTGTCAAATCAGTTATCCCCCTCCCTCGAATCATATTAAAGATATTTGGATTTTTAAAACGCAGTGACACAAGATGAACAGAAAAGTATCAATACTAAGTAGCGTGACTTCGTGACTACAAACACACACCTTTGTCGGGTCCAACATCCCCTCCCCCCATGCTACCCAACAAGCTTCCGGCCAGCAGTATCCTGGATTTTCACTTACGAAATAAGGCAACCCTAATCATACCAAAAGTTGATCCCCCCGTGAACTATATATACGCCCATGTGTATATCATATGATATGATGTTTTAAGTCCACTTTATGCACAGTAAGGCTAATCGGGACTGGACCTATAGTTTAAAGTTGGATCCGAACCACCATGTGCCTCCACCGGGTATCGAACCCGGGACACGCCCATGTGTATAACAATATCCCATACTGAAATGGTACGATATAATTATTTTGAATTTTGTACTGCGAAAAAACCCGCCTAATCTCGTTACCCCGAACTCATTAATTGGTTGGTTCACAACTTTACCACTAAGGATCTTATCGAGACGAGACATGGCAGCCTTGGTTTCGTTCTCGTTGAGAGTTGTAAATGTCTGTCTCGTGTTTATTTGTAAATGTCTCATTGACAGTCTCGTCTCAATTTATAAACATCCGTCTCGGTTTGGGAGGGCAATTCTCGTTCTCGTCTCAAGTCTAGAAAAATATAGAATTAACAACGTATGCAAAGGCTTATCATTATAAATACAAAAAAGCCTTTCTTAATATTTTTTTTCTTATTTTTATTTTGACTCCTCGTTTTGACGGTACAGCCCTCGAAAACTATATATTATCCTGTTTATATATTCAAACCAAACTGCAGATTCAGAATTACCAGGAATGAACTGGCGTTGTAATTATTATACACAAAATTCATGATTTATCTGAGGACGTCGCATGTTCCAGGTTTGACTCTCGACTTGGGTATGACTGTTTCCTTGTGAGTGACATTTCATTGAACTGAAAATTGTTACATGGGAGGATGTTTGCTCGAGACTTTGGGGACAGCTAGGGGGATGCTTCTATTGATAATGTTACTGTTGCTCACGAGACGAGACATTTTCCGTCTCATCTCATAAAAGGAGATGGGACAAGTGAATGTTTTCTAAATGAGATGGGACAGAAGAAAAAGTTCGTCTCTTACCATGGCAGCTTGGGTGATACTTAGATTGTGCAGTTGGTGGTAGTGTGTGTGTGTGTGTGGGGGGGTGTACTCCTGCACCCCGACTTCGAATACTGCTTGTAGTTATTCATCTTCATTGTAGCGATTAGCCAAAAGTGGGAAGAAATGTGATGTTAGAGATGATACATAATAAATTAACCATGCGTTCTCATCGTTGCGGTTAAACAAAGTGAACAGAAAAGCGACGTAAAAGTAGGCTAAATACAAAAATTTGCAATATATATATTAACTGAAGAAAACTGTCATTTACTGCAGGAAATTTAAAAACTCACCGTAACTTTTTATACCTTATCACCTCTTATATTGCAGAAATTGGCGTGTAAACCAGTGTGTTCTAAAAGCATTATCTTAAAAATTTTGAAGAAAATATTATGACTAAAATAATTGTAATTCCAGAAAAGGCATTCTTATAACATTAAGTTCTTGCCTGTCAGAACTAACCTATGTATTCACAATGAACAAGGCTGTTCACGTGTTCAGCCATTGCCTGTTACAAGGTTTGCTTTGTCACCCTAATGGGAAAACCCTCTACCGAGTGGCTGAATTATAGTAAATACTACTATACTGCTAGGGCATAATTCATCTCCAAGAAATGGAGCACAGATTTTTGCACTGGAAGTTGTAAGATACTTGTTTTACACAGTAACAAGTGAATATGCCGTCGCTTCCGCGGCTCATGCTAAGTTAACGGGACGTGCACACATTTCTAAGTGATGACGTCAGAGGACCTCCTGTCTGTGGAGAGGACGTTTTCAAATCCGTGACGTAGTAGGTGAATTTCAGCGGTGATTGAAGGCGTGTTTTTCTAGAACCGAAACAAATATAAAATAATAATAATAATAATAATAATAATAATAAATTGTCTTTATTCAGCGGTTGAGGTTCAGCCAAGGGCTGCTCTGCCACCTAACCCTTGTCAATATGATAATACATATAAGATTATTATAAACTTATGGAGCAGTAAGCTAAACGTAAAAAATAATAATAATACAAATAAAAAAATTAAAAAATTAAAAAAATGAAGAAAGAAAAAAATACATAGGAATTACTTGCATACAAAAAAAAGTGTAACTAGAAATACAAAAGACAATAGTAATAATAATACAATAATACAATTCCTTTTAGTGAGTGACTTGATACCTTCAGTATGTGCCCCGACTCTGCCATTGTTCCATTAACAGCAGATCTTTTATTTTACCTTTGAAATATAATGGGTTGTTTACACTAGCGATATTCGCAGGCAATGCATTCCATGCTTTGGGAGCCGAAAAGGAGAAAGATGATTTGTAGGCCGTGGTAGAGTGATGGGGTAAATCGAAGTTGTTCCGCTTGCGGGTAACATACTGATGGATTTCCCTACGGGAATGCATCTTCTCAAACAGGTACTGCGGTTTACCTTCTGTCAGTATGCGGCGTATAAAACAGAGATAGTGCAACTTCCTTCTGTTTGCCATGGTAAGAACCTGATTATTATTTAAGAATGGAAGAATATGATCGGATCTTTTTGCTTGAAAAATGTATCGGAAGCAGGCATTTTGCACCATTTGTATTTTTTTACTGAGCTTTTGCGAGAGTTGAGGGCCGTAAACATTATCACAATAGTCGAACAAAGGGTAGATTAATGCTTGGATGAGTCTTAGCTTGCATTCCGCAGGGAGGAAGTCACGGAAACGATTCAGATTCCTAAGTGTTTCATTAGCTTTCCGACATTGCGTCTTTACATGTTCTGTCCAATCAAAAATTTCGTCAAAAATCAGACCAAGATTTTTAGCAGTGTTATTCCTGACAATGGGCAAATTGTTCATTTTGAGCTCGATCTTAATATTTTTAATTAACGACCTTGAATAATTAGAACCAATGATTATGAAAGTGGATTTTTCTGGATTTATTTTAAGACCGTTAGATACACACCAGTTACTGACGATGTTCAAGTCAGAATTTAGTGACTGAAGCTTATGTTCCAACGAAGCGTAATGATCTGAGAAATATAACTGGGTATCGTCTGCGTAAAAATGTGGAGTGAAGAATTTTATGACTTGCTGCAAATCTGCAGTGTAAAGGGTGAAAAGGAGGGGGCCTAATATCGATCCTTGCGGCACGCCTGCTTTCAGCGTTATAGGTTGAGACACGTGAGATGGTGAATTATGTAATACGACCCTTTGACGTCTGTTAAATAGATATGTTTGAAACCAGTTTAATGTTGAAGGAGAAAACTTGTAATATTTAAGTTTGGCTAATAATAAATTATGCTGCACAGTGTCAAAAGCCTTACTGAGATCAAGAAGTACTAAAATAGTGACTTGCTGTTTGTCAATGGCATAGAGAATATCATCCACAACTTTAGCAAGAGCAGTGGCTGTGCTGTGTTTCTCACGAAATCCGGACTGCAGCGGGGGCAGTAAACTATTCGTGTTAACGTAGTTTAACGTCTGCAAATGCACTATTTTCTCGAGTACTTTAGATAGCACAGGCAAAAGACTGATAGGCCTAAAGTCATTGTAAGAAGTGGCGATCTGCTTTTTCTGAAGTGGCAGGATTCGTGCTTCTTTCCACATTTCAGGAAAGACGCCACTGGAAAGAGAGGAGTTAATGACGTGAGTTAGCGGAGATAAAACATAAGGCAAAGAAAGTTTGAGCATTTTAGTGCTGATACCATCTACTCCAAAACTATTTGAGCGTATACTATAAATAGTTCTATGTACATCTTTTTTCAGTTACCTCAGTAAAGCTAAAATATTGTTCAGCGGTGGAACAGGTTGTGTTCTCGAAATGCTTTATTTGCTGAGCCTTAAGTGGAGGAGGAATTTCAGATTCATTGCAAATTTAACCAAAATAGTCATTAACAGCATCTAAATCTTCAGTGGTACTTATGAGAGAGAATGTATTATCGTGAGACTTTTTATCGTTAACAATACACAATTGTTTCAACTCGTTCCATGTTTCTCTCCGGTTTAAATTTTCCCCGCCAAATTTGAAGGTAAGATAACATTTCTTTTCTTGTCTTATGACAGTTGTTGTAAAGTTCCGGAGTTCTTTATATTGTTGCCAGTCGCTTGGATTGTTCGAACGTTTGAACTTTCGTAGCACGTTATCTCTGATTCTCATCAACAATTTAACATTACTGGTGATCCACGGTGCATTTTTCTTATTGTGCTTTACGATTTTTAGAGGTGCGTGCGTGTCAAAAACATTTTGTATATTTGAGGTCAAAAACTCCATTTTATTATTAACATCATCAAGTGAGTAAAGCCGAGATATTCTGCACGTCTCATGTTTGTGTCATTATCTGTAAAATGAATGGATTTAAAACGTTTTTCATGTCAAAGTGGAAATGTCCATTGTGTAAGATACATATTACCATTTTCGTTGAAAAACCCTGTCAGTAAGAACAAAAGGTATCCCTTGCGGTCCGTTTCCAATACCTACTGCACGGGGAAAGTACAGACAGCGCGTTGTATATTGCCAGGTATACCGTTGCTATGGCAACAGCGCCGGAAGTGACGTCACTAGACCAGCGTAACTTATCACAGGCTATAAAATATCAAGTACCAAAATGTGTTTTAAACACTTCTTAAAAAACATGTTTAAAACACATTGTTTTAAACGTTTAAAACACAGTGTTTTAAACATGTCAACCATGGCTCGGAGGAAACATTAGTGAACGTCGAAACGTAAAAGAGTAATAATTTTCTGTAGCCTATTTATCCCGTAACCACTTCATCCGCTCAATTTGTATTCGCTAATCTATTCAACGTTATTTTTCACAAGTAAAGCAGTATGTGAGCTTTTTCCAGTGCAATTTCTAGGAGTGTGCAATATTCCGAAAAGTCGGAAAATGATTTCCCGACATTCCAGGATCCCGAGCAGTCAGGAAATACCGAATGGTCATTTCAAAAACTTGTTAATTCTCGACGTTTTCAGCATTGCTAGTGTCTGGAATTTATCGGAAATTGTTTGTTTTTATTCCAGAAATGCAAAAACAATCACTTAAGTTGAAAATGACGTGCAAAATTCGAGATTTTCAGAGCTTCGTGAAATTTCGAATATTTCCCGTCCTGAAAAATTCCCGCCTTTGTCGGGAAATGGCGATCTTCCCCGTCCAGAATGTCGGGATTAAAAATATTTTCCGTCCTGACGAAAAATTCTGTCCCACACATCCCTAGTAATTTCACGTGTCACCACATGCCCATATAGGTTAATATGTCTATAAGATTTATGGAGGTAAGAAAGGGAGGAGTAAGCACTGCGTGCTGTTTCTGAAGCTGTGTTACGTGACAGAACCGGACAAGTCAGACCAAAACATTCGAAGACGCCGTAAGAAAGCATGTACTTTAGTAGTGTAAAATACTATAATACTGGGACAAGAAATGATGAGGTCTTGCCTGTACTAAAATTAGGTCAAAATGCCTATAAAAGTTTATTGCTCAAGTGTCCTCCTCTATCAAATTTAAGATTTTTGTACAAGAAAAGTTTTTCAGAAAGGATGAGGTATTTTTGACTGAATATAAATACTTAAAAACTAAGGCAAAAAATGTCTATAAAAATCTGATTGCTACTGTGTACATATAACCTACGATTTTTGTAAAAAAGCTTCTGAGAAGGGATGATTTTTTTTAGATTAATTTGGCTACAGCTGTATCTGTCAGATTGCTATTCATAAGCTTGTTAAAAATATATCTCTTTCGACACTATTTTGGCTTCACTTAAAACTAATCCAATAAGCTCATAAGAGTTTTTTTGATTATACAGTAGTACACTGTAATATAATTTTAAATACTTATTCAAAATATTTTTATATTATTATGTTAATATGTTGACCTGTAATATTCTAAATATTTTAATTTAGGACCAAGCTCAACTGATATATCTAATACTAAGACAATGTAATATGCAGAGGTTTTCTAGAATTGCTCTGTGACTCTTTCATTTCTTACATCATAAACAGATGATTTTTCACCTATAAGAATAACACTACATATGGTGTCATCAGGGAGTGTATCATGGAATTCACAGATAATTTTAATGTCTGTCCTGTCATTAACCACAACTTTTTGAGGTGTTGATTACGTACATGGGTCTCTGTGTTTTGAATTCATCTGGTGAGTAATACATGTCAATATTCCCAATTGTGACCCTTTTGAATGCTGTAAATGCCTCATATAATTTAAGAAAATCATCCTTGGACATGTTTAAATTATAATTTTCTCTATGAAATACCTCATTTCTGCCATTTTTAAGATAAATGTTCTTGATGTTGCAGTTATCAAATTTACTTGAATTTTTTCCTGATTATTGTGTCTTCCAGTTTGAAACAGTACCACCACAAAATCTGGCATGTCATATTGTATACTGGAGAATGAGTTTGTAGCATCAAATTCATAATAGCTACCAGTGGCAGGCTTCTGCACACATTGATATGTATAAAATTGTAAAGGCACCTGTGGATTTTTTAGTATATCTGCTTTGTATTTAAGAGCATAACTAGCTTCATATTCAACTACTGGAAGTCTTAGCTCCATAGTCTGAATAAGGCATTTGCCTTCATCAGGTAGGGTATTAGGCAGAGCTGCCCCAGTAGAATTTAATGAACTGTACCTCATCAAAGCATTATTATCATTGGCAGCTCTTCTAAATGTAATTCTTAAACCACCCTTCCACATAATTTCTTTGTAATCTGAGAAGAATCCTGGCAATAGGCGCATAGGAAACAGTACTGTGTGACTCTTAGATATTATCTTATCACCAGCTTCAAATCCACCTATTTTGTAGTATGAGGCCTCGGTCTTGGATAATATTAGTGTGGCCAAAGCTGTAGATATAATACCAGGGTAATCTACTCTGTTTATAACAACACCATGTTTTCTAATCTCAATTTCAGAGAACAGATGTGGCACAAAATTATCTACCAATCTTATATTTGTGTTAGCCGGATAATCTGTACCATCGAGCTTGACAACATCAAATTTAATATAAAGGTCTGCTCTGTGAGGGTGTATAAATCCATCTCCTACATCAAGGTCAACCTCAATCTCTGTGTTGGCTTGATTTAAATTTGCAAAGGTCCTCCTGTTTGGAGGGAATGATTGTAGCTCATAACTCTCAATATTTTCCATTTTATTTATTTATTTATTTATTTTTGTATGTATTTTTATTTAAATATTAATTTCTATGATAGCAGTTGTTGTGGCTCCAGCAAAATCAACTAATTCTTCTTTTTCATTAGTGACCATCAACTCAATGTAGTCGATTCTATTATGGCACACAGGAAAATATAATGTTGGTGATGGAGTATAGATGATCGGTTCCATAAATTCAGAGTTAGGTTTGAATGTTGCAATAATGCCAGTTTGTTTGTGAGTGCCTATGCCATTTGATTTGGTGATCATACCCTCGGCCACATTACAGTGAATATTCAAAGTTTCTATGGCTAGGAATTTAGGTATATTAATAGCAGTGTGTTTGATGGCTGGTTCAAGTTTTGTGTTGTTCTCGAATCCTAATAGCTCTCCTATAGTACCCAGATCTACTGTTTCTGTAGCAGACACAATTTCTACTCTGTGAGTAACAGAATTTTGAGTTAACAATATACCTCTAGGTAACTGAGCATTTAAAGTAGACAAATTATACTGGCCTGGAGTAATAACAATTTTTTGGTCACCAACTGCAATCTTGTTGTTGTGGTGTGTAATATTAGGTATCAAGTACATGCCATAGAATGCTCTAAGAGCTATTGTTTTGGGATATACTATATCATCATGTAGTTTGAGTTTCAATATTGAATTTTGGCTGGTAAGATGGAATACTCCCATGATGTTTTAGATACCACAAAGCTTTTTGAAAATTTTCAATTGATGGTTTATTTATTTGAGACAGATATCTAAGAATAGATAAACATAGATGTCCACAATTAACATCTTTGAAATTTTGAATACGGGTATTATTATAATAAAGATTAGTTGATTTTAGATATTTTACTAAATTCTCAGGTGGAATACCTCCAAATGAATCAAACACAAATGCCTCATTGTTTAAATATTTAAGATAACAAATCCAGTGAGTGCCCTGATTTTTGTACTTATCCAAATTAACTATGCCACACTCTTTTTTGAGTGGTTGTTCTGGTAAAGAATCAGACATGTATACTCCTCTAAAATTTTTGATGCCTAGTGGCTTGATTAAAGCTTCAATATCTTGGTTGGTAAGCGGTTCTTGTTTTTTTTAACTTATTTATAACTTTCTTAACACCTTTGCCTTGTTTTTCCATGGCCAGATTATGGCGCTTTTGTTCATCTAATTCTGCCTTATTTTTCTTGGCATCTATTACTGTTTTTGCTATAGCAGCTGATCTCCCAGCCAAGCTGCCAACTGCGCCGAGAGCTGCTAAAATAGCTGGGATACTAAATATGAATCCACCTATATGTGATTTTTTTCTTGATTGCTGTAATTTTTTTAATTGTGGGGTACTAAGTAACAATTTCATACCATGTCCCTTGGCAAGACAAGAGCTTTTTTTCTTGCGCTGCTTTTTGGTTAGAAGACTATCAATAGTTTTAAGAGATTTAAGACCTGCATAAGGTATTTGATACATAACACCCTTGGCCTTCATTTTTGGTTTATTATATACATATTCTGGGATTAACTATCACAATTAAATTGTAGTTAATTTAGTTAATTTATTACAACCCCCACCCCAATTTTTGTTTGGTGTTCATAGCTATGGTGGTCCCCAATGCTGCTAATCTCTCACCCAAAGAAGCATTTTTGCTTACAAATCTACCAAATGCAGCTTCTTCTAATTTTTTGTCTGCCACATGTCGCTTGTCAAGATCAGTATGTGTGTTGTATGCTTTGTCATGGTCTCTACAAGCAGCATCTAGGGGATTAACACCAGGGTCTCCTCTGTTTAATCGATGGTCTAGTTTGGTGCCTGGACCACAATACTGATAGCCTGGTATGTTTAGCTCAAATGGCAGCTTGTTTATGATGTCATTAACTAGCCCCCGACCCTCAGAGATATTCCAAAATTTAGGTGGTAGAGTATTAATAATTTTTATAAGATATCCAATGCCCTTAGTGTCATTCACTATAAAATTAGACAATTTGGTGCTTATCATGTCCATAATTCCAACTTTTTCATTGTAAAAATTGTGGTTGCCAGCATTTTCTTCCCCAGCTATTACTAGCAATCTATCTACAAGTTTCCTGACATCGTCAACCCAGACAAATTCTTTAGGCAATGTGTTGTACTGTTTGATCCCACTACCTGTTTTGATCTGTGACCATATGGGCTTGATTAAATTGTTGTATTTTGCTCCACTGCTAGACTTGACTGTTTTTTGGGTGGGATCATTGTTCTGGTATAGAGCATCTGATTTTATTAATATTTCTTTGTAATGCTCGTAGTCTTGATCTGTATAGTTGCCAGGCCTTTTCCGAGTCATCAGTTCCCATAATCCAGGTGTTCCAGGATACTTAACAAAACCACCTCTTTCTCCAAGATGAGATTCTGAATATACTATCAAATCATCTCCCATAAATGTTACTCTAAAATTGCCAATTCTATGTATGATGCTATCATCAACCTCTGTGTCAGCATATAAACCAAAAACTTCATCTTTGTTGTCTTTAGGTGTGCTTAAATATTTCTGAGCAAGAAGACCCAATTCAATAGGATCCTGAGTAGCTTCAATTCTTCGAGAAGCAACAGGACTAGGTGTATGAATACTAGAAAGTGGGGTGATTGGATAATCTAATATGTTCCTAGCAGCTACAGGTGCAAGCTCTGTGATTAAATTTTGATTTTGTTCTTTAACAGTTTTGATATTTTTACCTAGTTCACTAATAGCATCAATAATCGGTTGTTCTGTGCGCATGTGTTGTTCATAGATACCTCGGTTCTCTACTTTCCATCCCTTAAATCTTTTTACAAGATAGTCTCTTAATTTAAGATCATCAATAATTGGTCTTTTCATGGTTATTTATATATGTTTCAATGTCTAGAAAATTGTTAATTTTATTTCTATATTTACCATTATTAGGTTTTCTTGTCATATCAATTGTGACAAACCCATAACTATCCTGGTTCCAGCATCTACTGCAAAACTTAGAAAAATTATTGTAGCTCAAGTCACCACCTACATATTCATCATGTATGTGTTTGAGGTTGGTATGGTCTTGATGAAACACACATATAAAATTGCTGTTGTCTCTTATTAGTTGTTTTGGTATTTTAGAAAAAGTCTGTGCCAGGTAGAAGCAATCTATGTTTTTGTGTCGGCCCTGTGTAAAAAAATTTCTAACCTTGTTTTGGTTTTCCAATATAATATCATCAAATACAACAACAGAGTTATCGAGACATTCATGAAGTGGTTTAACATCTGATTCAAAAGTGGCTATATCCAGTCCATCATATATCTTCATCAGTTGCTGATATTTTAATTGTTCTAAACTCTTAGAGAAGACATACAAATGCCTATTTTTCCAATCTAACCAATTAGGTGCCAATAAAAAATTATCAATCATTAGTGTAGTTTTACCACAAACCGATGGTCCAACAATAAGACATCTAATATTATCAGGCAGCAGCTTTCCATTTTTCTTATTCTGCTGTTCAGGATCTGGTAGTCTCTTTCTAACATCCCAGGTGTTCATAGTATCACTTTGTCTGCCTCGATCCAGCTGTGTTCTGGGAGACCTAGCCATTTGACCAGTATTTTGTTGCCTTTTTTGCGAATAACTTTTTCTATAAGATATGTGTCCGGCTGTTTAGTTTTGTTGAGTTCCTCTTCATAAAACCTGCCTTTGAGAATTTCACCTCGGTGATCTTTTATTATATATGTATTACGAGCCCCAGGTTTAACTTGAACCACTGTAAATAATTCAGTACTCCAATTTCTGGTAAAACCTCTTTTGAATAAGTGCTTATATTTACTAATTCTTACTTGATCACCAACTTTGTATTTAGGTTTTTTTGTTGTTGGTTGGTATCTAGGATAGTAAACAGTGCTGATCAATTGCTGCTCATTAGATGAAGTTACCTCAGAGGGCCTCATGTTGATTGTGGTGTGGACTGAGTTGTTATATCTATCTAGAAGTTCTGGTAGGATAGTAAGCCATTTATAATTACCTTGAAGGGTAAATTGTTTATACATATGATTTTTTAGAGTTCTGTTGAATCTTTCTACAATAGAAGCTTTGAGATCACTGTAACTCGAGAAATGTTTTATTGACCGGCTTTTAATAAATTGTTGGAACACCAAATTATAGAATTCTTTGCCATTATCTGTTTGTAGATAGCATGGTGATCTTCCACTCTGATTAATAATTGTCCTAAATGCTTCTGTAACACATTTTCCAGTCTTAGATTTGAGCGGCAATGCCCAGGCAAATTTTGAAAATGTATCTATGACAGTAAGTATATACTTGTATCCTTTGTTGATCTTGTCTAAGTTTTTCAACTGTCCTCCATGAGGTGCCATCTCAACCAAGTCACACTGCCATAAATCATCTATGCCTTTTGTAACCACTGGCAGTCGCTTATAGTTATGTCTGGCTGGTTTGTGTAATTCATCAACAATAATTTGTCTAGACATAGTATGTAAATAAGAATATTGCAACTATAGGGTGTTCAGCAGCAGATACTACAGGATTTTCTAAATATAATTTGTCCCCTATTTGTATATTAAATTCAAGAGATCCATCATCTTCAGCATAAGTTGTCTCTAATGTATTGGGATCTGTAAAATCCTCTAACTCTATATTGGTGACCTTTGGTTTGTTGTCAGCATTAGTTATTGATAAGGTAGGGTAGTGGTGTGCTTGTGGTTGTAACCAATATTTGATCTTAATTGGTCTAAGTGTGCCTCCAACAAAAAACTGGTAATAAAATTGTGCAGGGGACATCATATACAGTTTACCACCTGGTGTAAATGGTGAATCATATTCTTTGTTGGGGATACTATTCAATTCAAGGATTACTGTATGCTTAGGATTCTCGATTAGGCCAGTTATTTCTTTTTCTGCTGTAAGCAATCTACTTGTTACAGTTTCAAGGTGCTCGTTGATAGTCCTAACAATCTCATCGTGACCTGGCTTTATTCTTATGTCCACAGCAAGTTTTTTGTGTTGTTGCACAATTTCTTGAAGTTGCGTAGCAAAAATAGACAGAGTATTTGCTTGGTTGGATTCCATGGTCTCTAGTTTAGTTGTTGCTTGATATTAGCTACAATTTGCTGTAAATTTTCAACAACTGCCAATTTTGAATTTTGAGCAGTAAGATCATGGACTTTTCTTCTGATATCCTCAAATAGAGCATGCAGTTCATTAATATGTTGATTGGTTGGAAGAGTGGCTACTGTCTGAGTAAGCTGTTTGATCTCTGTCTGGATATTCTTGATATCTTCTGATTTCAGTATGCGATTCACTGCTCTTTTAATATTTTTAAGTTCCTGTGATGTAGGTAGATTGGATACAGTATTCTGCAAAGATTCAAGTGCTAATTTCACAGTATTTAATTCACTAGCGTCAGCCACACTACGCATAGCATCTTGGAGCAGGGTTATGTCTGCCTGAGTAGGTGTCGATTGTTGTAAAATTTCAAGTTTTGTTTGGATATCATCGATCAAGTGGTGAAAATGAGATAGCTCAGATTCGGTGTTGAGGTTTTCAAGTTTGGTAATCTGTTGCTGGACACTGACAAGGGTGTCTACAATACCAGGCAGGCGAGATTCTAGAGTTTCTTGTATATTTGTCAGATCACTTTGCACTGCTGCTATGGTACCCTCAAGGTGAGTTATGGTACTCTGAATTTTTCCAAAATCTTCATATGTTTCAAGTTGCAGTTTGATGTTGGCAACACTGCGAGTTATAGCACTCAGAGCATCAGAAGATGGTAAGTTGTCCATAAAATTTTCAAGTGTCTCAATTTTTTCTTTAACCTCGGCTATGGCATTGTTCAGAGGGTCCAGATTAGGTATTTGTAGTGATTGAATTTGTTCTTTTAGAGCAGAAATTACTAGATCAAAATCTTCTTGTGACTTTATGCTTTTGACAATTGTTTGGAGCTGTGCCTGGACTCTACCAATCTGCTCTTCTAGTTGTTGTTTCAATTGTTCAGAGTTGGTATTCTGAGTTTTTAATTTAGCTTGAAGAGTTGCTACAGCTTCCTCTAAACTTTGAAAATTATCTAATGTAGCCAAGTCAGTATATTTTTGAAGCAATAATTTAAGTTCTGAGTCAATTTTAAGAAGAGGGTCCATGCATTGTGATTGTAAATTTGTAATTTCTAGTTGAAGACTGGCATTGAGTGTGGTTTGTAAAACTTGTAAATCACTTCTTAATTTTTTAACTCTGACATCAAGCATCAGAATCTCATCACTATGATCTTCATGTCTTGTATGGCCAAATATATCATTAGGCATTTTTGTTTTTGATTTAGTGGTTACTTATTATAAAATATCTAATTCTTAATTCTATAAAAAAAGGTATAAGCTTGTCATAATATCCCGGGACCTCAATATATAAACAATCACCAGCAGAGACGGTATATACAGTGCCAGAAATCATGTTTGAGTGCTTAATTCTATAAATATTTCTCCCTATTGAAACTTTGACATCACCCTCGGGAGTTGTAATAAATTGTAATTGACCACCTATATGTACAAGGGTCGTTCAAGGTTGACCGGGATTTTCGTACGTAAAAAATCGATGAATAGCCGGATCATGATGAAACGTGCGGGTGACGTAATGTATTCCTTAGCGAGTAACTAGCTCCCGGCATGACGTATTTCGCGCATCCGCAGCAGTTGCAGCGAACATGGCGGCAAGCAGTGTGTCTGTGGCTGTGGAGCAGCGGTGTGTAATCAAATTTCCCGTGAAGGAGAAAGTGAAACCAGCTGAGATTTTCAGACGATTGCAAGCACAGTATGGTGAACAAACGATGTCGCGGACAAGAGTGTACGAATGGTGTGATCAGTTTCGCGAAGGACGGGAGCTGGTGACAAATGAAGCGCATGGACACATTCGCCCGACTGCAGTCACACCAGTGAATATCGCACGTATTGAGCAAATGATTCTTGATAACCGGCGAGTAACAGTGCGGGATATTGCTGCCGAGGTGAATATCAGTGTCGGGAGTGTTGAGACAATCATTCACGACCACTTACGCTTCCGCAAAATCTGTGCAAGGTGGGTTCCCCGCCAGCTGACATTCGATCAGAAGTGGACACGAAGGACGGTCTGTGAACAGCTTCTGAATCGGTTTCGAGCAGAAGGTGATGAATTGTTGCAATCCATCATCACGTGTGATGAAACATGGTTGCACAATTCAACCCCAGAGACCAAAAGTCGCAGCATGGAGTGGCGGCATAAAGGTTCCCCGCCCCCCAAGAAAAGCAAAACGCAGCCGTCCGCTGGAAAGATCATGGCAAGTGTCTTCTGGGACATGAAGGGCGTTATCCATGTGGATTTTCTGGACAAAGGGAGCACGATTAATGCACAGTATTACTTTACATTGTTTAGTGGTGCTGTATGAAAGTCCATTCGCAAGAAAAGACCTGGGATGTTGTCTGGAAATGTCATTCTTCTCCATGACAATGCCCGCCCTCACACGGCCAATGTGACAACAACAACTCTGGCCGACATGCGCTGGGAAGTTCTGCCCCATCCCCCCTACAGTCCGGATTTAGCCCCCAGTGATTATCATTTGTTTGCACCCCTTAAAGACCATCTGGGAGGGAAGAAATTCACGACAGACGAAGCACTGCGGAGCGATGTCCTTCAGTGGCTACGATAACAACCAAGTTCTTTCTACGCCAAAGGAATTCGGGAGCTGCCAGAACGATGGCAACGGTGCCTCGGCGCGCACGGAGAATACTTTGAAAAACTGACATAGTTTGGTGTTTCTTCTGCTATCTATTTCCTCTGCAGAAATAAAAGTCCCGGTCAACCTTGAACGAACCTTGTAATTTGTAATGGTTTAAATTATTGTTAAATATGTATAATGTTTTACCTGTTTTATCATCAACATCTGTAAGTATGCTATTCAAATGAATAATTAACAAACCACTTAATTTAGATATTATAGATTTTATATCAGCAGAAGGTGCTGGTGTTGGCAAGTCCATAATAGCTTGTTTTTTGAATCCAAATAAATTCATTGGCATGTTTATTTATTTCAAATCATGCTCTGTGATTGGACATTGATTGCCACTTATCAAGTTACAATGCCCCCATGGTGGAGTATGTATCCCACATGATAAAATGCATCTCTTATCATCATGTGGGTCCAGAGCCACTTTTCTTACAACATTTGTGGTTAACAAATGATCCACACTCTGGATTCTACATTCTGATGTTCTTATTAACCTCTGGGATTTAAGACAATCTTCATAATCTTTAAATTCAAGCTCTTTGTCTACAATTACTCTACCGATACCCTTGGCTTTTTTAGTAACACCACAACTACATGTTTTAAAACTATACATCTTGGCCCTTAACACAGCAAATCCTACAATAACATTGCCAAGAGTCTCATCTTTTAACTTGCCAGGCACCTTTTTGTTGTGGGGTTTAATCTTTGTATGTTCACTAGTATCAAAATATTTAAGCAATTCAGACTGTCATATATCTTTATAAACATCTTCTGTTTGAATATCAAGAATAAAACTATCTGTGTCCATATACATTAATTTTATATTATTACCATAAAAAGGTTTCAACACATCATAATAAAGTTTTAACATATGTAATTTGGCCAATTCTAATATCACAGCTCCTACATAAATAGGTTTATCAAACTTAATTTTTGTTTTTTTCATATTAAAAAGTGTCATATTCTCATCATAAATTCTTCTATAATTGGAATTAGGTTTTGCCACTAATTTTTTGCTCCGGCTGGGGTCGGTAACTAATTTAACATCAGTATGTTTTCTAACATTTTCTATAGTTTTGCCATACACTGAATTGACCATTAATTTAAACAAAGTTTTATCAAATTGGCTTACTGCAGATGTTTGAAGCTCGGTATTCGTATCAATATATGGTTTTAACCATCTTGAGTGCCTGAACCTCAAAACTTTCCCAACTTTGGTAACTTGAACACCATGATTCATCAGGAACTGAAGATTCTTGTAATATATTACATAACCCTGTTTTGGTTCCAGAGTCATCATTAGCTTCTTTTGTTTAGAGCCAGGTGAATACTTAACCTCAGAAATTGGGGGCAGATCAGAAAACTTGTTGTGTAAATTATCAGGAATTATCAGATCAACTTCTAGGAACAGGCCATAGTTACTGTCATCAAAATCCTGAAGATTTTCAATACTGAAATTTTCAACCCACTCAAGCTCTGCATATGGCAATTTATCCATCATAGCATGCCCATACAAGCTGGTTTGAGTTGCTGTTTTAAGTCCACTTTATGCACAGTAAGGCTAATCGGGACTGGACCTGCAGTTTAAAGTGGGATCCGAACCACTTGTGCCTCCACCGGGTATCGAACCCGGGACCCCTTGATTACAAGGCAATGACGCTACCACTGCGCCATGGGGGAGGCCCCATACAAGCTGTTTGCATCCACATAAAGTATATAATTTGATGGCAGTGCTGGATCATAATCAGAAATATATTTGTTGTTAGCTTTAGCATATCTTTGAGAACATTGCACCATGCCTCCTCTTATAAATTGTTCCATAAAGAGATACATATCTTGATCTTGGATTAGATTCAATTGCATTTTAGTATTCAAAAACATTGCAGACCATGCTAGGCCTGGACCACTGTAGAAATACATTGGATCCAGCTTATAATTTTCTATTGAAGATTTTCTAAATGCCTGAAGTATATCGGCTAAGAGAGTTACATCAAGTTTTAAGTATGCTTTATGATAATCACCAAGTGTCTGGCATTTTAAGTTGTCCCACATCAACTGAGCATGGTGATAATCTTCATCAGGGATTTCGGATGCCTTGAGTTTATTGTAGAATGCTTTTTTTTTGGTGGCAGAGTATACTCGTCAAATTTAGAAAAATCTGTAACATAGTCATATGGGTATACACCTTTTCGCCTAATTAATTTCAAGTCTTGATTTGGAAACGTGTCACAAGTAATTTTAAATTGATCATCAGATAATTGACTGGCCAGAGTAGCCAAGCTAGCTGACAGAATTCTGTATGAATCTAGAAATCTTAAGTGAATTGGAACACCATTAACTTTAATTATCTTGCTAATAGCAATATATTTCTCATCATTTTCTGCTAAAATATTTAAATTCTGCTTGTCAAACCCCTCGTACCTGATCAGATGATGAAAATCATAATTAGATGCACCATGGCAAAATATCGGGACAAATTTTGGTCTCTGGATCTTAATATTACAACTATTACACAGAGCTATTAAAAATTTACCATTTGTATGGGAATGGTGTTTCACCTTAATATTTGTATCTGAAAATTTAAAATCACATACCGGGCATTTTTCTGCATTGTTAAAATTTTCAATCTGTTCTTCTGTTAAAGGCATCATCATAGGTTTTGATTTTAATAAGATATTAGATGCTATGTCATGGCACTCATTTTCTATTCTATGTGCAAATTCTTTGATAGCATTTTGTCCCATGTATAATTGTGGTTTACTAGCAACACCATCCCGTATAACTATATAACAAAAACTAGAAGGTTCATGTAACTGGTATGATGTAATTGAAGATTCATCAGGATCTGGACTGCAGAATGCAAGAGGTTTGAGGTTTGATTCAAAATCACAAACTATATATGCTCGGTGTTCCAACAAAGCTTCAAATTTTTTGAATTTGGCATTTTCATTTGGATTAGGCATAAGCATATGAACAGGTTTATGATTCCCACAATATTTTAAATGTTCAACTAACTTGTTTTTAGCAATTTCTGTATTCTGTTCACGAACCCCATTTACTATTTTTTGACCATCAAATACAGTTAAACATCTTCGGCACAACTTGAATATTGTTTTAGATTTATTTATTTGTTTTCTTACTAAAGCTTCAAGATTATGTATCAAAGTGTAATGGTATGTGCTATCTCCTTCAATTAAAAGCAAATCAATCGGAATAGCAAAATCATCATCAAGTGTACTAATTCTGAGAGGTTCTATCAAGCAATTTCCAGCACCAGTAGAACAAATAAATACATTAATAGATAATGGTTTACCATTGATATCTCTGGCCTTTTTTTCAAATTTATCAATATTCTGAACAGACATTGGATATTCTAAGCCCTCCATTGCATTATCAAAATTATGTTCATGCTGTTTATAATAACTTATTCTCTCATGATGATCTAAAACTGGAAACAAAGCAGCTAAAATACACCACAAAAAGGATTTCTCATCATTATTTTTTATGTTAATCACAGCTTTTTTGTTTTTAATATTGGCAGGTAATGGCACATATGTAGAACCTTGTAGTGGGTTAAATTTAGAAATATTAATATATAATTTGTGTGGAGATCCACATAAACTCCATCCTGATTCTCTAGCAGCAAATTCAGAATGTTTAATATTTAATTGCTCTATCAACCTGCTTATTATTTTGTCTAAATTTGTATTTGAATATATAGCTACAGTTTCTGTTATGTGGGGGTGTGTAAATTTTGTTCCATTTGGTTTCTTATGTTGTGTAAATAATTTGAAAGATAGTTTATAAGAGCTATTTTGTTTATTTAGAATATCCTGCACATCAGAATTTATATTGTTCCAAAAATTCTTAATATCACATTTGGGCTTTGATATAAAACGGTAATCTTTTAGTTGGTTATTAAAACTGCTTTGAATAGGTTCATAGCGTGGCTTTTTTGTTGGTTTATGATTAACAGGTGTTTCAAGTTTTCTTTTTAGACCAGATGAAGATGTAGATGGTTGTACATAACAAATATTTTTATGTGTATATAAGAAATATTTCATGTTATATTTTCTATGGCATTTTGGGCATATTATTGTAGGTGTTCTACATTTGTCTGGATTACAATTCTTTTGGTGCCTAGCCCAATTAGAGATAGATATATTTTTATTGCATTGATTACAATATTTCTGATTTGGCATTTTTGTTGTTAGTTATAAGATTTTTTGAGGTTTAAATTAAAACTTTATACTTAATATAAAATATTAATTGTGTTTAATAATATGCTTTGTATATTTAATATGTTAATATTTTTTTATTATTAGTTTATTATATAAGATTTCTTGGGGTTTAAATTAAAATTCTATATTTAATATAAAATATCAATTGGGTTTAGCAATATGCTTTGTATAATTAGTATATATATTTAGTGTGTAGGTATTTTTTTTATCCTAGGTTTATTATATACAATTTCTTGGGGTTCAAATCAAAATTCTATACTTAATAAATGACAAGTTGTAAAAACGAATAGCCTACACGCACGAAAATAGAATAAGTATTGATCCACAGAAGCAGTGACCTACAGAGTCACTAACCTAGTACAATTGCATGTCTGCAAGGACATGTTGTGATGTGCGTGTAGGATAATGACCTAATGTCATGTGAAAAGACTCAACAAATGAAAATACCTACAGAGGTGGCCTGGCAAGCTAGTGGCTGAGCTAGCGTAGGTAATATTAAAATGCACCCAAAATAAAAATACCTACGGAGGTGACCTGGCAGCTGCTGAGCTAGCGTAGGTAATATTAAAATGCACCCAAGATAAAAATACCTACGTGCTCGCTGTATCTACCAAATTGAGAAACTCAACAAATAAAAATACCCACGCGAAACCAAACAGAGTACTGCAACAACGTATCTATACTCTTCAACCACTCTTACAATACTAACTGATATGTAAACTCTTCAAACATTTATACATAGATGGCTCTGTTGTCAACCTATACCTAACAAAATACAGCGATATAAGAAGTGTCGAAAGAGATATATTTTTAACAAGCTTATGAATAACAATCTGACAGATACAGCTGTAGCCAAATTAATCTAAAAAAAAATCACCCTTTCTCAGAAGCTTTTTTACAAAAATCGTAGGTTATATATACACAGTAGCAATCAGATTTTTATAGACATTTTTTGCCTTAGTTTCTAAGTATTTATATTCAGTCAAAAATACCTCATCCTTTCTGAAAAACTTTTCTTGTACAAAAATCTTAAATTTGATAGAGGAGGACACTTGAGCAATAAACCTTTATAGGCATTTTGACCTAATTTTAGTACAGGCAAGACCTCATCATTTCTTGTCCCAGTATTATAGTATTTTACACTACTTACTTTTTAATAAGATTTAGGAAGCAATGGTGCTTGCCTGTGGCGTATCCTGGATTTTCATAAAGGGCATGCTGTACACAATTTTTTAAGACATATATATTATAAAATGGGGGATAGCATTATATGTATTCAATAGTTGACAATTTGCACAATAACATTACTAAATATTGCATAACATATAAAGTAATGAAATATGGATAATAAAGTTTAAAATTCACCAGGTTTGATGTCTGATGTGGAAGTCTTCATAAAATTATAAAAAAAAAGAAGTAAAGTGTTCCCCTGTGCATAGCACCACGTCATGAAGGCGTATAGGGGGTGTGGGGGTAACGCCCCACACTTTCTTGATCCGGTCGTGAGTGGAGGTGATGTGATCAGCATCACGCCCCTGACTGCCTTTACCAACCAGGGTTTCCCCCAGGTACCCATGTTATTTGACGCTGGGTGGGCGCCGGGGCCGCTTCCTACGTTAGAAAAGTTCCCGGATTTGAACCGGCTGGGGATCGAACCCGGGACCTTGAGCATGGTAGTCAGACGCGTTACCGACTGAGCCAAAATTATAAAAACACTTAATATTTATAAACAGTTTACATTTACATTGGAGATTCACAATTTAGGTTTGTTTGGCTTATGCAAATAACATATAGTAGAGGCCTAAATTAAAATCAGTAACTTCCCTTGTAACATCTTCGTAAAATGAGGGCAATGGTTTCATTTTTAGAAGCAGCTCATTTTCAAAGGATAATATACCAAGCGCACATAATCTTTCTTGCGATTAGGTTGCTCTAATATAATTATTAATTCTTCTTAATGCTGAAAAAGATCGTTACACTGATGCTGTTGAAGCTGGTATTGACAAAATGAGTATAGCCAACTTTTAAATTTCACTCATCATGTTATGAATATTGCTTGTGTTCGTATATGGTGTACATTTTTATTTTCAAACTCGGGGCAAGAATAGAGAGCAATGAACTCATTCTTTAGATTTACAAAGTCAAACAAGAATAATAATATTCCTGTATCACACCCTCTGTTTCATTTTCTGTAATTTTTTAAAATTATTTCTGTAAAATACTGCACTAAGTCATGTGTAGTGCCAGATTAACAACCTTTGAGGCCTTGAAGCATGATAAGCAAAAGGGCCACTCCCGGCCCCTCTACCCCTTTGTTTGCCTTCCCATTTCGTATCTCAGATTGATGTGCGTGCACGCAAGCGACCAAAAATGGGTATGTGTGATGTATTTATATTTGTGCGCCTGCCTGAAGGTAGAGTTTAAACACTTAATACAACTAATTTTGTACTAATTTAGGATTCCTTTAGTAAATATGTTTGAAGGGAAAAACACTGACACAACTAATTGATTAAACACGTTCATAGAAAATAAATGTATTTTATTTTTTATGTAGCCTATAGCCTATTTACAAAGTCGTTAGACAACATAAAAAAACAAAGCCATATCATAATTAATATTGAATTATCTGAAATAAACAAACCGGAAAATAAAACAAAAGTATACAAATGTAAAAATTGCATTGGGCCTATATATCAAAGTAAATTATGATTCTTGCCTGAAGAAAGCTTTTATATCTGGCTCTGACGTCTTCTTCTCCTCTGGCTCTGACATCTTTCTTGTGTCTGTAAGATAAAGATAAAGACCTATACTAACTTAACACTTAAAATTTTTAGTAATAAAAAGTAATTGTCCAGCTTTGGCAAACATTTGTTCGTTGAGTTGTTTATGTAAAATAATTTTTAAGTCAAATTCGATAATGATCTTAATAATAAAACTTATTAGTTATTACTGATTATTGTGTAAATAATTGTTCGATTAACTATTTAAACGTACTATTAATTAAAAATAATATAATCATAATTATTATTTATTATATTATGGCGTGTATAATAGTATAATAGCTAACATTAAAACGTTATGGTATCTCACTTTGCTTACCTGATTTTATGTTCCATTCCGGTTCTGATTGAACGGCAAGGGCATGTTGTTAGGTGTGAAAGAATCCGAAACAACACTATTACTTCACAGTTCACTCACTTCCCTGGCATTTGGCAAGGCAATGTACAGTTCACAAAAACTAAACTACGAAATAAGCGCAACCGCGAATAGAACTGACAATTTGCTATGTACGCTTGGTACAGGCACAGTACATCATACTAACTTCACAGCGAGTGAGCGAGTAGTCATAGAAACTAGACTACGACTACGCAGATAGATAATAGTGATGAGTCATCCTTACCCCGCCTTCCCTTTCCCCCTGCCACACACAAAGGAAGGCGAGGGCATCAACGACAGTCAGCCAGTAGCGACTTCTGCCTATTCGCACGTGCACACCCAAATAAATCTGCAATGCAATTATTTTTTATTAAACTTATTCACTGAACACTATCTCCTTCAAAACATCAAACGTTCCGAAGCCCAATCGCCCCATCGACTTCGCATTACCAGTGCCTGCCGCTGAGATACGTTGGCTGGGAACACAAGTCGCCTGTTGCACGTTGGCCTCTGTTTGCAGCACGCAAGAAAAGAGAAGGGATTTGCTTTTCTAGCTCGCGATATTATGGGCTAAACTCGCACTGCTATTGCTGTGTTCACGATACAGCAGTGTTGCAAACCCATTTCATTCGCGATCGTGTGGTGGACTAGAGGCAGCACACACATCACCGTAAATCGAGGGATTTTTTTTCGAAAAGGGACATTTCTATGGTACCTTCGCCCACCCTGTTCCGATTGATTGATTTGGTGTTTTAAGTCCACTTAATGCACAGTAAGGCTAATTGGGACTGGACCTACAGTTTAAAGTGGGGTCCGAACCACTATGTGCCTCCACCGGGTATTGAACCCGGGACCCCTTGATTACAAGACAACTTCGCTCCCACTGCGCCATCAGGAAAGCCAACCACCCTGTTCCGAGCATGACAAGGGCAAGGAAGAAGACAGGAGGGAGGGGAGGACAACTGAAAGCGAAACGCGTGCTTTAAACAATGTCTTGCATTGCCTTTGCTTGGCCAAAATAAACTGTCCTTGTGGCGCTGGATTAGAATTATCCACCCGCTCAGTCAGGAGGGAGGGGGTGCAGACGTGGATCAGTCAGCTCTTTCCATTGTGATAATATTGTTAGTTGTTATGCTATCAAAAGCTCGTTCCTCTTTCATTGCAAAGTGAGCATGATGAAAGGGGAAACTGTACATAGCGAAAGCAGATAACGTTTAACGTTGTTGAATATTTGGAGGGAAGTTAGCTACTCGTACAAATCGCACCAGCGATTGCAGTAATATAAGACGGATAAGGCGGAAGGGAAATACAAATTATGAAGTACGAAGAAGGGTAGTGTGGACTGAGTGAGTACTGTCATTTTCTTTAATACTTTTTTTATTTATTCTCTTGATTTCGCTTGAGTTTGTTGGTTTGATCAGTCGGTCGTTAGAAATAAACAACTGCTAGATAGATTGCAACTGATTTTCTGCATGTGGTCGTTGGATCTCACCTGGGCGAGATGGAATTTTGGCTCCCCCCTAGTTTCCACATTCCTCCAATATAAATCATAACCATGTATATATTTACGGTTTTAATGACGAAGAATAATAGCCTTATTTTAAAAATACTAATGCTGTTAAAGAACACGTGTATTGTAGGTATGTGTTTATTTTATACCTACATAATGACATCAAAACAACAATAATCTCCTAGCTTAGATGATTTTGCAATATACTTATTAAGTTATTCAGCAGTAGCTTCAATTAATTCTTGTCAACAATGAATTCAACTCTGTTTAAAGCAAATAGCCGGTAGAGGCACATAGTGGTTTGGACCCCTCTTTAAATTGTAGACTGTCTGTCTCTGTTTGCTTTTCTGTGCATAAAGTGGACTAAAACTCACGCTTAGGATAAAAAGGTAAAGTGCTCCCCTGTGCTTAGCAGCACGCCATGAAGGCGTATAGGGGGTGGGGGGTAACGCCCACACTTTCTTGATCCGGTGTGAGTGGGGTTGATGTGATCAGAATCACGTCCCTGACCGCCTTTACCCCCCAGGGTTTCCC
>NC_139254.1:36794262-36883262 GCF_977018435.1 Lepisma saccharinum
AAGTCACCAATTCATGTTTTAAAAGGGGAGGGGAGAAACTTTGTTTTGTCACTTTTATTCGAGGGACAACTTTGAAATGTACATACAGCTTAATCTACGCATGGAAAATAGCTCAATTACTAACGAGACACACCAAGGAAGTGGGGGAAAGTACCAAACATTATGCAGACGCTAAGGGAAGTGAAGTCTAGAAATTGAACTTTATAAAGAGGAATGACTACAAAGAGACATTCCAAGAAAAATAATCAATTGCTAGCCATGAATTGTAAGTAATATTAGCATGTATTCCAGAGTAGAGAAAGGTAAAATTTTCGTATCCGCAAAACGTATTTCTTCAATTTTACAGGAGAAAGTACTTATCGAACTGACTTTCCGTATACTTTGGAAAGGTCGTGGAAGTGTTTTTTCCCATCGGTTAATTTATTTCGCCGGTAAATCAAATATTTTTGAAAATTAATGTCCCTCCAATGCACGAAAGCTGTTGCCTCTATGTCCTTCCACTACGTGAATCAAATGTTGCATGTGTTCGATGATGTAACCCCCGGTCAGTGTTTCCAACCACATTGTTGTTGGCCCAAGTTCCTTTTGTTTTATTGCGATTTCATCATGCTACGAATGCAATTTTTACATGGTTCGATTTCGATTTATGTCTGTTAACACGTACTGCGAAGTTTTAGCGATCACTTAATTTTTTGTTCAATATATGCTATCGTGGTTAGGTTAGGCAGGTTAGGTTTGGTTCCCTTAGCATTAAAATAAAGTCCCGGTACTAGTTTACTATTGTTCGGATGTCTTCCTTTCTACAGAAGAAACTACTTACCGTAATAAGTTTCTGTAGTATTGTCTAACATCGGGAAGGTGTTTTGTGTGTTGTGGGAATGTATGATAGGGGAAATTCATGTTCATTGTTGAAAATTAATTCTCCGACGGACAATAGCCTTTGGCACGTACATCATCACGTGTCGTGATTGTGTTTTGTTCATGTTCATTTCGAACTGTCCATGTTTGCAACGAAAGTTAGAAACATGACAGGTCGTGGATGCGTGGTGAAATTCGTACCGGGTGTGGAAGATCCAGTGGATTTTTTAATTTAATTGAACACGGGATCGTGAAGAAAGGAATGGAATGTCGAAAATGTGGCAGTGAATGTAAGCTACTCGTTACAAGGAATGGGCTGTGGATATATGCCTAATATGACGTGTCGTGGATGCGTGGTGAAATTCAGGTAAGTTTTCCGTATCCTGGAAACTGATTTCTTCAAATTTAAAAGTTTGGGGCTCATTTGAGGGCAGGCGAATCCGACCAATTTCTAACATGCCTTTAACAGGGACTCTGTAGAGAAAGCCGGAGCAGAGCATAGCGGAGCGGAGGCGGGGCCACGTTAGCGGTTTGGGTGGTAGGTCAATTACCCCAGGGTTGGAACCCGGAATCGGTGGAAAATTTGGACTCAAAAATTTCAAACAAAAATATTTTTTTAGTTTAAATTTCCTACCGTCCCAAAATCCATTCACGGATAGTGCTAAGAAACATTACAATTTAGCAATTACTTTGATGAAAAAAACGTCAATACACCTTAAGGAATGTTCCGCAAAGCAGATAGGTAAGTATGAATGTCAAAAATTGACGAAACAAAGAAGTTATAGGTGTCTGAAGGATAGTAAATTTTTACCAGAAAGGTTCAAATTTCGTGTGACAATGATTGCCAAAATTATACGATAACACAGGCCTGCGAAATTGAAGTTGTTGAAAAATACAAGAGACGTGTACGCTGAGTATTATGTTATTGGGTGTGCTGATTTCGAAAATGACCTTCATTTTTTTCCATCACGTCATGATTTTTTGTACAATCGATATTTTTGCTAAAATCCTATGTAAAAAGGAATTTTCGCGAACAATTTTGCATGCACTATCTGGCAACAGTGGTTTTGATCCATTTAAATCTATGTAAAATTGGTGCTTGGTGATGCAAATTGATTTATTAGCAATTAATTTTATTTTGTATAGGTTTAAATGGAAGAAAACCACTGTTGCCAGATCGCACAAGCCACCTCTGGTTGAGAGAAAAACACAAAGTTCTCTTGCGTTTACACTTTTAACATCCCATTATGGTGAAGTTTCTAGAAAAAAAGCACCAACGTATTATGTTCATTTGTGTTTATTAAGGTAACGTACATAAAATAGACGATTAACCACGAGGAGCAATGTATGTGTACATGAACGTTTGACACAAATTGTAAACTGAACAAACAACAAAACCAAACACAAACAAAGTTTATATTTACGTACGTACCCTTTTGCCTTTGAAACTTCTTTTTGACGTTCTTCTTTTATGTGCAATCTCAGGCCTCTCTCGTGTTAACATCCAATAGTAGTCGGCGAGCATGTTCTTGTTCCGTTGTCCTTGATATTTGCACTCCATATATCACCCTGTTCTTCGCTGACTGCTCCTAAATTTTCGGGGAAATAGTCCACATGTGAGTGAAGGAAATGTAGTTTGACACTCATGGAGCAACCCAATGCTTGAAATTTGTCCAGCATATTCATAACAATTGCTTTATAGTCAGGATCCTTGTAATTTCCCAGAAATTTACTGACCACATCTTTGAAGGCAACCCAAGCTTCTTTCTCCGTTGTTGTCATGCTAGTCTCAAAGTCTTTATCCTTCATGAGCTTGCGGATATCTGGACCAACAAAGATTCCCTCTGTCAACTTGGTTGCAGATAGACCTGGAAACTTTTTGCACAGGTATTTGAAACAATCGCCATCTTTTGGAATAGCCTTGACAAATTGCTTCATTACACCTAATTTGATATGCAACGGAGGTAACAATACTTTTTTGGGTCAACTAAGCTGTTCCGAATCACATTCTTGGTGCCTGGTTCAAGATTTTGTCTTTTAGCCATTCTTTCTTGACCCAGTGTTGAGTCTTTGCACGGCTGTACCACTCACAAATGAAACATGGGAACTTTGTATAATCGTCTTGTTGACCAAGAAGCATGGAGATAACTTTCAAATCACCGCAAATGGTCCAACCGTGGTCGGCATATTTTATTTTGTTGAGGACGAAAGCCAGGTTTTCATAGCGTTCTTGTAAATGTACCGAGTGTGTAACTGGTACAGATGCATACTGGCTTCCGTGATGAAGAAGGACAGCTTTCAGGCTCCTCGTCGATGAATCTATAAACAGCCTCCATTCATCTTTATCGTAGGTGATATTAAATTTGCTCATCAATCCGGGAACATCAGAACAATAGACCAGGTTCTCCACTTTCTCAAAGTACTGAACAAAGTCCTTTTATCGATTCCTGTACCAATAAAACGTGGTTCCTTTGTCCAATAAATGTTTTTCTTTCAATCCGGAGCCCAACAATTCAGCTGCCTCTTTCGAAAGGCCCAGATCTCTAGTCAGATCATTAAGTTCAACCTGAGAGAAGGGCTGAGGTGAATCGTCCTCAGAGGGCTTATATTCGGTATTGGAGCCTTGACCGTCTGGATGTTCCGAGTCTGGAGACTCTGAAGAAATGACTGGTAATTCAGTTGGAGGCAAAGGCACTGGCACATCAGGTACATGAGGAACGGGGTGTATGGCCGATATAATGTTCTCAGGATAAGATATTAGCTTGTGATTTTTTCGGTTATACCCACGGACATGGCAGGCACAAAAGTAACAATCATCACAGTGGTTTCTTGGCTCCCTCCATGTGATAGGAATTCCAAAGCGTAAAGCAGTGTTCTTTCCGTTGAGCCATAAGCGTAGATCATTGAGACACTGCACACACACTTTATGAGGAGCCCACAATTTGTCCTGGTCTCAGAGTTTCATGCCAAAATACGAAAGGTAAAGTTTTCTTACATAGTTTGTAATGGTCAGGCAGGGAGGAAAGCTATTCCACGCCAAAACAACATATTTATGGTAAATGTTCATACAAATCCACGTACAATTAAATTTTTCAAGAAAACGTGACGTGATAGACAGTTTTCTTTATTTTTTTTTAACTCAGCACGACAAAATACATAAAGTTCACCTATCACTTCCCTTGTATTTTTTTCATCGCAGGCCTGTGTAATTAGTCTTTTTGCTAGGAGAATTTGAAAAGAAATCGTAATACATTTGGAACCATTACCGAAATGAGTGTCTTAGAATATTGGGAGTGAATGTAGAAGTAATTTGGAACCATTCTGAAACTAATAGCATAGTTTTCATTTCGAAAAAGACCAATTTATTGGTAAAATAAGATGTTAAAATTACTGTGCAGGCCACGATCAGTAGTAGAAAGCATTTAGGGATCTTATATTAATTCTAAGGGAACTAAACCTGAAGCATTAATTCTGGTGAAATTTGACATCAGAAACGTTAGTTGTAGTTCCTGCAAGAAATGCAATGTTGGTTTGCAAGTCGGTTGCTTCGATGTGGTGCCACAAATAGATATTTCAGTCGAAAACTTAGCATGTTGAATGTTTTAACGTGTGGATCAAATAAATACTTCTGTAATTAGAACAACATTACTGCATGTTCATAATAATATATATGTGTTGTTTATCATTGTCAGTGGCGTGGATTTGGTTCCAAAACTGTTATATATATATATATATATATCGGGTGGTCCATTTATAATGATAGTATGGAATATCGCATGCAGAATGCATCCAATCGAAAAATTGCACAGAATAAAAGTTTGATACTATTGAGGGGGTAAGTCAATGCTGCAAAAATTTCGTCGCCGCCACCCACCCCTTAGGGGGGGGGGAAGTAAATTTGAAATTTCAAATGGAATGCCCCCATTCGTTTTACATATTTGGATTCCATGTTGAAAAAGAATAATTTTTTGTTTGAAAAATTTTGTGAAAAAATTGCAAACTTCGAACATTTATAAACATTTGGTAGTTTCAGATTCATTTTGTTCCCTTTATGTAATAACGGTTTTGGTTTCCGTTGAGAACATTGCATAAACGAATTTTATTCAAAAAATGTGTGCAAAAAATTCGGCAAAAGAAAATTGTTTGCAATTTATGTTCTTGTGTAACAATAAATAATATTAATTTGTTCAGATAGAAGATAATTTATGTACATATACAGGGTGACCTGTAATTAGATGTATTCCCTGAAAGGGGTTACAGTAGAGGCAATTTGCAATAAAATTGACCATATGATACCCCATTCAAAAAGTAGTACTTTTTGAGGTATTTGTATTTGTTGCACCCCTGTAAGCCAGCCACGGCACCCTGGAGCAATGCAGCACACACTTTGGGAACCACTGACTTAATAGAATCCCTTTATAAGAAAATCAGTGCGAAAATAAACAGCATTCCTGTTTATTTGGAAATGTGACTTTTCTTGTATATATAAAAAAGAAAAGATTTAAAAGGGAGAAAGGATGCCAGAGGGAGGGAATGAAGACCTAATGGTATTACACTTGCATGTCTTAACCTGTTCAGACAAACCTTTACCTTATGCATATTTTCATTCATAATAGCTATAAGGGAATTGCGTCTTCGCCTTGTAATCAAGCGGTCCCGGGTTTGATTCCCACTGGAGGCACATAGTGGTTCAGATCCCACATTAAACTGTAGGTCCAGTCTGGATTAGCCTTACTGTGCATAAAGTAGACGTAAAACATCAAATCAATCCGATATAACGGATTTGCTATGCCATTTGCTTCATGTAATTAATAAATACAATAATTTTCATTGCATGATAGATCACTGAAGCCAAATATTTATTTGTAACCAATAACATATATTAACCTTTCTTACCCAAATTCCCTGTTATTAATGGAATATCAATCTCGATTTTTTTTACAACTACTTCTCAGAGTACACTTTATGTTGTAAACATCAATCTTTTTAGGTCCCCATCAGATATAGGGGCTCAAATTTTGAAAAGGAAAAGTGAAAATCGAGTATTTTCAAGTAGCTTTAACTAAAAACAAAAATCAGTAGCAGAGATCAAATGAATGGCTTATTGCAGAAAGGGACCTGAGTCACATTTTTAAGGTATCGGAGTTAATGGTATTTTTGATTTTCCTAGTTACAGACACATCTTTTAGTGCAGAAAGGAAGTCAGTCACACGAGGCTATAGCCAAGAAAATGCACAGTGAAAAGTGTACTTTAATGCAGAAAGGTACCTGAGTCACTGACTCGGGTCCTTTTCTGCAATAAACTAAGCCGTATTTATACGTTGTACGAACTGTGTACGCTAATCTGTAATGCAGCTCGGGCGGTAAAAATACTGACAAACTTATTGACACCAGTAACATTATTGATTTCGCAACATGGTGGCCTCATGTCTACAAAAAAAAATGTGGCATCTGTGAAAACTACCATGTGTTCCTACAAGAATGGGCAGTATTTTCAGATTTCCAAGTATCATTACTTTGAATACTGTGTTGAACATAAGGGTACTGTCAAGGTTTCCGAAGTCATCAAAGGTTTGACGTCTCACACCCTCTATCTGCTTGATTGATTGCGTTGGTGTTTTAAGTCCGCTTTATGCACAGTAAGGCTAATCGGGACTGGACCTACAGTTTAAAGTGGGATCCGAACCACGAACTCCACCGGGTATCGAACCCGGGAACCCTTGATTACAAGGCAACGACGCTACCACTGTGCCATCGGGGAGGCTTACACCTTCTATCTGTCCAAAGGTGCAAGAACTTTAATTCCTACGCCACGTACCTTCCCAGTTTCATGTATGCCGATCAAGCTTACCAAATTGAAGGACATACGAACTGCGTTGTCGTATGTACCAGACGATGTCAAAGGATTTTATGAAGATATTCATCAGTGGTCCTACACTCGCCAATGAAACAGACTCAGATGTAGAGTAACACATGCATGTACGAGCTCGTACATTATTGTATATTCAAACACCGACAATAAAGTCGAGAAAGTGCAGTACACTGTCATGCATTGATGAATCTATGATTTTCTGTGGCATATATAACATAACCTAACCTAATCTAGCTTATGTGGCAACGACAAACGGGCGTTTGTAGGATATTTCTCGTCTTATTTCTCAAAGTTTCCACTTTTATTGCAGAAAGGTACCGGAGTCACAACCTTTTCATCTCCACTGTCTCTAGCAGCATACTGCAGAGGGGCGCATTGAGGGTTGCAAAATTAACTTTTCTTTATGCTGAATATTTGAGCCAACAACGGCACATTTCTTTCTTACACTATCAATATCATACAATTTTTCTTGTTTTTCTCAGAATTGTGTAAAAGTGACTCAGGTCCCTTTCTGCAATAAGCCATTCAAATATATTATCTGCCAAAATGTTGTTTACCACAGCTTTCTATCATTTTTCTTAGCTGAGTTATAATTATCCCAACTGTTTGCAAAGGCTAAAAATGCTGGACCTCATGAAACAAAAAATGGCCAACAATTACAGCCCTTGGCCAAATTATTAGACGCACCTCCAATTTTATGCAAAATTTGAAGGATATGTTATTATCTCATCTACATTTTTTGTTATTCTCTATTTTTTAATTTTTTTATTTCTTATTTTATTACATGAAATATTACATTGATTACATGTGAACCTTAACAAAAGACAACAATTACTTGATACATTAATAATTACAAATATAATTTCTTACTGTGTTTCTTGAATTTTAGCTATATAATACATATGACTGGAAGTCAATTTTAATATTTGGTCTTTATCAGTGCTTGAATTCGCCTTGGCATACTATCAATGCATGCTTGAACTGTCTCCTTCATATGAGAATGGTGATTCCACACTTGAATTATTATCTCAATTAGGCAAATTCTCGTCGTAATTGTTTGCTTTGCCACTTCTTTTTTTCACTTGGTACAAACATCTTGAATTGCCGGTCAGGGCAAGAGAGGGGTATTTTCACTCTGTAGAAAACTGTTTCATTGATTTTGCAGTATTCTGCATGAATACGAATGGTTCTTCATTTGGGAACCATTCTCTTACTTCAGGTAGCAACTTTCTTCAAAGCACTTCCCTATACCGTTCTTGCCTCATATTGAGAATTTTATACAAGGTGCTTGGAAATTCCCCTTACAAACTCCTAGGGCTAGTAGAGGATACTGAGTATACAATATTGGAATAGAAACCCATGTCCGGAAATGTACCATTTCCGTGCTACAACCATGACAATGTGCTGGATGTGCCTGTGTTGTTATGCAACCAGGTAGGCAGTACATTACATCAGAAGATCATCTGGTGACACGTGACGTCTACCCTGCCGCGGTATCCTGCCTGGAGCACCATTCACATGCCTGTGCGTCTCCGATGAACATGGTTGAGTACAGGTTTGCAGAATATATGAACATGATCCTTGTGTATGGCGCAGTGGAAGGGAATGGAAGAGCAGCTTAATCCACAACGTGTGACTCAATCACATACCTTCTTTGCCAGCATTACGCAACTGCCGGAGAACGAGGTACCTTCACTGCTGACAAGAAGGACTGTGTTGCTCCAAAGAGATGCCGCATGCCCGAATAGGAAGTGGCTGTACTGGACCATGTTGAACAGGACCCGTCAACAAGTGCGCAAACAGTGCGCTTGCAATGTGTGTTTCTTGCAGCATCGTGTGGGAGGTTCTGCATGAGCAACAACTACATCCTTACTACCACCAGAGGGTACAGGTTTTGAGACCAGCTGATTTTGTACCACGTGTTAAGTTCTACACGTGGTTTCTGCACCGCTCCATTGACAAGCCTCAGTTTCCACGTCAAGTTGTGTTCACAGATGAATGTAAATTCACTAGGGAGTGTTTTCTCAATTCTCGAAACAGCCATGTCTGGGCAGACAAAACCCCTCAAGGGATGGATGTCCGGGGATTCCAGCACACATTTGCTTTCAATGTGTGGGCAGGTATTCTGGATGGTAATGTGATTTGTACCTTGTACCTTTGTACCTTCTTCCAGCCAGGTTAACGGGTGCCGCATACTTGATCTTCCTACAGGAAGTATTGGCTCTGTTCTTGGATGCTGTGCCATTGAATGTCCATCAGGAACAATGGTTTCAGCATGATGGTGCACCACCTCACTTTACACGTGACGTTCGGAGACATCTTAACCAAAGATTCGGGCAAGGATGGATAGGCCGAGGTGGTCCAACCGCGTAGTCCCCACGATCGCCGGATTTAACGCCATTGAACTATTTCCTGTGGTGTCGTATGAAGAGTATGGTGTACGAGACTCATGTAGAGGCAGAGGACGAACTGTTGGCATGAATTATGGTTGCTGCTCAAGAGATTGATAGAACACCAGGTGTGATGGAGCATGTGTTCCGGAACATGATTCATTGGTACAATGTGTGCAATGACGTTAGTGGTTGTCACATCTTGCCACTGTTGTAGTTGAGCACACATCTAGTCCAGAAGACCAAAAAAATTTTTGCGTTCCACTGTTGACACAGGTGTTATTGTGATCAATGAAGAATACGTTTCTTTTTTATTCCCTTGGCATTGTTATCAAATAAATTTGTTTGTATTATGGACTGAGTCACACGTCATTCACTTCTGTACCTTACGTAACACCTCATTTGACATGGTTGTAATAAATGATTACACTTTAGATCAGGTGATCTGACGTTATATACTGCCTACCTGATTGCATACCAACACAGGCACATCCGACACTTAGTCATGGTTGTAGCACTGAAATTGTACGTTTTCGGACATGGGTTCCTATTCCAAATATCTACTCAGTCCCCTCTACTAGCCCTAGGAGTTTGTAAGGGGAATTTCCGAGCACCCTGTATTTGTGTTTATATTTTAGAATAGGATTCAAATACAAGGTCTTAATATTGAAAAAAATTAGAAGTGTAAAATATTCATAATGTACTAAACATTTTTATCAACCACATGAATTTAATAACAATTAATTTCAATTAATTCACTTTAAAAGCATAGTTTTGAGCGAATAAAACACAGCTACTTCACTGAACATTTCACAAAATGCAACTGACTGAAGATTGCAATAAACAATTGGTGATGTTCACTGAGGTATAATTGCAGTATTTATGATCTTATTTGAAGGCACATTTCATAAGCAACATTCGTTTTCACGTGCTTCTCACCCCTCGCTACGATAAGCTAGCAGACTGGAAGGAGATACTCAGGAGCATTTTCGACAACCTGAAGAGTTTCAAGTACAGGAGATACTCAGGAGCATTTTCGACAACTTGAAGAGTTTCAAGTACAGACTGCCACCAATGGAAAACTGAAATTTCTATTTCTACCTCCCTACTCCCTTACCTTCAACCCACCGGCCGCTGCAAACGTTGAAAGGTTGCAACAAATTGTAGTATTCACGTCACAAATTTTATTGAAACAACAATACAATCTATGCATTTGTGTGTGCAGAAAGGGGGCTGGAGAATGGAAGACAATATATATATATATATATATATATATATATATATATATAAAACAAATGTAGCAAATTTCACACGCATTACAATACAAAATAATTAATTTCTATAGGAACCCATTGCTGTCCCATTATGAAATTTTGCACACAAATAGTAAATTGAAAGGGGTGTTTTGAGATTTTCAAAAAAAACTGTTTCCTAGTTTTATAAAAAATGCAAAATTGAAATAGCACAGCCATGTTGCATTTAACAGAAGAACAGAATGACACAAATTTGAGCGCTCTAGGTCAAATAGTGTTTGGTCTACAGCTGTTTAAAAATTTCAAAATCACGTGAAATTTTGGGATTTTTGCTTTTTTGAAAGTCAATAACTCAAAAACTATGAGCACAAGAAATCTGAAATTTGGAAGTTTTCGTCAACTTACAAGGGTTGGATAAAAAGTAATCGCAACACTGGTATAATTGCTACTTGACTGTATTGGCAGAGGAGCACGTGTTACATTCAGGGTTCCCACACACCTGGAAAACCTGGAAATCTCAGGGAATTTGAAAAAAATACAAATCTCAGGGAAAATTTTGTGATTGATTAATGGTTCCCAATGAAGCAAAACAGGGATTATAATATGCTCCTGGATAATCCAGGCTGTTGTAGTGTTTATCTTTCAGCAAGGAACTCATATCTATTTGTTTGTCTGTTTCTTGTTTTTTAAATCTGATTCCAGGGCTGGTGACAAAGTGTATACCCTCATAAATTTTGCACTTTTTAAAATTTAATTAGCCAATTTCGATCTTTTACATGACTTAAAATATATTTCAAAATGTGGAAAATGAATAATAAAGATAACCAGTGTTCATCTGATTTCCCTTATTAGGGAGTAGTTTTAAGTTTTTTCTTCCTTCTTTTTTTACAAAATAGTAAAAAAAATGGAATGTCCTGTTTAGGGAAATATTTATTTTCTGCCAGCTTTTGTGTACAATATTGTTGATTGTGTATTTACTACATTTAGAACAGAATTTTAAATATTTACTTACTAGTGCCATATATGAATTATGTATTGTTCATAAATACTTGTTCATATTTTAAGTTTTTGATCATGTTCAACTATTGTTATAGTCAGTGCTCGAAAAATTTTCTTCAGAGCTAGGTGACAGCTCTGAATATCAGGTGCCAGGAAACAACCTACTTACAATTGTGCATACTATGGTGTTTCAAAAGTCGCGGAACCCAAACTTTGAAAATGTATATCTTGAAAACCGTAAGAGATATTTACACCGGTTTTCCTGCATTATAAAGCCTCATCCATTTGAAATATTTTTCAATGCTAAAAAATTATCAGTTTACGCCACACAGAAAATTAGATAAATAAATAACTGGCGAAAGGCAGTGTTAAAATTTTTCCAGAAATGCATTTTTGAGTGAGAAAAATATGTAAGAAATTATCAAAGGGTCATATTTGGATGTCTGATGCCATGTCAATCTGTCATTTGCGACCAATATTGATCATGTGCAGCATTTGATTGATTTTTGACTGGCGATTTTATGGGTTGAGTGGTAACATTTTTGGGACATATCCTCTGTAAATGGCAACACTAGCAGGTCGAAATTTTGTCAACAGACACACGCAACATGTGCTTAAATATTGGCCATACTCCATGACACGGGTTAGGTGGTAGAACAGCCTCAGGCTGAACCTTGCCCACAGAAATAAAGAATGAAGAATCTTCAAAATTTTGTACATAATAGAAAATGATCACAGTCGCCAGGCAGAAAATTTTAGTCACCATGGTGACCTGGCGACAGGGATTTTTCGAGCCCTGGTTGTAGTCATGACATGACATGTGAATTTTTAGATGCCTATCACATGGCAATGCATATGTGGAAAGTGGGTTTTCTGTAAATAAGCAGGTTTTAATAGAAAACTTGAATGAAGAGTCTGTGGCTATTCGGCAAGTTTATGATGCAGTGAAAGTGGTAGGAGGAGTGCCAAATGTAGAAGTAAGCAAAGATATGATCCAGAGTGTTAAAGGTGCACGTATTAGATACGAAGAAGCATTGCAGAAGATGAGAAAGAAATGTGATCACAAAGAAGACAAAAGGAAAGAAATGAAACGTAAAGCAAGTGAGATCCGTGCTTTACAAGCCAAACAACAAAAGATGCAAGAAGAAGCAAAGGCTATTGCAAAACAATTAAAAAAAACTTGAAGCTTCTGAGAAGTAAAGTTTCTTAATTTGCTGTATCAGACATTAAGTACATTTCTTGTTTTATATTTCAGTCTCAGTAACTTATTATTCCTTTTTAAATCGGTACTAATAATTGTCACTTCATTTTTATATGTTTTAAAAATTCCAATAATTTATTTGTCTTAACTATTATTGTACGCATTACAGATTAATTGATATTGTATCTATTTATAAACACCTATGAAAAGTGTGAAAATATTTCAATGTTCTATATCAGATATGTTAGAAATTGTTTCAGAGTTGTTTAAAGTTCTAGAAAACTGGTCATCTTTGTTCTTAATTACATGCAAGGAAGTGTAATTTTATTTTATTATTGAACTAGTTTTGTTATTTGCATCAGAAAACAACAGTAATAATGAAGGTGAGGATGGTATGGCTATGAGGGGAAATGGAGGAGGCCATTGTAAAATTATAGTAGTCATTTACTGTGCATTCAATACTCTGGAAAAAATATGAGGATTCTGGAAAACTCAGGGAAATCTCAGGGAAAATGGATTTGGAGTTTGCGTGGGAACCCTGTACATTCCTTCAATGTAATCGCCCCCCCCCCCCCCATCTCTACGACCTTCTACCACATGTATGGAAGGCGTCAGCTCATGCATCTCTGTCGATATCGCTCAGTGACCGCCCTATAGCACGTATGATGGCTTCGCGCGTGTCGTAGTGCTTCCCGCCCAGTGGTTCCTTCATTTTGGCAAAAAGGTCGTAATTACATGGTCTCATACCGGTGAATACGGCGGATGTTCCAGTACCTCCCACTACCAGTTATGCAGGAGCGCCGTCACAGTGTTCGCAGTGTGACACTTTGCATTGTCAAGCAGGATGATGGGACACCGTGCCAGAACGTGAAGTTGCTTCCTTCTTAATGCGAGACGAAGGTGGTGTTGCAAGAAGGTGCAGTAGTAGGCTGCGTTGACCGTCTGCCTAAGAGATGTTGTTCTTCTTGCCTAAACATATTGTTAGGGCGCTTGCACTCTCGTCCTGTGCTTCAGAGCACTGCTGTTTTTGACTGAATAACATACAATTGCACCCCACTCACTATACTTCCTCGTCTGACATTCCTTTATCAACCACGAAATGGTTGTGGCGCTGTGACTCGCCCCTTTCATGGGACAGCAGTGTTGCCATTACTTTTTATCCAACCCTTGTACATGTACTACCACTGTGCCAAAAATTATCAATTTCAGAGATGTCAAGAATCAGACCATTAGTTGATTTGACAGGGAATGACCCTATATTTTATTTAGTGGTGAACCTACTCTATCACAACATAACATTTTGTAGTGGTGCCTAATTGAAGAATTATAAAATGACATAATTTCATTAACTGGTTGCAGCAGGACAATATCTTGCAAAAATTCAACTCAATTACATTTATTTTTTCAATGTCATTATTTTACATTTTTATATATTTTATTTAGTGATTAAGTAATGCTGCAAAAATATGCACTATGTCTCAATTGTCCTTAGTAATAATATTAATATGATATTCAGTACTTACTCTTACATCTGCACGGTTGTTACGCATCTGGAAAACCCGGAAAACAGAGAAATGTCAGGGAATTTTGCAGATCATCTGGAATTTACGTACATTTTGGAGTTTGCAAGAGAGAAAGCTGCAAAATAAAGAAACAGTTCACTTTCACCTGGATTTGTTTTTTGTGATTCCACCCGCAAAAAGGATTCAGTTTAGAGACTTGTTTCTTTCGTTCTTATGATTCTCAGTCTTGTCAAAATTATGGTTCCTTCGAATTTTTGTAATAAATTTTCAATTTTATAATACTAAATATTAGAAAAGAATATCAAAGTTAAACTTGCAGTCCAGATATCTGATTGATAACTAAAGTACATTGACAGTATGATCATAATTATTAGAAAGGGTCGTGAAGATGAGGTTATTGTCTATTATTTTATAAGCATTTCCTATAGAATTCCTATATGCACCAAAAATTTTCTATATGCAACAAAAATTTCTCCAGATGCTGTGTACTTATAAATGTAAGCAAAAATAAAGCAAAATACAGCATTTTCTATGACACTATAAAACTGCCAGAAAATGAAAAATTTTGTATGGTTTATGAACTTTTTCTCTGTATTTATATTGTGGAAATCTGTTATGGTGAAATAATGTACCTCTGTTACTATAGCCTGAAGGCTAAATGCATGTGATTGTAACACGCACATTTGATGCTGATTGTAATTTTATATTTTACTCTTTGAATTTTCATGTGTTCTTGTGTGTGTAGAATGAAATTTGTTAAAAATAAGTTGTGAAATTGAATATTCATAATAATTAACGAATTATATATTTAACTGAAAAATACGAGGTTCAAAAGCAAAAGTCATGATGATAAACATGCCATTGCCTTACATATTGATGAATAAGTGAAGACTACTTTAAATGACATTCATAAGCCATTATTGAGAGAAGTCATGAGATTGTTACGTGTTAAACACAGTACAGATGAAGACTTAGGTCCCAGCTACAACTCACCCACCAAAAGAAATTTGGCGTTTGTGGACTTGCATCCCCAGCCTCCTGTGAATGATCTTCCCTCCTATCGTGACACCAACTACTTCCTGCAGAAAAATCATCATACTTACACCATTGCTACAAAACACCATCCTTGCTATTGTCGAGCACCAACGTACCTCATTCCTATGGCCTCCAGCCGTCCTCCGTGGTTGAGTAGTTAGCATGCTGCGCTATGACATCAAGGGTCCCAGATTTGAATCCCAGCCTGGGCATGGATGTACTTTGTGAGTGTCCCATCATCAATTTCAATGTATCATCATTCATTGCCATTGTCAAGATTAGCCAAATGTTTCAGAAGAGGGAAGTAAAAAAAAAATTCAATCAATCAAAGCCTGCTCCATGGAGTTCTACCTCAACAACCTCCCTGATGGCATAGTGGTATTGTCGCTACCTTATAATCAACAAGAGGTCTCAGGTTTGATCCCCGGGGGAGACACATAGTGGTTCAGATCCCACTTTAAACTGCAGGTCCAGTCTCGATTAGCCTTACTGCATAAAGTGGACTTAAACACAACCCAATCAATCCCTAAAAATCTCAACAACAGACTGAAACCTCCACAACCCTGATCCACCTAGCCCAAGCCCACCTTTTTTCTCATGTGCAACAGCTTTATCTTTGAAGACCAACATTAACTGTAGATCTGAGGCACGGCCATGGGTACTGGAATGGCCCTGTCCTGCCAATCTCTTCTTGGGCAAACTCGAATAAGAGTTCTTGGAGACCCAACACCTAAAACCTCTCCTATGGCTTCGTTTTACAGACAACATCTTCGTGCTCTGGGCACATGGAGGAGAATCATCTCTATCCACTTTCCTGAACCTATTCTACCAACCAAATTGCCTGCTTGCATATACACATTGAGGAAGGTCATTTGAAAACACCCATACACGTCAAACCCATCAAGCACATGCAATGCCTACATACACCTCAACATGACCCACCTCCCGACAGAACTACCACCTCCACTTACACCAACCCTGGTCAACTGTGGATATCATTCCACCCTGGTCTCCAAGCAAATATCCCAAACTGCCATATACACTTCCACTAAGAAACCTGCCACCAACTCCCCTGTACGTGTCACCCAATATAACATCCATCTAAACAAAAGCATGCACACCCTATGCTCCCTGTTCCATTCTTCACATGAATCCTGAAACCAGATACATCTTTCTGAACAAGGCCAGAGTTGTTTTTAAATGCCCTCTCCTGATCCACAACACCCCTTCACCCCTAAACCAATATCCACCCACTCACAAATGCAAGCATCCAAGGTGCAAATCCTGCCCCATTTCCATCACTTTTCATATCCTTTAGATTCATACTACTAGTGGTAAATTTGCCCTCCATGCCAAACCTTCTCCATGTCCTCACTTGCCACTGTGCTGGCTTTTTCCTGGAGGAATCATCCACAACACTGAACCTCAGAATCAACAACTGCTGCTCCTCCACCCACAACCTGGACTTCACCTTTGCCATCCATACCAATATCACAATATCCCTTGTGGGAAGCGATCCTCCTCTCCTTATCCCAATCTGCCAATACCTAAGTATGAAAAAGATGAGAGAGGGCCTACATATATTGTTTTTTAGTTTGAGTTCGAGTTGGTGTTTTAAGTCCACTTTACACATATATTGTATTTTGTCTTCTATTTGAGCACCATCTGATGGTTGTGTGTAAAATGTCTTTTCAGATTTTGAAGTGCCTCACCCTCATTAACAGAGATGGAGTTTCATGATCTCTCTTTGTCCAACTTACTGAGGGTAGAACCTGAGTTCATAAGTTGTTCAATCAAGAGTGAACCAAATGAAGAGTCAACTGAAAACACTTGGCAGCCAGCATCCTCATCATCATCATCAGTTATTAAATCTGAACCCAATGAGGAACAAATAAAAGTAGAAGAAGCAGGGGATGTAGCTGCTAGCTCATTTCACTTATACTTGAACTCGGGTTCTGGGATGAATGAATTTTTACAGGAGGATAGTAATGATTTGGATGCGAGTGATGACATTGCACAGTTTGGTGCTGGTGCATTTGAAAGTGTTGAGAGTGATAATGTTAATGTAGAACCTGAAGATGTGAAGAGTGAACTCACAGTTGAACATGCAGATCCATCTGCAGAGACAGAAAGGTGAGTGCATGAAGTATTTTCAAATTTATGAAACCAAGTACCACAATACTTTGATCATAGTTCCCAAAAAGTTCCTTGAATATTTTCTTATTTTCAGAATTGCTGCATTTATATGGGCAGATGCATGAATTTTTGCAAATAGCAATTAAAGAATGAAGCATTGGTTGATTTGCTTTATTTTACTTTGCTTGTGTGCCACTTTTAGCTAATTTGCGAAGATGGGAATGAGTGATGATGTGATAAAATTGATGAATAGACGCTTACAAACATCCATGCCAAATGAACACAGATATGTGCAATTTTCAACCTGACCATCTCTGATTTTCACGAAATCTGGGGAGGCGTCCAGGAGGAATTTGGATAAGATCATATATGTTCTACATGTTGAACGTCACATAATTTGAATTAAGAACATGTATGTAGGAGTCGAATAAATAGAAATCATGCAAATTACCAATCTATATCTATGGACTACACTTCCAAACTCAACAGTGAAATTAATTTTGATCGAGACATTAGAATCACTGGTTTCAAATTTTAAGATGAAGAGAAAAATTGGACAGACTATCACTTCACTTCAGAAACCCAAAACCGCAAAAGAGGAACAGACTCCACATTACATTGCTACAACACATCTCTGTTGAATGAAAACAACAGAGGTTGACCTCCATGGTGGAATGGTTGTCAGAGAATGATACAATGCCAGGGGTTTCAGGTTCAAATCCCTGACTGAAAATTGGTGTTCTTTGTCATCAAAGTGAAAGAAAAGTGAAGTAAAATAAACCAAATCAATCAATCAAAAACAACAGTTTGTGTTCATATGTAAGAAAACATTCATAAGCCAACCATATTTTGCTCTTAAAGTGATGGAGGCTTGAAATTCACGCTTCATTGTTTGCTGGCACTTGTGGCGGAGTGCTTAGCACATTGCCCTATGATGCTAGTAGTCCCAGGTTCGACTCCTGGCTTGGGCATGGATGTTTGTAAGTGTCGATTCATCAATTTCATCACATCACCACTCATCCCCATCTTCGCAAATTAGCTAAAAGTGGCACAAAAGCAAAATAAAGTAAAGCAAATCAACCAATGCTTCATTTGTAATAGTAAAATTATTCAAGGTCAAAGTTTGCATAAAATGCCCTTTCTGAATTTCCTTACCTATATTCAATGCTCCTATTTGGCCTAGGAGGCTGAAATAAAGTAAAATAAAAATGAAAAGGATGATATGGACATAATACATAACATAAACATACAAGTTGCATCATAGTATTTGAACACAATCTCTGCTGTGCTAAACGAAAATTCTTTACTTCATTTCAGAAAGATTCTATTTTAGGTATACTCGACATGCTCATCTGTAGGTTATAAGAAGTTGCGGTAGGTAGTATGTCTTGCTTATTGATAGGAAAAAGGTGGCAGATGAGGTTATAGGATATGGAACCTGGGAATCCTTGATTACAAGGCCATGGGGAAGGCACATTTCTATATTTGAATTTCCACATAAAGCAAAAGAAAACGAAGAAATCTTGCTACATATTTAAACACACTTAATCAAATGTATCCTTGATGATACAGGTTCTTCTTGAACTATGTCTGTAAATGAATATCATAGTATTAAACTTCTTTATATTTGTATTTAGCATAAAATATTTGTATTCTGCCTTTCAATTGTATATCATGTTATTTGACTCAGTGTCAACTAAACTTGATCATGGAACAAGATCTCGTGTATTTTGACCACCTATAGTGGAGGTTCCCTTCCAGCCGGCACAGGGACTGCCTTTATGGCAGTGACCCTCTGTTTACACTTTTACCTATGAAGGAACTCGTGGTCAAACAACCAATTAGGACTACTGCTTGGGCAAGAAGCGACAACCTTAAAAATCCCCCCTCCCTAAAGCAGCCAACAGGGAAACGGATTTTGTCAAAATAACCGTTCTGTGCTGTTAATGGGCACTGGTTGGTACGGCAGCTTCATTATAGTGTAATGCTTCTCAACCGTTGTGAGACAACAGCATGATAAATTCATTTTATAAATACCAATACCTTGCTCAAAAAATTCTAATTTCTTTAATAATATTGCTCACCCTTGAATGTGTGCAGTATAGTAAATGTCTCGCACTTAATCGACATGTAGTAGTGGGTGATGATTTTATGCACACACTGACTTGTCGTCAGTGATCAAATGATCAAATTATTGTTTGAAACGCTTTGATATGGTGCAACAATGAGAGTTATTTTTCAAAATTAAACACACACTCAAGAATTTAATTTAATTGTACTTGTATATTTCAGTGGTACCGGGTGGTCAGAAAGTCAGCAACACATACTTACTTGAGTAGTGTAAACTTATTGTTTCTAAGTAGTACTTAGTAGGTATGCATTTGTAGCCTCTTTTTTTTATCAATTGAATATCAGTTTTTGACATATTTTGACAATTTTTTGTCGATGTTTTAGCGTTTAGCGATGTTTTTAGTAAAATTTCCCTTTTTTCCCACTCGTACTTGGTAGGTATGCATTTGTAGCCTTTTTTTTTATCAATTGAATATCAGTTTTTGACATATTTTGACAATTTTTCTGTCGATGTTTTAGCGTGTAGCGATGTTTTAGTAAAATTTCCCTTTTTTTTCCCACTCACACTTGGTAGGTATATCACGATCTTACGTGATATAACTTAACTTATTTATTTTATTACGTGCTAAACTACACGAGAGCCTCTACGTGCTTTGACCTACTTTTAGTAGTGGTAGAAGCCCGGTTCTGAAACCGAAAATGGGGCTCGGAGTGGGGCTCGACTTAATGGTTTTCTCTTGTAAGGCATAAGCCTCATTTTCTCGCAGTGTTGCCAACACCTCACTCGATCACGATCTTACGTGATATAACTTAACCTATCTTACGATTTTTTTTACGATCTTCAGTGATATAACTTAACCTATCATTTTTTTTTTTTATTTACACACCGAACTAACTTACATTATATTTTATATAACCTAAAAAAATGTATTGATTTTTTTTTAGTATGAGGCAATTTTTTTAGGATTTTTTTTTAAAACTGCTCCGTGACCCTCTTGTTCTTCACGTCATGGATGAAGGACTTCTCGGCGACCAGGATGACGCTGCACAGAGTATCGGCAGGCAGCGCGTTGTGGAACTCGCAAACGATCTTGATGTTGGTTCGATCGTTGACCACCACCTGCTTCCGTTTCGTGGTATTGATGACGAACATCAGCCTGTGGGTTTTGAATTCGCTGGGCGTGTAGTACATGTCGACGTTTCCCTCGGTCACGCGCTTGTAAGCGGTGTAAGCTTCGTAAAGTTTTAGATAATCATCTTTGGTCATGTCGAGGTTGTAATTCTCGCGCGGGAACACTTCGTTCCTCCCATTCTTGAGATAAACATTTTTGATCTTGGAGTCGTCGAATTCGCAAACAGATTTTTCCTAAGTCTTACCGTTTCCAAGATAACCCCACTTCCGGTCGCCATTTTGGATTTCCGAGCATAGGTTCTATTCATACTTTTCTCACGTATAGGCGTACGTGATGAATCCCCAAACAGATTTTTCCTAAGTCTTACCGTTTCCAAGATAACCCCACTTCCGGTCGCTATTTTGGATTTCCGAGCATAGGTTCTATTCATACTTTTTCTCACATATAGGCGTACGTGATGAATCACCAAACAGATTTTTCCTAAGTCTTACCGTTTCCAAGATAACCCCACTTCCGGTCGCCATTTTGGATTTCCGATCATAGGTTCTATTCATACTTTTTCTCACATGTAGGTGTACATGATGAATCACCAAACAGATTTTTCCTAAGTCTTACCGTTTCCAAGATAACCCCACGTCCGGTCGCCATTTTAGATTTCCGATCATAGGTTCTATTCATACTTTTTCTCACATATAGGTGTACATGATGAATCACCAAACAGATTTTTCCTAAGTCATGAATTGGAGGGTTCTATGACAACCTATATTAATTCTCGTAAGAGAACAGAAAACACAAAAAAAACAATACTGTGGTCACTACAACAAATAGTCTTCTTCAACCCCAATCCAACAACCCAAAAATCATCACCCTAACTAGAACCATGTAACTATCTGCCATCTGTTAGAGGTTTTGTGAACTAAGTGGTGCTTTGTGTGTAAAAAAAAAAAAAAATGCAATGCTTTTTGCACTTGGTTATCATCACCTAACATGTTATTAATTGTTTTTTTAAAATTAATTACAACTGAAAACTAATAATTAATATTATCTAAAGTTACTAATTAATATTATACAAGTAATTGATATATTTTTTTGTTCTTGTTGCTAGTGTTGGGTAATTATAGTTGTTGCAAAATATAGCTCTCGCGTATGACAGTTTCTGAGTTTTGTTGGGTATATAAGAACAATTATACACGACCTCTCTAGGTTCTCCTCCGTAGTCGTGCGTGTTAAGGCGTTCACTCGTTCTTGTCATTGTTCGTTCTACGTTTGGCCTATAGGTTCGAACCCGGTCGTGGTCGAAAGTTTTTCAGCGTGTCTAGGAGTCTTTAACAGTGTGTATATTTACTTCTCTGTGTTGAGTCTACGGATTCTGAACGGGGTTGTTTAATGTATATGTTGTTCTTGATATATATATATATATGGTGTTCATGTATGTATCCAAAGCACATTGGAAACAATATTCGATCATTAGCTGCGTTCAACCACTGCTGCGGTGGAGTGACCACCCCCTGTCCCCGGGGGTCCCCCCTGTCCCCGGGCTCCTATCCCTGTCCCCGGGCTCGTGTTCCCTGTTAAGTTAGGTTAAGTTGTCTAATGTCTATGTCTATGTGTAATGTCTATGTCTATATGTAATGTCCATGTCTCTGTCTTTGTAGGTTTTTTTTTTGTCCTAAGATTTTTTTTAACGCAGGACTTGGAAAAAATTTTCGATTGATGAAAAAGAATGGTTCCATGACGACCTATGTTTATTTTGGTATGGGTGGACAGAGGACACCGAGACTCGACCGACGCACTAAACCCGACCTGTCTACGACTATTGGTTCAAAAGTTACGAGTGATCAAAGTTTTTGGGAGGGGGTGGGCTAACTTCTTACCCCTTGACCCCAGGACCACGAAAACTTGTTATACGTATTCTACACCTCCAAAATCGACAGGGGCCATCTAACGATGCCATATGGGGGTGTTTTTCGATATATTTTTTCGATAACTCTTACCATTTTCGAGATATTTGCAATTTAAGATTTTTTTAACGCTGGACTTAGCGTTAGCGTTTCGGTACATTTTTTTTTGTTCCATGACGACCTATGTTTATTTTGGTATGGGAGGACAGAGGACACCGAGACTCGACCGACACACTAAACCCAACCTCTCTACGCATACTCTACATCACCAAAAAAGGTTAAAGGTTCCAAATAACAATAGTTAGAGTTTCCCCAATCTAGTAAAGTGGATTGGTTGAAATCTCCAAGGCGTATTTTGCATTTTTTTTTTTTCAAATATGAACACGTTAAAACTGAACTGTCTCGGATTTTTGAGTTTTGTATTCGCCCTGAGAAAATTCTATATAAAATAACATACCTGAAAATTATATTCACAGTAGATTGATTTTTTTGAGTTTTGTAATCACCTCAAGAAATTCTATATAAAATAACATACCTGAAAATTGTATTCACAGTAGATTGAATTCTTGAGTTTTTGTATTCGCACACAAGAAATTCTATATAAATAACATACCTGAAATTCTATTTACAGTAGATTGAATTTTTGAGTTTTGTAATCACTCCAAGAAATTCTATATAAAATAACATACCTGAAAATTGTATCGCTATATACTAGACTTTTTGATTTCTGTGATTTTGGAGAAAGCAATGGCATCCACCACCAGTTTCAATCGTAAAAATGATAAAACTGAATGTGTTACTTGTGGAAAAATTTCATCAATTTTATATCTAGATTGAAAAGTGCCAAATTCTCATTGTAAATTTTCCTCGACTTGTATCTAGGATCGGCCACCCACTTCATGCATTTATTTTTATCCGAAACCAATTTCACGTCTACATGATTCCGCACGTTTTCCATCGTCTTGCCATACACCGCGTTATTCATCAATTTAAAAAAAATCTTTGTCTAAATCGGAAGTGGCAACTGTCCTATGTTGCGTGTTTGTTTCAATATACGGTTTGAGCCACTCAGAATGTTTAAACCTGAGGACTCTTCTAATATTCGCTACCTTAACACCCTTCCCGATCAAGAATCGGAGATTCGAGTAATGAACAACGTATCTCTTTTTCCCCTCTAGAGTCAACAAAAGCTTGCATTGATTAGAATGAGGCGAAGATTTGAACTCGGATGCGGGTGGTAAATCGCTGAACAGATCGTGTAAATGGTCGGGGAATTCGATATCCACCTCTGCGAAGAAGCCATACTCACTATCGTTGAAATTTTCTATATCTATTGATGCCCATTCGAATCCCCCGTAAGGAAGTTTCTGTACCATGGCATGTCCTTAGAGATTATTAACGTCGGCGTAGAAGATGTAATTCGATGCTCGATTTGAATCATAATCTTCTTTCATGTGCACGTTGTTGGCTTTTGCATATCTCTGTACACATTGTACCATCCCGCCCCGAATCCCCCTCTCGATGAAAAGTAAGATGTCCACGTCCGATATCAGTTCCAGCTTGACCTTTGTCTGGAATAACATTGCCGACCACGCTAATCCCGGTAGGCTGTAGAAATACGCTGGATCTAATTTATAAATATTCGTTGCCTTTTCCTGAACGCTTGAAAAACATCCGCGAGTATCGTTACGTCTAATTTTAAGTAGGCATCGTGGTAGTCTCCGAGTGTCCTACATTCTAATTTCTCCCACATGAGTTGCGCGTGTTGGTATTCTTCGTCCGTAATTCCTTTCTCTCTGAGTCTGCTGTAAAATTCTCTTGGAAGTGGGAGAGCTTCGTCATTAAATTTAGAATTATCACTAACATATTCGTAAGGATAAATCCCTTTACGTCTAACGAGTTCTATGTCTACGTTGGGAAAACTAGCTTTTGTAATTTTGAATTGTTCGTCTAAAAGTTTGCTGGCAAGAGCGTCCAGGCTGGCAGAGAGAAATCTGTATGAATCCAGAAACCTCATCTTGATGGTATTTTTAGTCTCAGGAATCATAACTTTCTTACTTATAGAGATGTATCGTTCTTCGTTTTGAGCAAGAATATCTATTTTTTGAGTGTCGTATCCGAGTTTCCTAATTAAGGGATGAAAGTCGTAATTAGAGCCATTGTGAAAGAATATGGGGATGAATTTTGGTTTTTGGATTTTGAGGTTGCATGCATTACAGATTCCGCATATGAAGCGACCGTCCGTATGCGAATGGTGAAACACTTTACGATTGTCGTCTGTGAAGTGGTTATCACACACAGGACACTTGACAGTGTCATAGTAATTTTGAAGTTCGATAGCAGATAACGGAAGCATCGGTTTCGATGTTTGCAGCATGCATCCAATTTTCCCAACCTCCTCGATCATCTTTTCGAAGAAGCGTTCGATTGCATCGGGTCCTCGGTATACGTACGGTTCATCTATTTTATCCTGCCGCACGACAACGTAACCGAAACTGTTTGGTTCGTGAAGCTGGTAAGGTGTGGTGGAAGAAACTTCGGGATCCGGATCGCAGTATGAGAGTGGTTTGAGGAACGCCTCGAAATCAGCAACGATGATGGCCGGATGTTCCAACAATGCCTTGTGCATCCTAAATTCTTCCACTTCGTTCTTTTCGGGCATCAATATTCGAACCGGTCTGTTGTTGCCGCAATATATTTTATGTTGAGCAAGTTTATCGATAGCAATCTGACGTCCGGTGTATTTTCGATAATCGACTTGTTTTATATCGTTGAATGTGGTTAGGCATCTCGGGCAAACTTCGATGTTGTTTGCATACTTGGTAGTTTGACTTCTGACCAAACGTGATAGAGAACGAATGAGACAGTAATGGTGAACACTGTCGTTTGAAATTAGAAGAAGATTAATCACATGAGCATCATCATCGTCGACATCGCTTATCCTGACGGGATGCACGACATGTTTATCCAACGTATAGGAATACACGTTGATGATTAAGCGTTTTCCTTCTGCATCTCGTGCTCGTGTTTCGAATTTTGATATATCAGAAATGGTCACCGGGTATTCGATGCCAGCCATTGCATTTTCCAGTTTAGGTTCATGCTGCTTGTAATGATAAACCTGTTCTGGATTATTTGACCAATGAATCGGGTGAAGTTCCGCCAACACACACCAAAGAAAACATTTATCATCTATATTTTAAATATTCAGCACGGCTTTTTTATTTTTAATATACACTGGAAGAGGAACGTAGCTGGATGCACGAAGAGGCGAGAATTGGTTTACGTAAACGATTAACGTGTGAGGACTATCACACAGAGACCATCCCGACCCTGTAGCCTCAAAATCGTCATGTTTCTTAACCAGTTCATTTGAAAGATCAGAATAAAATTCGTCCAAATTATCGACGTCCGCCAAATGAAGAGCCTGGTTTTTTGTTCGATGATAAAAAACTCTTGTTGTACCATCGACTTTTTCGTATTCGGAAAATAGATCAACATATACTTTTATGGAATTATTTTCCAATTTATTTTTTAGAATATTTATCACGGATGTTTTCGTTTCACGCAAGAAACTAAGAATGTCGCAGCCTGGTTCCGAAGTAAAAGAGAAATCCTGAATATGACGGTTAAATGCAGATCTAATTGGTTTGCGTTCATCCGATAATTTAACTTGTTTGGAAGTAGAAGCTTCGGTTCCTGGATCATCGATTTTTCTTTTCAATGTTCCTTGTTCGGTCGATGGTTTGCAAATTTTCAGGTGTTTACTTAAATTTGTAATGCTAATCATCTTTCCGCATCGAGCACAAGACTTAGAAGGTGACGAACGATTAATTCTCGAACCTGTTTCGCTACATCTTGCCCTGTGTACCGATAAATTGTTCCTTGAGATTAGCTTCCCACAAGTAACACATTCAGTTTTATCATTTTTACGATTGAAACTGGTGGTGGATGCCATTGCTTTCTCCAAAATCACAGAAATCAAAAAGTCTAGTATATAGCGATACAATTTTCAGGTATGTTATTTTATATAGAATTTCTTGGAGTGATTACAAAACTCAAAAATTCAATCTACTGTAAATAGAATTTCAGGTATGTTATTTATATAGAATTTCTTGTGTGCGAATACAAAAACTCAAGAATTCAATCTACTGTGAATACAATTTTCAGGTATGTTTTTTTATATAGAATTTCTTGAGGTGATTACAAAACTCAAAAAAATCAATCTACTGTGAATATAATTTTCAGGTATGTTATTTTATATAGAATTTTCTCAGGGCGAATACAAAACTCAAAAATCCGAGACAGTTCAGTTTTAACGTGTTCATATTTGAAAAAAAAAAATGCAAAATACGCCTTGGAGATTTCAACCAATCCACTTTACTAGATTGGGGAAACTCTAACTATTGTTATTTGGAACCTTTAACCTTTTTTGGTGACGTAGAGTACGGGTAGAGAGGTTGGGTTTAGTGTGTCGGTCGAGTCTCGGTGTCCTCTGTCCTCCCATACCAAAATAAACATAGGTCGTCATGGAACCATTCTTTTTCATCAATCGAAAATTTTTTCCAAGTCCTGCGTTAAAAAAAATCTTAGGACAAAAAAAAACCTACAAAGACAGAGACATGGACATTACATATAGACATAGACATTACACATAGACATAGACATTAGACAACTTAACCTAACTTAACAGGGAACACGAGCCCGGGGACAGGGATAGGAGCCCGGGGACAGGGGGGACCCCCGGGGACAGGGGGTGGTCACTCCACCGCAGCAGTGGTTGAACGCAGCTAATGATCGAATATTGTTTCCAATGTGCTTTGGATACATACATGAACACCATATATATATATATATCAAGAACAACATATACATTAAACAACCCCGTTCAGAATCCGTAGACTCAACACAGAGAGGTAAATATACACACTGTTAAAGACTCCTAGACACGCTGAAAAACTTTCGACCACGACCGGGTTCGAACCTATAGGCCAAACGTAGAACGAACAATGACAAGAACGAGTGAACGCCTTAACACGCACGGCTACGGAGGAGAACCGAGAGAGGTCGTGTATAATTGTTCTTATATACCCAACAAAACTCAGAAACTGTCATACGCGAGAGCTATATTTTGCAACAACTATAATTACCCAACACTCGCAACAAGAACAAAAAAAATATATCAATTACTTGTATAATATTAATTAGTAACTTTAGATAATATTAATTATTAGTTTTCAGTTGTAATTAATTTTAAAAAAACAATTAATAACATGTTAGGTGATGATAACCAAGTGCAAAAAGCATTGCATTTTTTTTACACACAAACAAGAAAACACAAAACCTCTAACAGATGGCAGATAGTTACATGGTTCTAGTTAGGATGATGATTTTTGGGTTGTTGGATTGGGGTGGAAGAAGACTATTTGTTGTAGTGACCACAGTATTGTTTTTTTTTGTGTTTTCTGTTCTCTTAGGAGAGTTAATATAGGTTGTCATAGAATCCTCCAATTCATGACTTAGGAAAAATCTGTTTGGTGATTCATCATGTACACCTATATGTGAGAAAAAGTATGAATAGAACCTATGATCGGAAATCCAAAATGGCGACCGGAAGTGGGGTTATCTTGGAAACGGTAAGACTTAGGAAAAATCTGTTTGGTGATTCATCATGTACACCTATATGTGAGAAAAAGTATGAATAGAACCTATGATCGGAAATCCAAAATGGCGACCGGAAGTGGGGTTATCTTGGAAACGGTAAGACTTAGGAAAAATCTGTTTGGTGATTCATCACGTACGCCTATATGTGAGAAAAAGTATGAATAGAACCTATGCTCGGAAATCCAAAATGGCGACCGGAAGTGGGGTTATCTTGGAAACGGTAAGACTTAGGAAAAATCTGTTTGGGGATTCATCACGTACGCCTATACGTGAGAAAAGTATGAATAGAACCTATGCTCGGAAATCCAAAATGGCGACCGGAAGTGGGGTTATCTTGGAAACGGTAAGACTTAGGAAAAATCTGTTTGCGAATTCGACGACTCCAAGATCAAAAATGTTTATCTCAAGAATGGGAGGAACGAAGTGTTCCCGCGCGAGAATTACAACCTCGACATAACCAAAGATGATTATCTAAAACTTTACGAAGCTTACACCGCTTACAAGCGCGTGACCGAGGGAAACGTCGACATGTACTACACGCCCAGCGAATTCAAAACCCACAGGCCGATGTTCGTCATCAATACCACGAAACGGAAGCAGGTGGTGGTCAACGATCGAACCAACATCAAGATCGTTTTGCGAGTTCCACAACGCGCTGCCTGCCGATACTCTGTGCAGCGTCATCCTGGTCGCCGAGAAGTCCTTCATCCATGACGTGAAGAACGAGAGGGTCACGGAGCAGTTTTAAAGAAAATCCTAAAAAAATTGCCACATAAAAAAAAAAATCAATACATTTTTTTAGGTTATATAAAATATAATGTAAGTTAGTTCGGTGTGTAAATAAAAAAAATAAATGATAGGTTAAGTTATATCACTGAAGATCGTAAAAAAAATCGTAAGATAGGTTAAGTTGTATCACGAAAGATCGTGATCGAGTGAGGTGTTGGCAACACTGCGAGAAAATGAGGCTTATGCCTTACAAGAGAAAACCATTAAGTCGAGCCCCATTTTCGGTTTCAGAACCGGGCTTCTACCACTACAAAAAGTAGGTCAAAGCACGTAGAGGCTCTCGTGTAGTTTAGCACGTAATAAAATAAATAGGTTAAGTTATATCACGTAAGATCGTGATATACCTACCAAGTGTGAGTGGGAAAAAAAGGGAAATTTTACTAAAACATCGCTAAACGCTAAAACATCGACAGAAAAATTGTCAAAATATGTCAAAAACTGATATTCAATTGATAAAAAAAAGGCTACAAATGCATACCTACCAAGTACGAGTGGGAAAAAAGGGAAATTTTACTAAAAACATCGCTAAACGCTAAAACATCGACAAAAAATTGTCAAAATATGTCAAAAACTGATATTCAATTGATAAAGAAAAGAGGCTACAAATGCATACCTACTAAGTACTACTTAGAAACAATAAGTTTACACTGCTTACTTGGTTTATGATTTCACAGACTTTAAAGTTCTCCTTAAGTGAAACTGGAATTCTAAATTGCATTCATAGATGTCCCTATATATGATCCGGTACAGGAGCTTCGAAAAATAGATGGGTACTATTACTTTTTAAAAAAAATTTTGAAATACAGTAATTTTAGTAATTCCGTTTCCACACACAATCAAAATTTGTAAGTCATCTTCACTGTGTTACTCCAAATGGTGCATCTCCCACTAGCGGATGGTGGTCGCATGAAAACCTGTTTGAATTAATTTTTTGTAGAAAATTATCAGGATTGAGGTTTGGGTTTTCAGGTGACATAAGGGTCGGACACCTTGCCTAAGATGGCGGACCATCGTAATACTGTATACCCTTGGAATTAAGTATTAATAAATAATTGAATATGACATATGTCTAGGCTTGTTGACAAATATAAAATTGGGTTTGAAATAGTTGACATCAATTTGATCTATGAACTCTCGTGATTAGGTACTGGGCCCCACATCCTGCCAGTTGAGAAACTGTCCTAATGCATAGTGTCCCAAAAAATGAGGCAGAAACTGAAATAGATTGGCCACAAAAACCTTATACTGGGTGGTCCAGAAGTCCCGTAACGGATAAATATTGTGAGAAATACACATCGAATCGGAAAACGAAAAAATACGTTCTTAATAGGTGAAAGAAAGTTATTCAATGGTATCACACTTCATTCCCCACCCCACTCCCTGGGGGTGGGGCAGGGGTCAGCTGTGAAATTTTAAATGAAAATCCCCATTCTGTATTGTAAAATCGGATTCTACGTAAGAAAATAACCGGGTTTCGGTACTACATTTCGCGTAACCCAGGAACAACGAAGTGGATGTAGTAGTATTTTGTTCCCATCGGGGTGCTTGTTTTAGGTGAGTCCCCTCACCTCTCACCATCGGGGTGCTTGTTGTAGGTGAGTTCCCTTGCCTCTCACCATTGGTGTGCTTGTCGTAGGTGAGTCCCCTCGCCTCTCACCATCGGGGTGCTTGTTGTAGGTGAGTCCCCATGCTTCTCACCATCGGGGTGCTTGTTGTAGGTGAGTTCTTGCTTCTCACCATCGGGGTGCTTATTGTGGGTGAGCCCCCTCACCTCTCACCATTGGGGTGCTTGTAGTAGGTGAGTCCCTTTACCTCTCACCATCAGGGTGCTCATTGTAGGTGAGTCCCCTCACCTCTCACCATTCAGTGTTCTCTCCAACCTCAATTAATTTCCTGCTAAAATTGGTATCCCCCCTTTTCTTGGCACAGTCCCAACTGAAGATACACACCATTGGAAACGTTCTGTAACATCTCCAGACTAATTGCATTTGACACTGTACGAATTCTGTCTTTCAATTCCTCGATATTGTTGGGTTTGGTTTCCAAAACTTTGCTTTTCAAGTATCCGCAGTAGAAGAAATCAAGAGGTGCCAATTCTGGTGACCTCGGTGGCCACTCTATGGTGCCCCTTCCACCAATCCACCTGTCAGGGAAAAGTTGTTCAGCACATTGCAAACAATTAAAGCAAAATGAACTTGAGCTCCATCTTTTTGATACCAAACATTCGCAAATGCATCCCCAACGATAGTTTGTATTTCAGGTTCAGGTATTATGTCATTGGTCAACAAATTTACGTACTTTTCAGATGTCAAATTGCCATCAATGAAGTATGGCCTGATAATACGATTACACAATATTCCAGCCCAAACATTAACTTTTTGTGAGTAGTGTGTACGATGCTCCCTCAGCCAGTAAGGATTCTCAGTGGCCCAATACCTTATGTTATGCCGGTTGACAGATCCGCTCAACTCAAAGGTAGCTTCATCGGAGAAAAGTCCACCACAGAAATCGATTATTTCTGTTGAATCGTAGCATCATTTCCTCGCAATATTCAAGTCTACGATCACAGTCGTCTCTTATGAGTTCTTGCGCTAGTTTTATTATGTACGGATGATACCGATGAGACGTCACAATTCTAAGGATAGATGTTTTACTTACTTCAGTTTGTTGAGCTACTTTTCTACTCGAAGTATGGACATTTTCTTAGAAATGCATTAGAACTTCCAAAGATTTCTCGTCGTTTGTAGCAGTTTTAGCTCTTTCACATCGTGGATCATCTCTGAAGGCTCCAGTTCTTTCGAAGCGATCAACGGTTCGATAAACAGTATATTTTGAAATAGGTGCCCCTATCACCAAACCCCCGCATCATCAGAATTGTTATCCTTTCCCTCTCTGACAAAGCCATCGTTGACAGAATACGAACAGTAATGGATTTTCTATTCTTTCGTAGACCTATTAATACTCCAATACGATTCCCCCCTCCCCCCATTTGTGAGTTGCAAAGAATGCACACAGGGTTACTGAAACTAAATTTGACTGCCCACTTTCACATTCTGTAAGATCTCACCTCTTACACAGCGATCACCTTAAGCATGCAACCTTCATGCATGGTAGATTACAGGCAGCTCGTCATGCCGAACCGACCTGGTGGCATGATGAGTAAGCCCACTGTATGTGAATCGTTGTTGGTTGGGAACTGCTTATGCAGCGAACTACCGACGCACGTCAAGGTAATCACATGCCCGCATAGAGTCGCCAGGTGACAGACCAGTCACCTTCGAGCAGCCCTATGGGAACACAGAAGAAAAACAAATCGGTCCGTGACGTAAACAATGAACAATTCAGACGTTTATGCTTATCGATGTTGAGAACGAAGAAAAGGCCGTGCTGAGCGGGTAATTAAGTTCTAAGTTCCGGTCACCACAGAGGCGAGGGGACTCACCTAAAACAAGCACCCCGATGGTAACAAAATACTACTACATCCCACTTGTTTATTTATTGGTTGTTTTGGATGGCGAAGTTAAGGCACAAGCCTTTTCTTCCACTTAACCATCTCTATTTTACATTTTATAAATAGTTCCTGGGTTATGCGAAATGTAGTACAGAAACCCAGTTATTTTCTTACGTAGAATCTGATTCTACAATACAAAATGGTGGTTCACAGTTGGTACAAAATTTCAGTTGCCCCCTGCCCCACCCCCAGGGGGAGAGAGTGGGGAATCAGGTGTGATATCATTGAATAGCTTTCTTTCACTTATTAAAAACATATTTTTTTGTTTTCCGATTTGATGTGTATTTCTCACGATATTTGACCGTTCCAGGACTTTTGAACAACCGGGCATAAAAAAATCTGGCTTTCTGGCAGAAAATGTTGTTTGTTTAAGCCTACATTATGCTCAGACAGGTTAATAGGGATTGATGAAACCTGAACCACTATGCTTTCATTGGGGATTGAACCTGGAACCCTTTGATTACAAGGTGACAACATTACTTTATGCCATCAGCATGCCTGTGCCCAAGGAAGGGGCGATAGGGGCCATGACCCACCCCCTCCTCTTTCGAGTTATAAAATATTTGAATCTGAACCTATAAAAAGCCACAAAAATAACATTGATGATTTTTCAAATTTGTAAGAAAATTCGATTTTGTCCTTGCATAAAGAGGCAGTTTCCAGAAAACTGCAATCTACAATATTGGTAGTTTTAGTTTTGCAAACATCGATGCAAAGCTAACAAATGTCCCAATTTGGTTGGGACAGTACATGCATTTTGATCCCAGCTGTCCCAGCTTTTTCAGAATATATATATATATATATATATATATATATATATATATATATATAGGGTGTTTTTTTAGAGTGATAGAACTTTGAATTGAAATAAAACACATAAAAAAATAAGTTTGAAGCCAATTGTGTTTTTATTTGAAAGATAACTTTCTGACATTTACTTTTTGAAAATAATTTCCAGCATATGTCCACCACGACTAGCTGTGATGAATCGGATTCGATCAGTCCAATTTTGAACCACTTTTTCAAGTAATTGGGGACGTATGTCGTTAATAACACAAGTTACGTTGGCTTCCAAAGCGTCAATTGTTGCTGGTTTATCAGCATAAACCAGAGACTTTAGATATCCCAAAGAAAATAATCCAGTGGCGTTAGGTCACATGATCTTCGGAGGCCAATTCACTGGTCTATACGTTTGGCGAACAGAAAATTGATTTTGGAAATATATTTCCACAATTCGTAAACGTTGTTGAGGCGTCAGTCTTTCCATGATCATTTGCCAATGCTCACTGATATGAAATGACAAAACAACATGTCATCAAATCAAAACAAATGACAGCTATCCCTATCGAAAGTTCTATCACTCTTAAAAAAACACCTTATATATACAAGGGTTGATCAAATGAAAAGGTACAAAACGACACTGTCGGTGTAAATGACTACTTTATTCAAAGTATCCTCCATACGCCTGAGCACATTGATCCCAGTGATGAATGAGCCGAATGATTCCTTTTACCCAGAATTCCTTTGGCCGTGACGCGACCCAGTCCTTCACAGCATCCTTGAGTTCATCGTCCGAGGTGAAGCGCTTTCCTTTGAGATGCTTTTTCAGGGGACCAAACACATGGAAGTCACAGGAGGATAAGTCCGGACTGTAGGGCGGATGGTCTAGCTGCTCCCACTTGAACCTGGCCAGTTCCGCGTGTGTGACCCTGGAGACTTGTGGACATGCGTTATCATGGAGCAGAACCACACCCTCCATGAGCGGCCCCGGTCGTTCGTCTTCCTCGTAAATGTTCACCAACCGGCGATGAATATCGGCCGGTTTAACACCTTCCGCTGTCAGAAAACGGATAACGCCTCGCTGCTCCTCAACAGTCGAATTTGCCAATGTTAACGCCATCCTGTCCGAACACGCACTGCCGCGTCACTTGGATGGCGCTCTGTATCGGAGCCTCTGCTCTCTCCTGCGCATGTGCGTTCCCCTGCATGCTCCGATGCCACGTGGCAACTCCAATCGCACCCCTACATATCACGCTACGTTCTCCCATCACGGCATCGGTATTATATAAACGATTCCATTGTTACGACGTTTCGGTAAACGATTCCGTTGTTACGACGTTTCGTACCTTTTCATTTGATCAACCCTTGTATATTTGTGGGTAACTCATGTTTAACATGTTCTTTATATTAATAATAATTGCTAATCTCTCTCTCTCTTTCTGGCTCTACAGCCCTTGGTGGGCCTTGGCCTCCTCCACAATCAATCAGCCTCCATTCCAATCTGTCATCAATTCTTCTCCTCCATCCTTTAATTTTCATTGTCCGCAGTGACGTCGTCTATCCATCGAAGTCGTGGTCTGCCCTTTCTTCTTTCGTGATGAAGCTTTTCTTTCAACATTCTTCTTGGCATCTGGTCTTCCAACATTCTCTCCACATGCCCCAACCACTTTATTCTCTGGGCTTTGAGAAATCTCACTATATCTTGGCCTTTCATTAAATTATCTAGCTCTGCATTATATCTTATTCTCCAGTCATCATCTTCCTTCACAGGTCCATATATTTTTCTTAATATTCTGCTCTCAGATATTCTAAGGGCATTTTCATCTGACAGTTTCAAAGTCCAATTATCTGATCCATAAGTGACAACTGGTCGTACCAGTGTCTTATAAATTTTAAGTGTTGTATTTCTTGTGATTAGTCTATTTCTAAACAACTGCTTATTTGCAAAATATGCACGATTGCCTGCCTGTATTATTTCCTTTATTACTTTACTCATATCATTATCACTATATACCATTGTCCTCAGATATTTAAAAAAAGGAACTCCTTCAAATTTATTCCCTCTAATTGTCAGATCTTGAGGTGCTCTTCTGATGTCAGAGTTAGACATTCTCATGCACTTTGTCTTGTTTCATTTACAGTGAGCCCTATTTTTATTGCTTCTCTTTCCATTTGCTCATAGATTTGTTTAAGTGTATGTATTGTTCTAGAAATGATTATAACATCATCTGCATATGCGCATATTTGACTGGACTTGCCAAATATGGTTCCCTTTTGGTCAACTACATTCATTACTTTGTGCAATGCTAGATTAAATAATACTGTTGAAAGGCCATCCCCTTGTTTCACTCCTGTATTGAATTTAAACTCTTCGCTCAGTTTACTACACACTTTCACTCGTGCCTTAGTACCACTGATAGTCATTCTTATTAATCTTATTATTTTGAGGGGAATATTATACTCTTCAAGTACCGTAAACAGTTCATTTTGATTAACACTGTCAAAAGCCTGCCTGAAGTCAACAAATAAAAAATGCAAATCCACATCATGTTCATAAAACTTTTCGATCGTCTGTCTAATTATAAAAATCTGATCAGTATTGCTTCTGCCAGTCCAATCCACATTGGCACTCTCCCAGTATATCTTCTGTGTAACATTTTATTCTCTCACTGATCAATCCTGACAGAATATTATAGACCACACTAAGAAGTGTGATGCCTCTGTAATTTCCGCATATTAATTGATCACCTTTCTTATAAATTGGGCATATTATTCCATATTTCCATTTATGGGGCATTGTTTCATTGCTGCCAACAATGCGTTACCACCAAGTTTAATAAGTTCTATTATCATTTCATCCTCACCTGGAACTCTATTATTACTCATTTTCTTCATTACAAATTCAACTTCTTCAATACTAGGTACTTGTACCTCATGACCATCCCCATTTCCTATATTCCTATTATACTGCTCTTCTTCTTGGTCTTCCACTTTATTCAAGATCTCTTTAAAGTGCTCTGCCCATCTATTGAGTATCTGATTCTCTGCTACAATTACTTCCCCATTCTTATCCTTACATACTTCTATTCTTGGCTCAAATCCTATTCTCATTCTATTTATTGCTCTATAGAATTTTCTTATTTCACTTTGCTGATTTAGTTCTTCTATTTCTTGCATCTTCTTTTTATACATAATTTTCTTCTTTTCTTTGCATACCCTATGTGCTTTCCTTCTTAATTCCTTATACCTCTCAGCATTACTTCGAGTTTCCCTCTGTAGCATTCTCTCTCTAGCTTTATTCTTCTCATCTATAACCTGTCTGCACTCTTCATCAAACCACTCATTCCTTTTTGTTTTCTCTTCTCCAAAAGTTTATTGTACTACCTCCTTTATCATTCCCTCTATTATTTCCCATTTTTCCTCAACCACTCAAAGTCTGTTATTCTCTTTCTCCTTCAGTTTACTCTGTACCTTACTTACATATTCACTAATAACTTCTTCGTCTTTCATTTTTTTTATATTCCACTTCTTTCTCTTGGCCATCTCGTTTCTTTGCACCACTATCAATTTTTCCCTCATTACTACTTTTACCAGGTAGTAGTCGCTATCACAGTTGGGTCCTCTGCAGCTTCTCATATCAATAACTGATGAGGCAGGACGTGCATTAACCAGTATATGATCAATCTGGCTTATTGTTCTGTTAGGTGCCTTCCATGTTCCTAAGTGAATTATTTTATGTTAGAAACAGGTACTTGTTATGATCATGTTGTTCCTGACAGCAAACTGGCAAAGGAGGCTCCCATTCTCATTGTTTTCTGCGTGGAGAGTATGCCGGCTTGCAACCCCTTGTTGATTCTTGTCCTTTCCCATCTGAGCATTAAAGTCGCCCAATACGGTTACCATGTCATACTTTTGGATCTTTCCACATGCTTGTCCCAGATTGTCATAGAACTCTTCTTTCTCATTCTCATCTTTCTCTTCTGTAGGCACATGTGCATTTATAATTGTTATGTTTCTAAATCTTCCTCTGAACCGTATTCTACACATCCTTTCATTAACCCTGGAATGGTACCTATGCGTCTAAGAGACGTAGTTCAGTGGAAGAACAGCGGCCATCTTGTTTTGGGGGGGAACCTTACTCCCGCCTCCCAGGTATGCTTCAACGGAAACTCTCTTGGCAAGTCAGTGTTCCTCAGATTGCCGAGCAGTTCACGTCAAGATCAGTGTTTTGTTTTTTCCAAAGCCTAGTACGCCTGTGAGACGTATTGATACCATTTAACGTAAATTTTCCTACGCCTGTCAGGCGTATTGGTACCATTCATGTGGTAGTGTTCCTACGTTTGCCAGACGTATTAGTGCCATTCACGAGGTAGTGTTTCTACGTTTGCCAGACGTGTTGGTACCATTCATGAGGTAGTGTTCCTACGTTTGCCAGGCGTGTTGGTACCGTTGATGAGTTTATGATTACATAGGTACCTACCTTATTGTTCCAGATGTCTGGCACAAACACAAACAAAACATTCACTACTGAAGATGAGATTTTACAAGAACTGCAACTTCAGTTAGATGAATCCGATTGCAGCGAGGTTGAAGACGAAATTGAAGTGGATCAAGATGCCTTTCCTGAGGATCCTGACGATACCGACTTGGACCCAGACTATGAACCTTCGTCAGAAGAAGAAGATATCGAGGAGGCCATCATTCAATCAGCAGCACAATCATCTCGGCCTTCAGCTGTTTCTAAATCAAGTTCGTCAAGAGCTGAAGGCAAGCAAAAGTCGGGACCTGCAAAACAACCTCCAAAGTCAGGTGAAAAGAGGAAGAGGTCAGCCGAAGGAAATGATGACCATTCAACAAACAAAAGATTAAAACCTGAATGTGACGATATGTTCGGGCGTAACGGGTTTGCTTGGAAAACTGTTCCCATTTCTAACACATCTGGAAAAGCCGCAGCTAAAAACATTGTACATGTCAAACGAAAAACAAAAAACGAAGCTGTAGATGTTTCTGACCCTGTTGAATGTTTTAACGTCTTCTTTACCTCAACAATGTTGGACATGATCCTGCACAACACAAATGAGGAAATTGCAAGACAAAGGGAGTCTTATAAAAACAAGAATGCTTCTGCTTTGAAGGACGTTTCATTGGCTGAACTGAGAGCACTCCTCGGTGTGACAATTCTCGCAGGGGCCAAGAAAGACAACCATATGAAGTTACAAACATTACATGACACAAAGGAATGCGGCGAAAAATATCATGCATCATTTTCTGTGCAGAGACATCACTTCTTGCTCAACACTCTTCGCTTTGATTCTCGAGAAACTCGTGAGGAAAGGAAGATAACTGATAAGTTTGCACCCGTACGGGATATATGGAACATGCTGATTGAGCAATGCATATCAAATTATGAACCAAGTGCCTACATGACAATTGATGAGCAACTAGTGCCATTCCGAGGACGAGTCGGGTTCAAAATGTACATCCCAAACAAACCAGCAAAGTATGGGATAAAAATTGTGATGCTTTGCGACCAAGGAACGAATTACATGGTAAATCCGATCCCGTACCTTGGTAAAGGAACTACACCTTCAGGCACGCCTGCAGCAGATTACTTTGTTGAAAAGCTAACAGACATCATCCAAAATTCAAGTCGTAATGTTACAATGGATAATTGGTTTTCCAGCATCCAGTTAGCTAAGAAAATGTCAGAAAGAGGCCTCACAATGATTGGGACGACGAAGAAAAATAAACCTGAGTTTCCTAAGGAGTTTGTGGACCCCAGTTATCTTTCACGACCTCATCAGTCATCGCTCTTTCTTTTTCATGAGGATCTGACAGCAGTTTCATTTACTCCACGTGTTAACAAACTGGTCACTCTTATTTCCACAATGCATGACGACGATGCAATAAATGAAAACAGTATGAAGCCTGAGGTAATTCTGTGTTATAATCAAACAAAGGGAGCAGTTGATGCCTTTGACCAGTGTGTCACGAATACTTCTTGCATACGAAAAACAAGAAGGTGGCCAATGAACCAGTTCTACAACATGCTCAATATTGCATGCTACAACTCTTACATAATATATGTGCTGAACTTTTACAAGAAAAAGAAAAAAGATGACGACGCAAAGCCTTTGTCGAGATTTCAGTTCCTCATCAAATTGGCAAATCAACTAACGTTTCCATGGATGAAGGAACGAATGAAACAGCCACATATGCCTCACACTCTAAGAAGCAGCATACAAAATTGCCTTGGCATTGTGGATCCACCTGTTGTGGTTCAACCTGCAGCGAAATCTGGAAAGAGGCAGTACTGTACTTACTGCTCGTATAAAAAGAGAAGGATGAGTAAAATGATCTGCTGTAACTGCAAAAAGCCTATCTGTGGCGAGCATTCTTTCATCATTTGCCACATTTGTAAAAAATGATAATTTAAAGACTGATTTGTTTGTAACTATTTACTGTTCTGGATGTGGAAGGAGGAGTGAACATTTTTATTCATGAAGTTTTTTCTAGTTATTGTGGCTAGTCTAAATGACTGTTTGTTAGTGATAGAGAGTAAATTTTAGTTCATGTATTCTTCATTAATACTTTTACATCCATTTCCTAGTTAAAGGGATTGTCTTATACCTAAGTATAATCTTTATTTGTTTATTATTTTCTTGCTGTTCGAGTTACCTACTCGTATTTGCATATATATTATGACTCTTTCTATGCAACCTAGTTTATAAATGTTTAAAATGTATGAGTTTACGGAAAAATGTTATTTTAATTATATTCATTAACAATAAAAAGTATCTAAAATGCAGCGAGAAGAGTATGGAAAAAAATTAAATCATTTATAGAGGGTATAGTAACTTTTTTTTATGTGTACGTCTATGGGACGTATAGGTACCATTAAACATAGATTTTTTTAGGTACTATTCCAGGGTTAATTGCTTCAAATTCCATAAGACTTTTTCTCATCTTTTTGGTTATTATACCAGGCTGTCCCAGAAGTCCTGCACCATACAAGGGCGAAAATGAAACACAGAATATCAGAAACAAAGACAGACTTTATTCAGCAAAGTACAGGCCTTCATGTTCAATTTCCTTCACCCATCTCTACGACAACAGTTCAATCTGATGGGGATACCAGGTGGCAGGTTTAGAATTGAAAAACTCACGACAGTCAGAATTTACCTCATCATATGAATTGAAGTGCCGACCACACAGGAAATGTAAGAGAGAGCGAGACAAACCGTAATCCGATGGTGTAACGTCCAGACTATAGGCGGGATGAGGTAACAACTCAAATCCGTCAAACTCAGCTAGTGTGTTGGTCACTCTTCGAGACTGGTGACTGGGAGCATTGTCATTTTGCAGCAGTAATCTCTTCCTCCTCGTTACTGCCGGGTATTTCCTGTCCAGAATGGCACACACTCGGAGTAATTGTTCAGAATACAGTTCACCTGTTACAGCATGACCTTCTGGAACAAACTCATAATTTACAATCACGTCAATATTCCACCACACACACAGCATGAGCTTTTTCCCAAGTCTGTCCTGTTTCACATGGGCGATGGCCTCCTGTCTTCTTTTCACCCACTGTTTACGTGTATCAGGGTTTTCAGAAACACCCACTTCTCGTCTTCTGTCATAATTCTCCTCCAAAAACGAAGATCACGTGGGTTTTGTATCAATGTCTGGCAAATTGCAACTCTGCGCTGGGCCTGCACCTCTGTCAGCTCGTGCGGACTTTGTCGGGGCTGTTTATTGGTGTAATCAATGTCATGCAAGCGACTGTTTACTGTCAATTTGGATGCCCCAACCACTCTTGCTAACACACGTGTGCTGGATTGTGGTGTAGCATTCACAGCATCCTGCAGAGATGTCCATCGAAGGTCACCCCGTGCGGGCCTTGTCCTCAAGGCGTAGATCACCTAAAGCAATTTTTTTAAACCAATGGGAAGCTGTCGATCGATTCACCATTTCTTCGTTCTCCGCACGACAAATTTCCTCCGCTGCCGCTTTTGCTGTTAGTCCTTTTTTCCATAAAAAAGCTAGCACTGCACGAAGTGCAATTTGGTCCTCACTCAACGTGCCCACTTTAACTTCACGGGAACACTCGCTACACATGCTGTGCGTGCCTTCACTTGATCCCACGAACCTGTCCTCTATGCCTGCCAACAGCCTTTCACCGGTGGCGCCACCTACCCTCTCAAACTTCACCTTTCGGAGCTCAGTGTGCTGATGGTGCAGGACTTCTGGGACAGCCTGGTAAAGCCTACACCGAATTGTCCGGTCCTCCTCTCTGGTCCACTATAAAGTAATGTATACCCTGGTTTATCAATTCTTCCTTGCCCCTGCCATCTGATTTCCTTAAGTGCAACCAAATCATACCTAAATTTTAATATCTCATTTGACACTTCATTCATTTTCCCAGGTCTTAACAAAGTCCTGACATTTTATGTTGCAAGTGATAGATAAATCATTAGTCCATAAAGATCGCCAGGTTCAAATCCCATTATATTCATCCATCATCTAAGGCTGTTACATTGGTTTCACAAAAAATAATTGCTAATACATATCATTAAATTTTTATATATTATTTTCTACACGGTCAGGGGCGTGATGCTGATCACATCACCCCCACTCACGACCGGATCAAGAAAGTGTGGGGCGTTACCCCTACACCCCCTATACGCCTTCATGGCGTGGTGCTATGCACAGGGGAACACTTTACCTTTTTTTTTTTTACGTTGTCGCCTTGTAATCAAGGGGTCCCGGGTTCGATACCTGGTGGAGGCACATAGTGGTTCAGATCCCACTATAAACTGTAGGTCCAGTCCCGATTAGCCTTACTGTGCATAAAGTGGGCTTTAAACAACAAATCAATCAATCAATCAATTCTCAGAAGTTTTCAAATAGCATTGTGTTTCGCAAATTAACAGTGGTTTCAAATTTCCTTTAAATTTTATTATGCCACTACCATTGAACAGCCATGATAATTCAATCATTAGAAAATAATATTAATTGATTTGGTGTTTTAAGTCCACTTTATGCACAGTAAGGCTAATTGGGACTGGACCTACAGTTTAAAGTGGGAACTGAACCACTATGTGCCTCCACCAGGTATCGAACCCGGGACCCCTTGATTACAAGGCGACAACGTAGAAAATAATATAGAAAAATTTAATGATATGTATTAGCAATTATTTTTTGTGAAACCAATGTAACAGCCTAGGCTAATCGGGACTGGACCTACAGTTTAAAGTGGGATCTGAATCACTATGTGCCTCCACCAGGTATCAAAACTGGGATCCCTTGATTACAAGGTGAAGATGCTGCCACTGCGAGCACTGTTTACCACTGTAAACAATAAGCACTAAGCTGTACACTGTGTGACAGCCCTTGCCCGTAAGTGGCTATATGTTGCTGATTGTATTGCAACTGTAGTTTATGATTAGCTTTAGTACCTACTCCAACAGCATTTTGCCAACCGCTGTGAGTGACAGAGCGGTTAGCAATGCATGCTAAGATGTCAGTGTTTCTGGGTTTGAATTCCAGGCTGGGCATGGGTGTTGTTTGTGAGTATATTCCTTCGTCAATTTCATGGTATCATCACTCATCCTCATCATCATGATTAGACTTGGCAAAAAAGTGACATAAAATAACCTAATTCAATAAACACTACTGCATTTTGGATCTTCTCTTTGTTCCACATTTTCGAATCTCCCCCCTCCCCCAAGGATGTATTGCAAACTCCTTTTCCTACCCCTAAAGGTTTACCAAGTTTGAAAATTAATTAATGACAATATACTTGTTTAGTATTTGTTGTATAACATTTTGGAAGGCAAGGATTATATTGAGATCATGGAGCTTTGAAGGACAGTATCAAAGAACGTTTATGTATGCTACTACTTGTGCATAAAATATTAATCAGAAACTTTGCTTTTCATAAAGTGGATCTAACATCCTTTTTTGTTGTTCAATATGTATTCAATTCTATTCTTCTTACATTAAATTTCTTAAATGTACTGTTGTTTTATACAAATTTTGGTGGTCTTAACTACACATAAGCTAGATAATGAAAATGTACTGTTATGTCTCTATTCTTATACCTTCTTTTTACCAATTCACATAATAATAACAATACAGTATTAATTAATTTATGCATTATGAATAGATCTATAAATTATATTACCATATTAATTTAATATATATGTAGTATTCAATAAAAAATCTGACCATTTTCCAACAACAGTACATACTTGCATTTCTAAGTAACTTTTGGCTCTAAATCTCCCTTGTAATAGCATTCTGATATCTTAAATATTAAATGATGTATACAGGGTGTTAATTTTAACTTGACATATCAAAATAATATTTGACATATCAAATAGGAACCCCCAAATTTTGTTTCATTTTGGGATTCGCGGAGTCAAAATAAACAATAATTATGCTTGACATGGGTGGAACAACATGAGAAATAAAAAAAGATATGGCCATGTGTACTATGTTTGGAAACACGTAAATGTCGTGTATGGAAAAACGGTAACAGGCCCCCACGAAAATACGAAGAACGGCGTGTGCATTGCTGTCGATGGTGTCATTGAAGAGTGGAAGAAGTACCAAAAGAAGAGTGCGGAGGGGATAGGGGGAGGGGGCAGCATGCAACGAACAAAGTGGAAATACATCTGCTGGATTAATGCAGATGCCAAGGATATGAGGGAAACAAAATAACAAACTGTGCCTGTGCCAGAAAAGAGAAGGGGTAGGTTATGTAAATCGTGTTTCCAGAACTCACGCGAAGAGTATGTTATCGCCACCGACGTTGTCGGATCAGCTGTGTTATCAGATGCCAGCCACACGTAAGGTACAAACTAGGCCATTTGACTTTGCGCTGAAGTCAGCTCTCTATGCCCGCGTTTGCTTGGCGAAATAGGAGGTTATTGGACGTGAGTGCTTCAGAAGGTTAGTTGACGTGCCCGTGTTCGAAGTGAGTGCAGGGTAAAAGTGCAGGTATACCTAGGACGATGGAGTGTGTATCTGTGGAAGACAAAATTGAAATGATATTCATGTATGGTGAATGTCGACGGAATGTGGACAATGCTGTCACCGAATATGCCAGACGCTATCCGAACAGAGTGCGTTCGCGGTCAACTTTCGCCAGGGTTCTCAAGCAATTTGCAACAGTAGGAAGCATGTGTCCGCAACAAAGATGGCGTCAAAGAACTGTCACTGGGGAAAATAATGAAATCTCTGTATTAGCTGCTGTGGCGTATGATCCCCATTCCAGCACGCGTAACATAGCTCGCCAGAGTGGGATGTCCCATGTCAGTGTTTGGAACATACTCAAGAGGCACAAGTTTCACCCGTACCGTGTGTCCCTGCTCCAGGAACTTCATGGTGATGATTTCCGTGCACGGATGGTGTTTCGTGAATGGGCACGTGGAAAAATACACCGAAATCTAGCATTCTTTCGGGACGTTCTGTTCTCCGACGAAGCAACATTCACAAACCATGGCCATGTTAACCAGTAACAACATGCACTACTGGAGTGCCGACAACCCACACTGGTTGCGTGAAGTTGAACATCAACACCCGTGGTCAGTGAACGTATGGTGTGGCATCATGGGTGACAAACTCATTGGTCCGTTTTTCATTGACGGTACATTGAATGGGCGAAAGTATCGCAATTTCTTGCAGGACAAACTACCGATATTGATGGAGGATCTAAGCCTTGCACAGCGACAGGCCATGTGGTATCAGCATGATGGTTGTCCGGCGCATTATGCTGCCATAGCTCGGGAAGTATTAACGCGCAAGTTCCATCATCGCTGGATCGGACGACGTGGTCCTGTCAATTGGCCGGCTAGATCACCAGACCTTACTGCGCCAGATTTCTTTTTGTGGGGTTTTCTTAAAGGAATGGTGTATCAAACTGTACCCACAACGTGCAACGACATGATGCAACGAATACGAAATGCTTGCACACAAATTGATGCCGCCACACTTTTGTGTTGTGAACAGTCATTTCATGCAAGAATAAATAAATGCATCGACGTTCATGGTCACCATTTTGAGCATTTGCTTGGGTAAGGCATGTATGCCCACGCACCACCCCACCCCCACAGGTGAGAGGCAAGGGGACTCACGTGAAACAAGCACCCCACAGGTGAGAGGCAAGGGGACTCACTTGAAACAAGCACCCCACACGTGAGAGGCAAGGGGACTCACGTGAAACAAACACCCCGCAGGTGAGAGGCAAGGAAACTCCCTTGAAACGAGCACCTCACAGGTTCGAGGGTAATAGTATTTGCATTCCATCCTTCCCATCTCCTACACTTTTCTGGCATCCCTGAATACATTTTTGTGTTTCCCTCATCTCCATGCCATCTGCATTAATCCAGCAGATGTATTTCCACTTTGTTCGTTGCATGCTGCCCCCTCCCCCTATCCCCTCCACACTCTTCTTTTGGTACTTCTTCCACTCTTCAATGACACCATCGACAGCAATGAAATTTTCCTCTGCACACGCCATTCTTCGTATTTTCGTGGTGGCCTGTTACCGTTTTTCCATGCATGACATTTACGTGTTTCCAAACGTAGTACATATGGCCATATCTTTTTTATTTCGCATGTTGTTGCACCCATGTCAAGCATAATTATTATTTATTTTGACTCCGCGAATCCCAAAATGAAACAAAATTCGGGGGTTCCTATTTGAAAAACACCGTTCCCCCCCTATCCCCCAGAGGGGCCCTGTGCGGCGGCTCATTTGTACGCCATTAACTTTCCCCCCGACAAGGATCATGGTTTGTTTCGACCAAATTTTCCTCGCATGCATATCACTCCCTCTATTTTCATATGTCAAGTTAAAATTAACACCCTGTATATACACGTAATTCTGCATACGTATTGTGAATAGTAACGCTTTTAATTGTCCTGAAACATCTAATCGTTTAACATTAACTTTTGCTTCATTTTTTGTGACATCACAGGAATGCAACTTGAACATAACCAAATCATTTTCAGTGATATGATGACAATGGCACAAACACGTGAAAGTTTGTATGAAGTTAATTTTATGTTCAGATAGGCTAATCAGCACTTGGCCTACAGTTTTAAAATAGAATTGCTAGTGTTGTAGAGGCTTGAGCATTTTATATTATACTCAGTAAATAACTGTTCTACTTCACAGCAAATTATGAAATAACAATAATGTATATAGTTCAAAATCACAACACTGTTCTCTGATGGGTATACATATTATTTGCACTGAATAAATACATTAATTATGCACCAATTACTATGATTCGAACTATATGCAAAACGTTCTTGTTATCTCCTTCAATTGTTTTTCAACAACTGGTTGCTACACAACAAAACAGTATGCTATAACATTTCTTTCTTTTTCTTTTACACAAGAAGTGATTATACAATACATTTTACAATTTGAAAACAGTCCCAACATTCTCCCTCCTTCGGAGAAAAATTTTAGAACTTCGGTTTTAAAATTTTTAGATAACATGAAAAACTACAAAGAAAACAGACTTTCTCCTGACATACATATCGTCATTAATTAACACAGAAAATATTTAAAACGTATCATAATTATTTAAAACATATTAACATTTCTTAATAAAAGGCCGTTGAAATCTTTTGAAATTACTTAAGTTTACATAATTCGTCCTTTCTTTAAATTGGATACATTATGTGTTTGTACAGTTCTCTTTCCATCCAACGATAACAATTCACAACAGTTACCATTAATTTCTTTAACTAAATATGGACCAAGCCGCAAGTCCATAAATTTGTGTATTCGTTTACACTCAGCACTGCTTTGTCCATGGTTTTTGACTAATACTATATCATTTCTCTCTATCCTTGTGTATCTATCACTAGTTTCCTTAGGCTTAATTTTATATTTTTCCTTCAAAAGAGATTTGGCATGTCTTGGTTTGTCAGAAAATTGTTCGTGATAATTCCATAAGTAAAAGTAAAAAAAAAGTAAAGTGTTCCCCTGTGCTTAGCACCACGCCATGAAGGCATATAGGGGGTGTGGGGGTAACGCCCCACACTTTCTTGATCCGGTCGTGAGTGGGGGTGATGTGATCAGCATCACGCCCCTGACCGCCTTTACCCCCCAGGGTTTCCCCCAGGTACCCATGTTATTCGACGCTGGGTGGGCGCCGGGGCCGCTTCCATCGTTAGAAAAGTTCCCGGATTTGAACCGGCCGGGGATCGAACCCGGGACCTTGAGCATGGTAGTCAGACGCGTTACCGACTGAGCCACCGCGGCCGATAAGATTAAAATAAATCACCTTTCTGTGAATCACCGATATCTTCAATTGCAAATACTTTCTCGTGAATATCCCTCTAAGAAGGCATATAATTTGCTTCAATATCTAACATATGTACATATTTTAACATCCTACATGACTGAAATTCATTCTCAGTTATGTCAGTATCATGCTTCACACCAGATACAAGCTTGTCAGATTCAACACTTATCGTACTAGAATCCTTATTATCTAATGTTGTACAAACTTGCCTTCCTGATGAAGTTATAAAACTTATATTCTGATTCCTAAAATCCACAATTGCTTTGTACTTTCGTAAGAAAGGAACACCTAAGATAATGTCTGCATTAAGTTCTTTTAAAATGAAAAATTCCATTCGAACGTATTCGCTGTCAATCTGAATATTTATTGTCTTACAACCGACAATTTTGCACTTTTTATTTCCAGCAAATCCAGATAGTCTAATGTCATCCACCTTGTCCAAAGCAAGATTACCAATACATGATGATATCTTACACCAAACCTCATAATTCATAACATTTGCTTGGCTACCACAATCTATTATACAAATGATAGGCAATTGACATATAATTCCATGTACAATTGGAACTTCTGTTAAAGGTACAGGAATATCTTCATCGTTAATAACCCAGTCAGGTTCTTCCTCAAACCATTCTAACAAAAAAATAATTTTGCAAGTTACTTAATGCATTTTCATTCGAAAATTGCATAGAATCACAAACATTAAATAAATCATTTGACTCTTCCTTGTGCCTCTTGTAGGTAGTGCAGAGGGAAAGAGGCTCTTCCGACTGCCACTTTAATTTAAAGTAGACTGCCTTTCCAACTGCTGTTGCCTAGCATTAAATTGTAAAGGCTGAACACCAGAAGTTGGATTTTGAGTCAAATTAGGACTTACACCAGTATTAGATGTACTCGTCATTATATTACTTTGCATATTGCTGGGCTGATTCCTCATTGTATCACTCACCACTGGCACATCTCGATTTTGTGGTGAACAGTTTTCGTAAACAGAGGGAAACAAAGATCTGTTACTATTAAAGTAACCATTCCTAGAAAATCTGTAATTTGGCTGCCTAAAGTCAAGACCATTATCTTGTCTGGAATTCTCATTCGGGATATTTCTATTATTATTATGGTAAAACCTGCCAGTATTGTAAAAATTCCTAGGAAACATCTGATTTCTATTTCGTCGGAAATTTCCAAAATTAGTAGCATTACTTGCATTATATCTTGAACTCATAGATTGATTTACATTGTCTGAACTATTTCCAACAGAGGCATCCAAATTATCAGAAGGCAGAGTTTGAGTAGAAGAAGAACTAGTACTTCTTGTTTGTCGAATATTTACTTGTCGTACATTTAATCTTTGATGTTCATTCTTCTTAAGACCTTTGTTAGACTTGTCGCAATCTAAATCTTCAGGTAAATACACTACCGACAAAAAGGTTAAGACCACCATGAAAAACGGCCAAAAAATCAGTATGGAGTGTTGTCTGGAACTAACGGTTCCTGTCCAAGAATGACGTGATGATGATACACATGGAAAATGCAATGTAGTCTAGGTTGAACCTCGCAAGACACGAAACCAATTTTTTGCCGAATGTGTAGCATGTGGTTGGCAAAATGGAAAGTGACAAAAACGTTGCTGAAGCTGGCAACATTGCAGCTGTGTGCGTGAAACCGCTCAGTACGGTAGCCAGCCTCATGCGCATCGTTATCAGCGGCTCAGGGTCAGTTGCTGTTCATGCAGGCGACATTGCGAGCCCATTATTGTGTGTGAGGTGTGCAAGGTAAGTGGAGCTGTGTGAAATGGCCCGTCATCGTGGGGTACAGGCGATTTCAGTTGAAAAGTATGCTGTGATATGTGCACTGAAAAATGAAGGTTATTCGGAACGCGAAATAGCAAGAAAACTGAATATTTCCAAGACTGGTGTTCATTGTGCATTGGACAGATACCGTAAAACCAACAGTCATGCTGACAGTGCACGTAGTGGAAGAGCTCGTGTAACGTCTGCAGCTGACGATAGATATATTACAGTAACTAGAAAACGGAACAGGTACCTAACAGCACCAGTCATTGCTGCTTCCCTGAATAACAGCAGAGTGATGCCTGTGTCTGTGTCAACGGTGAAGAATAGGTTGCGTGAAGAAGTTCTGCATGGCAGAGTAGCTGCTAGAAAGCCATTGTTACGAGACGAAACGATTGGCCTGGACTAAAACACACCAAGGTTGGACTGTGGATAACTGGAAACGGGTACTCTGGACCGACGAATCAAAAGATGAATTATTTGGCAGCAATAGGCGAACCTTTGTGCGTCAAAAGGTCGGCGAGAGAATAAAAGAAGAGTGTCTTGTTCCCACAGTGAAACATAGGGGTGGAAGTGTAATTGTGTGGGGATATTTTGCCGGAAACCAGATGGGGGACCTTCATATAATTCAGGGAACATTGGTAACAGAAGGTTATCATCAGATATTGGTGCACCATGCCATCCCCTCTGGTCGTCGTCTTGTTGGTAATGGGTTTATTTTTCCACAAGATAATGATCTCAAACATACATCCCAATTGTGCACGCGGTATTTGGAATGCAAGGCAACACAAGGGGCATTCGTTCTCATGACGTGGCCACCACAGTCTGCTGATCTTTCACCAATTGAATTGCTATGGGACCAAATCGATAGGGACATCAGGAAGAAGTTACCCAGCAACACTCAACAGCTATGGGAATTCATCAACGATGCCTGGCGTAACATTCATCCATCCTATCTAAACAAACTATTGGAGCGCATGCCACATGTTTGCGCTGCTGTCATTAAGGCCCATGACGGACATATTGATGAAAGCAAAATATGAAGTGACAATAGTATGTATAGTGGATGTACCTATGATTGTACATTGCCAAGCAGATTCTTACATCTGTTTCTTGTACATTAATTACGAAATACATTCAATTCTACTGATTTTGGCACTTTTTCCTGGTGGTCTTAAACTTTTTGTCGGTAGTGTACATAAGTCCTTTCCTACTAGTTCTAATAACATCTAATTTACGAAGCATGTTTGTAAGCTGATCCATCGTCTGAACACTATGACAAGCGATATTGTTAGCAACATTATCAGGCAACTGGCTCATTATCAATTGTATAACATCAACATCATTCAGATTGTTCACTAAATTACAATATGTAGAATGTGTTTTTAGTGCAAAGGTTTCTAAACTTCCATGTGCATTTTGGTCGTATTTTTGATTCCTTAAAACAGCTAACTGTGACTGTAACATTTCAGGCGAAGCAAGCTGCTGAATGAACTTACTTTCGAAATCAGTGTAAGAACAGAAATATCTTTTGTGTGTTCTAAACCAATAAGCTGCTCAATTTGTAAAACAATTCTGAATGCTCTGCAATCGTTTATCAGCAGGCACTCCTATCAGATCTAATGTTGAGTTTAATTGTTGCAAGTATTCTCTTGCAGATTGCTTTTCAACTCGACCTGAGAACTTTGGTAATAAAGACAATTCATTTAACTTCAAATGTCTACCTTTCCTCATGTACAAGGGCAAGGAATCAGAGTTCGGTCTTGTATTACAATCTTCTTGAAAATTATGTGCACCATTTCAATTTTCTATTCCATTCACAAATGCACTATCATGAATGTTTGGTGACTGTTGATTACCAGCAAAATATGTGCAAGGGTAAGAACGATTAAACCTTTTCCTTCTAGACTCATCGTTATCATTATGAGAATTAAATGCTCTCTGTGTATTATTCATTCTTGAAGCTGTGTTATCAGACCTGTCTGGATTAATTTGAGTATAATTAGTAGAACCGGAACACCAAGTGCAAGGATAGTTTGTGTAATTCAAATTACAATATCTTCCATAACTGCGGAAGTCCTCTGGCCTACCTAACATAGTTGATATTGTTTCAGGAAATGCGTTATTCGAGGAAACATCAATGTTATTCTCAGTTTGTACTCTGTTTTCGTTTAAAATACAACTAGTTCTGTTCATACAAGAGCAATTAGAATTTTCTTGCGTCTTTCTAGCATTATGTAAACTAGATTGTTTGCGATTTTGCTTCCAACTTACATGCTTAAGATGCGGTTCCCTTACATAAAACGTCTTTACTTTAGTAGTATCCGTAGAGTTAATAGAACTTCCATCTGAATCACTCAAACCAGAATCATGATTATGACCAGTTCCAGAATCATGCCTTACATTTAATCTTCTCGATTGGCGATTTGTAACATTATCAATACCATGAACTTGAGTGTTCGTATTAGAATATTTGTTATGAGAAGTACCTGTAACAGCACAATCAGCACCACCATAATTTACATTAACTGGTTTGTGCATATTATTCTCAATGACATCAACACGTAATGCAAGCTGTTTCAAATTATTATCGTACTGATTAACAATTTCGAAACACTGTGAAACCTTAGAATCGAATGTTTCAAACTGCGAACAACAATCATTAATTCCGCATTTGAGTTTACCTATATCGTCTTTTGCACCTTGTAAAGAACCTTCAATTTCATTTATTTGTTTCTCACGAAGATCTTGTATACTAAGAATGTCTGATATTTTACAGTCATAATTTTGCATGCTTTGTTGCAACTTCTGGTTTAATTCTGCATTTGAACTTACACACGTTTCTGCTAAAGATTCGATTCTTATTGCTACATCAGAAGCCAACATGTCTATACGGTTATTAACCTGCTTAAAATCAAAATTCATAGATTCAATTTTAGACTGTAATTCGACGTTGGAAGCTTCAATTTTGGATTTCAACTCTTCGTTAGAAGCTTCAAGCTGAGATTTTAATTCTTTGTTTGAATCCTCAAGCTGAGATTTTAATTCTTTACTAGAATTAACTACCACGAACTGAATGCTCTTGATTGTTTCTAGCAGATCGTTAAAATTAGGACTAATACTCTCTTTGTAAGCTGACAATTCATATGGATTATAATTAGGCTCACAATATTTACAAAAGTAATTCTCTACCTTAGTAGAATAAATAGACCAATGAACAACTGACAACTTAAGACAAGAAAAGCGAAACCATGAAAGACATTTATAACACTGAACAAATCTGATATCAGCTTTCGTATCACCACAACATTCCACCTTGCAAGTACTGGTATCAGTCTTATCATCAGAATTAACTTCTTGTCCTTGAACGTTTGTAAACGTTGCTAGATATGTGCCCTTGTATTGCATACCAGTCTTCTTTCTGCTACGAGATTTAGATGAATCTCTGGAAGACATTTCTCATTAACGAAAAAAAAAATTCTTACACACACACTTAAATACTTGAATGTAAATCAAATGCAGTTAGAATCCGCTTCAATCCCAGACCTACTGAGATTATATTTCACATCATTTATCCGAAGAACTACTTAACTTCAGAGTCCTGTCACAGGGTCGCCACTTTTTGCTAGTGTCGTAGAGGCTTGAGCATTTTACATTATACTCAGTAAATAACTGTTCTACTTCACAGCAAATTATGAAATAACAATAATGTATATAGTTCAAAATCACAACACTGTTCTCTGATGAGTATACTTATTATTTGCACTGAATAAATACATTAATTCTGCACCAATTACTATGATTCGAACTATATGCAAAACGTTCTTGTTATCTCCTTCAATTGTTTTTTAACAACTGGTTGCTACGCAACAAAACAGTATGCTATAACATTTCTTTCTTTTTCTTTTACACAAGAAGTGATTATACATTTTACAATTTGAAAACAGTCACAGAATCTGAATCACTATGCAATATATCTCCACTGAGGATCAAACCTGATACCCCTTATAATACCACTATGCCAAAGGGTAGGCAATATGCAAACTCACATACAGCAAAAACAAATTAGTAACTAGCAGCAATGGTCAATGTGTCTCTTGGGTATAAAATTATTTAGGTAGTTCCAAAATATGATTTCATGAATATCTAAAACTCTTAACTGACACTACAAGTGAAATAGGTTGGGTTATCTGTAATTAGTAAAAAGCCAAAATTTCTGTTTTTTTTTTTTAAAAAAAGCTGGCTTTTTCGCAACTCTAGCCCATTTTTAGTTGAATTCAATATGGCGGACAGAAAATGGCAGACCTCTGCTTGACACACACACAACTCGGGTTCCCCCTGGGTGTAACATATTTCTAACATAAATAATTGTAGAAAATACAGGGGGGTCCAAAAAAATGTACTCACTGTTTGATAGTCCATATCTTCTGACAAAATTGACTTGTGGGTACAATTTTTGGCACTGAGAGAGAGTTATGTTAGATGTTCAAAATGACCACCAGCAACTTGTAAACAACTCCGATGGCGCCGAACTGAAGACCGTACTATGGCCGTCAGTGTATCTGGCATAATGGCAGCACATGATGCTATTATTTTTTCACGTAACTCGTTGAGTGTAGTTGGTTTTTGTCGATACACATCATCCTTGATGGTCACCCACAGGGAGAAGTCCAGTGGTGTCAAATCAGGGGACCGAGGTGGGTACTCAATAGCAACGCGTTGACCTATCCACCGTCCGGGGAGAGTGTCATCCAGGTACGACCTGACATCGCGATGGTAGTGAGGCGGGGCTCCATCTTGCTGCAGGTAAAACATTTCATCGCCAAATAGGGTTCGGATGGCAGGCAAAATCCTTGACTGAAGCATTTAGAGATACACCTCACCAGTTACAGTACCCTCGAAGAAGAAGGGAATAATCAAACCACGCGATGACAGACCACACCACATGTTAAGCCCCGGTAGATTCACTGCCTTCTCCACATAAACGTGAGGATTGACGGGCGACCAGTAGACACAATTGTGGCGGTTCACAGTACCGTTAAGTTTGAATTGCATCTCGTCAGACCACACAACTGTCCCTGCAAATTCCCCATCCTCGCGAACCATGTGCTCAAACCATTTGCAGTATTTGACCCTACGATCCGGATCGTCCTCGTTGATCGCGTGTAGCAGTCTTGGAATGTACACTTTCCACTGTGCACCCTTCAGAATGCGTCTTACGCTAAACCGGCTCACCCCACTTTCGCGTGCTCCCTGGTTCACTGATTTTTGCGGTGATCGGGTGAAATGTTGCAACACAGCAGCACTGGACTCTGGACTTGTAGCTGTTCGTGGTCGACCGGATCTTGCCTTGTGCACATCATGAACAGTTCCGTCGGATTCGAACTTATCACGAATACGGGCTATTGTTCGTCATGTTGGAGGCCGTGTTCCAAACTCATTCTGTCACTGCCGTTGAACCTCTTGAATGTTCTCGTACTTTCAGAACCATTTCAATACAGTCTTGCGTTCCACAAATGATAACCATACCGCAGCCATTGTTGCTACTCGCCTGTCTTCCGCTGTACTGGCGTGATCGCTCCAACACTCGCGCATCCGCGGTGCAAATTGCCAGCGCCACCTACCCGCGACAAATTAAACAGTTACACTACATGTCCACATGAGATTAGTATGTGTAAGTCTGTTTGTTTCGAAATTATTGCATTACAAACAGTGAGTACATTTTTTTGGACCCCTCGGTATAACTCCTTTACATTTTATAGGGGGAAATAATGGACTTTTGATCCACCCAAGTACATTGTAATGAAGTCTTTATCAGTCACATAGATATAGATATTATTTTATATCTTCTGATCCTCTTGCAGTCCCAGTTTGATTTTTTTATGTGTGTTAGAGTGTAGCATGGTACAGCAAATATATTTTTTTTCCCATTTTTGGCCATGTCATGTTTTGAGGTAATCATAGTCAAAGATGAAGTTCATGTGATAAAATTTTATTTTGATATTACATATCATTCAAAAGCTTGTTCCATTCCCTGCACAACAAAATTTATTTCAACCTGCTAGGCCAAATAGGAGCAGAATTACAGCACATTTAATATGGCTAAACTAGCTCAGAAAGTGCAATTTCTGCAAACTTTGACCTTGAATAATAATACAATTATTGGAGGCACATAGTGGATCGGATTCCACTTTAAACTGTAGGTCCAGTCCCGATTAGCCTTACTGTGTGCAAGGTGGACTTAAAACACCAAATCAATCAATCAATCAATGAATTATACAATTACAAGACAAACGAGACTAAAAATTTTCATAGTTACTAAGTTCTATGCATAGTTTCAATTCCCCAGATTTCATAAAAATCGGAGATGGTCAAATTGGGGTCTGTGTTAATTTCACGTGGCTTGTAGTGCATTTCACAACAGAGTAGCTACAACTGGGGTAGGATGAGACCTGGCAACTGTTAAATCCTCAAACCTTCTCAAACAGCTTACAAGATTTACAAGTAACATTGATTGCTTTCCAAAAGTAATAATAAAACACGTAAATCGAACGAAAGTAACTGGCCTCATGAACCCGGTGAAAGTAGGTATAATCGTGATTTTAGGAATGAAATTAACTATTGTTTGTTTTGAATATTTATGAATGGCAGACAATAGAAGGGCTGTTATATTAGCAACAGTGAAAGGTGCTCCAGACATCAATGTTAAAAACAATGAATGACCAAAAGATAAAGAATCGGCAGTTGCATTGAAATTTGCTTTAAAAATAGAGCACTCAAATCTACACCACAGAACAAATAATATAACATTTAAGCTGCTTATCTCTGTACACCCAGATTTCGACCAACTCTTAAGTACATTCTTAAAAATATGTAAAATCTTAACAATTTTTATCATTAACTTGTATGAATTTAACTTGCATGTGACACATATTTCAGATGCTTTACTCTGGCCCAACACCTACCTGCATGTCCACATTACTACCTACATAAATGCACATTTTTTAAAAATATGATTTTCATGCCCTGATACACACCTCTCTCTCTGTTTCTCTTTTATGAAATCGCTGCACACAGCAGGTCTGTTATTATTGTATACAGAGAAGACTGGATCTCTCATCAACTTTATTCAAATCATCCGCATAGAACATCGTTGCACTCAATATATCTGTTTAAATGTGCGACATAAAAAAAAATACACACACGCATCTTGCGTTAAGACATTGTTACCGTACGTTTACACAAGGATACAATGGCTTTCACTCGCGTTTTTCTTTTGATTGAACAAGAAAAGCAGGACGTGCCGCACATGCTCCTTATTTGGTTTGAAGGTCAACATGTTTCCACACAAACCCAATATCAGGATCACTCGCACAGGTACTGTCCTGGCAACACACTGACGTAACAGTTGAGACTGTGCACCAACCCTTGCTTCCAGCGCCATCCAGCGACGAAATTAAGAATTATTACCCAGCACACCTGGTTAGTCCACTTTATGCAGAGGTAGGCTAATCGGGATGGGACTTACAGTTTAAAGTGGGATCCGAACCACTATGTACCTCCACTGGGTATCGAAGGAGACGACGTTCATTTAAAGATAAGCCAACCCCCGTGGCAGGGTGGTTAGCACATAGTGCTAAGATTCCAAGGGGTCTTGGGTTCAAATCTCAGCATGTGTATATGTTTCTGAATGTCCATTCATCAATTTCATCATATCATCACTAATCACCATCTTTGCAAATTAGCCAAAAGTGACACAAAAGTGAAATAAATAAAGCAAATCAATCAATCAATCATGAAGATAAAAGCTTGACAAAATGATAAAAAAAACTGCAGTGCGTCAGTACTCCACTTGCAATATCACTAATATTTTATTCATTATTTTATGCTGCGCCAATACTTTGGATAGACTCAATGGAACGCACTTCCACAATTCTTGCAGCAAAGTGCAGCAAAGCGGCAATGCTGTGGAAGTTTCCTGCAGTCCATGGAATCTGAGACTAGCCACACTCCGCCATACATCATGCACCCATTTTCCATATTAGAATAATGTGAAAGAGTAATGAATATCTGGGACCATATTTGAGATACACATACAAAAGTTCTGGGATTCGAATAAATGCATCATATCAACAAGTTGTTTTTTTTTGCAATTTCACTGAATTTGCAATTATGCATTTGAAGTTTTCATGTTTCCCTAAAATGTCCATTTTTGAAGTATCCAGTGAAGATATGTATTTCAATTTGTCCACAGAGGTTTAAAAATAATCAAACTTCATCTACACATCTCAATATTATATGTATAGTTGATTATGAACTGTACGGTGTTAGGTTCCCGTTCATGAAAATTGGAAGAAAGAAACTACACTTTTTGGTGAATTTCTCGTTATAATAAGAAAATAAAGTTAAGATTAATTTTCAGATAATGCTTATTAAGAAGTAGATACTTGAAGCTTTCCAATGAGGTATATTTGAGCTTTTTCCTTTCACAGAGTACAATTTTACAAGTGCATAAAGCGTAAACCAAGGGCTCAATATTTTTGTCACAGATAGTAGTTGCTGTATTGTTTCATCTTCAAGTTTTAAACATACTGTTACATATAACTGTGATAATTACAAAAAAAATCTAAAATTCTGTAATATCTCAACTGCATTTCAAGTATGTACGAGGGTTACAGCAAAAATCATGGCAACATTTTTCTTTTCACGTGACAATGCGGGACCAGCACAAAAATACAAAATATACAAATGGAAGGAGTGAGTGTATGGTATTGTGGAATGTATGAACAATGCAGATCTAGTGTACCAGGTGTGGGATAGAGAATCAAGAAAACAACCTTAAAGATAGCCTTGTGGCACATGTGTTTACAAGTCTGAAAGCACAGGAACATTACCGGAACAAAAGAAGCACATACTATGGTATGACCCTGTTCTCCTTCAGTTTCCACCATCTTCCTGTGGCATTTTTTATCATTTCTTTCCTGAGGAACGGGTATTTTGATACACGAACGCTGTTCATGCTGTGGCACGATGGTTCACTGAACAATGAATTACCACTGCCTCTGTACAATAACCGTTCATCACACTGCCATCTAATGATGTGTCCACTATGGGTGTCATGTTCTCAGGGACATACGATCTTATTGTGGTACCATCATTTAACTTTGAGAAAAAATACAGTTGCCATGACTTTTGCTGTAACCCTGGTATGTTTTAGTCATTTTTAGATATTTAGATTACTATCATCTTGCATCACTTTACATTAATCGTGACAACAAGAAACAGCAATGATGAAATACATGTAAAGGGTGTTTTTTTTAGAGGCGGAGAACTTTAAGGTAAAATAAAACACAGAAAAATTATTTCAATATCCATGTAATTGGTTGTACTTTACAGATCATGTTATGGCATTAATGTTTGAATATGATTTCAGGCATGTGGCCACCGCGACTGGCGCGTACGTGATGTAATCTGGAGGTCCAATTTTCTCACACTCTTCGCAGTACATCAGGCTGTATGTCGGCAATAATGCATCGAATATTGGCTTCCAAGTGTTCAATTGTTTCTGGTTTATCGGCGTAGATGTGCGACTTGACATATCCCCAGAGAAAATAATCCAACGGCATCAAATCACACGAACGCGGTGGCCAGTTAACAGGGCCATTGCGTGAAATTACTCGGTCGTCGAACGTTTCTTGCAGTAAATGAATTGTGGCATGCGCTGTATGACAGGTGGCCCCATCCTGCTGAAACCACATGTCTGCCACATTCATGTCTTGCAATTGAGGCACGAAAAAGTTAATAATCATGTCCCTGTACCGCGCACCGTTGACTGTCACATTCTGACCAAAATCATTTTTGAAGACATACGGACCAATTATTCCACGGGCCCATAGAGCGCACCACACGGTCACCTTTTCTGGATGTAATGGTGTTTCAACAATGGCTTGTGGATTACCATCACTCCAAATGCGGCAATTTTGTTTATTGACATAACCATTTAACCAAAAGTGTGCTTCATCACTGAACAAAAGTTTCAAATGAAATTGTGGATCAATAGCAATTTGTCCTTCAGCCCATTCACCAAATGTACAGCGTGAAGGATGATCATGTGGCTTCAATTCCTGTACCAGTTGAATCTTGTATGCACGTAAACCAAGATCTTGACGCAAAATATCCCATAACGTGGATGGACACAAGTTTAATTGTTGAGCACGATGACGAATCGAGACATTTGGATCATCATCAACACTACGCTGCACTACTCCTATTGGTTGCTCTGTCCGCACTGTACGACGTCTTACGGGATGCATATTATCGTGTAGAGTAAATGTATTGCGAAAACGATCCATAGTTCCTCGAATTAATCGCTCTGATGGACGATTATGAGCACCGTAAATTGCACGTAATGCTCGATGAGTTTGTCGAACGGAACCATGATTTTCAAAATAAAGTTGCACAATTTGCAACCGTTGCTCCGGCGTGAGTCTATTCATGATGACTTGCCAAACCAAACTAACCTGGAAACAAGTGGGAACTGCCTTCTATGCTGTCACACAAAACAGTGTTGCCAGTTTAAAGTTCTCCGCCTCTAAATAAAACACCCTTTATCATAATCAGGCAGGGTTGGCAGAATTTGTGTTTTTTAAAGAAACAAAACAAAGAGGTGCTTTTTTTGTTTTAAATGTTTTAAACAGTGTTTAATCAAGAGAAAAAAACATGTTTTAAAGAAAAAAGTAAACCATCATGCCAAGAGGATGATCTGCTAATCATCCAAGGGAAGACTGTTGTTTCTAGTTATAAGGTAAACACTTGACTACTTCATAAATACCAATTTATGGGCACGTTCCAAAAGTTGCATGAGTTTAATGTGTTAGACGAGTTATGCAACTGGCCATTTTATAAGTGCTTTCGTGCATTTCGTTATGCCATTTCTAAAGTCACTTTTCATGCATTTCGTGCAAGAACAAACTTCACCAAATGAACGGGCTTGGGGGCAAGTTAGTTGCAGTTGTCTGATAGTTCCAGAAATGAGGGAAGACATGTGCTGAACCAAAAACGAGACCAAAAGTCTCTCCAAACTGCAGAAAGTGCTGGACTGTTAGGATGATGAGTACGAGTGAAATGTGTGATGTATAAGTGTGGAAATTGCAGTGTAATAGGAAAGAAAAGGGAAATTATGCAGCATACTAGTTGACGCTTTGATTTATGTCGTGAGATGAGCCCATTCATTTCTCCTGGTCGAAATATGTCTTGATACTAACTATCATTTCTTTTGCACCACTATGATATTACCATCTTGCCAATTTCATGCAGCAAAAAAGTCACTTCACAGAACCACCATCACTCAATACTGTGCGTACGAACAAACACGCGAACTTATGAGAAGCAGACTGCCTGGATAGAATGCACATAACAATTATTATGGATATGTTGGAGTTCAGTCAATAATTCATGGCAAGAACGCTAACACAGAAATGATAAAAGAATATTGATACCTCTACAATATCTGTACAATGCTTCCCTTTGCGTAACACATTGATTTGGCTCATTTCCCATGTCAAAGCTGCTTGCACATGGAGTTTAAAGGCCAAGCAGTGATGCTTGGCAACAAAATTCACTTCCTCAACATGCATTCTTAACAACAATGTGAATTGCACCGGAACCGGTTGCCAAGAAAAAGAATTCTCTCTCTTGTTTTCTATTCGCACAGTGTGCAAGAATGAGATATAGACATTTGATTTTTATTCCAAGGCCATCATTTTGATATGCATTTGATGACCATAGGGCTGACCATTACCGAGATTGCAACATCATAATTAATCATTAATTGTGTCTGTTCCACAGATGATAGTGCCATTATATTTCGACATGAACAAGCTTCAATCACAAAAAAAAATGAAAAAAAAAAATGATGGTTTTACACAAAGCTACATACAATGAAATTTGACTTATGTAAAGAACATGGAAAAACTACACTTTTACGAACATTTCTGTCTGAATAGAAAACAAACAAAGTTAAAATAACTTTGTCTTGCTTTTGTCTAAAAGCAGACACTATACCTTTCCAATGAGGTATATTTGACTTTTTTCCTCCCACGGAGTACAATTTTTTACAAGCATGCAAACCAAGGACTCAATATTTTTGTCACGGATAGTAAATAGCCTACTAGTAAATTGTGTGATATTGTGTGTCATCCGAATTACCAGACATCATCTCGCTGTTGTTAATGCTGTCCTCCCATCTGCAACAGGTTATTTATTACCAGTGGTAATTTAGCACCAATATATATAATAACAAAACAGAACCTTAACTTTTTCGATCTTGAAAAATAAGCCATGTAAAATAAAGGCAATTTTCTTCTCTTTTTTTAATATCTCTTGTCTCGAAATAGGTTTGGCAACAAATACATATCAGGACAATGCGTATTAAATGCCATCCACTGAAACTTCATTGGAAGGCGATTTCTACTTCTAAATTTCTTTTGTGAATAGCATTTGGGAGTGTATGTCAAAGACCTTGTCATTTTTCTCAACAAGCGTTGGTGCAGCTGTCCTCAACTATAAGTTTCCCTGAAACCCTGTTTAGCTCAAATGAATTGAATGGGTTTTTTTATTTTACCTGTAGGAATCGAAAAACCAAAGTTTCATTTTATGTCATAATTTTAATCGATCAGTGCAGTTGATTGGAGACCGAATGACTGCCTACCCTTGTGATGGAGTGATTAACAGAATACACTATGACACCAGGAGCCCCCGGTTTAAGTCTCGGCCTTGGCATGTAAGTTCATTGTAAGCGTCCCTTCAGTTTCATATCATATCTCATCCTCATCTTTGTGGCAGGAAAGCAAAGAAAAATAAGCCAAATAAATTAATCCACCAAGCAGTGAAAACACGGAATGATGATCTGCCACCTAACCTGTCATTGATCAAGATTTTTGTGGAAGTTAGCATGATAGGTATTTTTGTAAAGCTGTTGCATTTCTTCTTTGTTTTTTCCATGAATAACTGCCAAACATGTAGCAGTCGTCGACAAGAATTTCTGACATGCACGACAAAAACTTAATGAAATTTCAAACAGCAAATATGAAGTAATCACACTACACTAAAGAGCACCTTGTCTGTTGGGAAAACATGGCAGGTTTTTCATGGTACTTGAACTTTCTTTTAGTGCTTCACAAATAGTATTTCTGCATGGAGATAATGTTTCATTTTTCATCATTGTAGCATTTGGAAATGTCGAATAACTGTGGCATCATTACTAGTTGGTAATTTGTATTGAGAATATGTCAGAGATTTTCTGTACTATCATGTCATAAATTGTCTTTAATAACACATCTTCCCTTTCAGGTTATCACTGGAATACACATTGGCATTTGCACACAAGAACTATCTTAGAAGACATTCCAGAATTCGTATTGGAGAAAAGCCTTTTGTGTGTACAACGTGTAACAAATCATTTGCTCACAAGGAAGTTCTTAGTGAACATTCAAAAATTCATACTGACGAGAATCCATATGAATGTTCAACGTGTGACAAAACATTTCAACAGAAGGAAGTTCTAAGAAGACACACAAGAATTCACATTGAAGAGAACCCATATTTATGTTCAGTGTGTAACAAAGCATTTCCACAGAAAGAAGATCTAACAAGACACACAAGAATTCATACTGGAGAGAAGCCATATGTATGTTCAGAGTGCAACAAAGCATTTACACAGAAGGAAGATCTAAGAAGACACATAAGAATTCATACTGGGGAGAAGCCACATGCATGTTCAGAGTGTAACAAAGCATTTGCACTGAAGGAAGATCTAAGAAGACATACAAGAATTCATACTGGGGAGAAGCCATATGTATGTCCAACATGTAACAAAGTATTTGCACAAAGACAGGATCTAAGAAAACATTCAAGAATTCATACAGGAGAGAAACCCTATGTGTGTTCAACGTGTTACAAACCATTTGCATACAAGCATCTTCTTAGGGGCCATTTAAGAATTCATACTGGAGAGAAGTCTCATGTATGTCCAGTGTGTAGCAGAGCATTTGCACACATCCATAATCTTAAAAGACATTCAAGGATTCATACTGGAGAGAAACCCTTTGTGTGTTCAATATGCAGCAGGTCATTTAGAGAGTTGGCACATCTAAAAAAACATTCAAAAATTCATAGTATAAATTCATAACCCTGTATGTGTTAAACATACAATGCCAAGAAGATCTTAGACGACATGAATGAATTCATACAGTATACAACTCCTACTTCTATTCACAATTTAACAGACCATTTCGAAATATAATGGTATGCTTGGTGTTTTTTGCATAACTGGCCCAGAGGCAAAGACAACCAAGCACCCTTGTTACAAATTGTATATGCAGGGATTGTGGTATCGTTCGTATAAACATATAGTTTTCCCACAATTGTATCAAGAAAGAAACCACAGTTTGTAGCACTAGCCAAAGGCTAAGTTATTATTTATATTCTTTAATTGGAAAACCATTTTGAAGATACAACAATGACGATTTATTTATGCCCTTTTTCAAGAGAACGATGTTGAACATCTCCAATCTAGAAGATTAGCACATTAGCATGTTTTATCTTTTGTAATAATAAATTTCTTACTTATTTCGTACAGTCACCTTTGTATGTATGAGGGGCAATCAGGTTGCTGTGACCCTAACATACAGAAGGTTGTTCGCTTTATATCCGACCATTTTTGATGGGTACTCACCTTAAGAGATACTGCGCTGCCACCACTGATCATGTTCTATTGGACCCCAGCATTGTGGACTATCACCTGGCATCGCAGTTTCCATTGCAGCAAGCTCCGGTGCAGGACAGGTATGGGAATTGTGTCCCACTCCTCCCTGCAAGCTTTCCATAGACCATCCAGGGTGCGCGGGCGGCGATGTTGAAGACGTCGTTTCAACAGTCCAAATGTGCAAAAATCCATTGGACTGGCATCTGGGCTTTTCACAGGAATGTCTTCAAACGGAATGACATGAATTCCTAATTCATCTGGCATTTCCTGATAAAAATGTAGTGATGTTCTGGTGGTATGACTCGAAGCCTTGTCCATATGGATCATCACCTGGTTTGCGTCCATTCCATACAATTGTGGGATGTCTCTCCGATAGATAGATGTCAGAATGGAGTCTTGGAAGTATCTGGCATTCACCTTAACGTTTTTGTCCACCATGCGTATCATCAACTTACCCTCATATCTGAATCCCGTCACAACCATAAAGCCACGAGGGAAACTTTCCCTACACTGACGAACAAAGTTGCTGCGCCCCTTGCCGTCAATGTCACGGTATGTGACACTTTGCTTGCAGCCCTTCTGGTGGTTTTCGTGGCTGAATGTTTCGCAAGGAGAGCCTGTTGTGTGTAACGGGCTACAATAGCTTTCTCAGTAGTCATCCCGAGTGTTTCACAATGCGTACGTATGAAAACTTAACATGGAAAAGGGCCATTACGTAACCCTCCCAATACCAGTTGATTTTCGGCGCCATTTGATAAAATTCACTACCAACACTCATGCACCTACAAGGTCAGACACAACACTGATCCTGCCAGCAGACCCATAGTTCCAGCATGATACGCCAGGTGGGAGCACCGAATCGAAAATGGTCGGATATATAGCGAACAACCTCTGTAGAAAGAACAGCAATAGGGTTTCAATTTTTATTTTATTTTTCAACATACTCCCCTGCAACTCCAGTGTACTTCTCCCATCGGTGCTCCAACGCCTGGATACCTTAAAAAAAAATTCTTCCGACTGGTCCTCCAAGCATGAGTCCACAACCCTTATCACCTCAGAATCATCAGAAAATTTTTGCCCATGAATGTCATTCTTCAAATGTTTGAACAAATGGAAATCACTGGGGTCCAAATCTGGGGAATAGGGTGGGTGGGGCAGCAATTCGAAAGATGCATGTGCAATAGCAGCCCTCGCAATGCGTGAGGTGTGGACAGGTGCATTGTCCTGGTGAAGGAGCACACCACGCCTCTTTTTCTTGATGGAATCATGTAATTTCTTGATTACATCACTGTAGTATGTGCCAGTGATGGTTTGGCCTCTTTGTAGATAGTCCACAAGAAGGACACCCTTGCAGTCCCAGAAAATTGAGGCCATCACCTTCTTGGCTGACGTTTGCACCTTGAACTTCTTCGTTGGTGGAGAATGTGGGTGTTTCCACTCCATGCTTTGTGATTTTGTTTCTGGGTCGAAGTGATGGTTCCATGCTCCATCCATAGTTACAAATCGGGCAAGGAAATCGTCTATATCAGCACGAAACTTGTCAAGAAGTTCTTGACTGATGAGTACTCGGATGCGCTTCTGATCTGGGGTGTGGTTTCGAGGGACCCATCTTGCAGCAATTTTTTCATTTGCAATTCCTGGGTAATTATGTTTTGCACAGTGCCATATGACAGGCCACACATCTCAGCAACATGACGGATAACTCGACGATCCTTCAGCACAATATTGTGAACTTTGTTAATGTTTTTGGTTGTTATGACAGTTTTTGGTGCTCCACCTGCATGTTCATCCTCACACGACTCTCTCCCACAATTAAACTCACGACACCATCTCTTCACCATACTGTTTGAAGGAGTATTGTCCCCTAGTGTATCCACCAAGTCCTCATGAATTTTGCATACCTTCCACTTCTTCTTCACAAAATATTTGATCACCGTTCTCACCTCAGTATTCTCCATTCTGGCACATTGACACAACTTCACTCAGTTAAAGCCCTGTAAAAAGAAAACTGTACGTTACTCAGACTTGCAATTCAGAATGAAAGCATATAAAGGATGACTAAACGATAACAAAATAAAAAATCAATCATAACGTCATTCCTTCTATGTTAGGGTCGGAGTAACCTGATTGCCCCTCGTATATGGAAAAGTTGAACCCAGACAGGTCACACAACTCCTTTTTATTAGCGCAAGCTTTTATTTGACATAAATGTTCAAATAAACATGAATCTCTTTTGTAAGTAAATTAATTTTACTCTTCCCTTGCACAATATTAACTTTTGCATCTCAATTTGACTACTTTCATTTAACCAATTTGTGAGTACATTCTTAAAGTCTTTATACAAAATTAACTAGAGAGAATCTTTACACACACACTTTTGCAACCTTTAAAATACTTCATAATTGAGCCAGGCCCCATGGCAGAGTGGCTGGTACCTCTCACTACAATGCCAGGGGTGCTGGGTTCAAATCCTGGCATGGGCGTGGATATTTCTGTGTGTGTCCATTCATCAATTTCATCGTGTCATCACTCATTCCCATTTTGCAAATTAGCCAAACGTGGCATATAAAGCGAAGTAAAATACAGCAAATCAATCAATCAATCACACTTCAAAATTGACAAACAATGATTTAAGTAACCAGCCATCTATTTGATTTGATTTGATTTTAAAATTTTGGGTGCGTCAGCACTAAGGCTATTTTGCACCCGTCACACTATACGGGGTCCAGCCCCTTACCTTTACACTCGAACGTTGCTTAATTAAAATCATAAAATATTAAAATGTTCTGACTTTCGTTAAAAGCCGAGGCTGCAAAGAACACTCAGCACAAATAAGGACAAAACACAGGACAACACAAACAAAAATATACTGGCCATGGGGCCAGTCGCCAGAGCCTCATTAGTCTGCAGTCCAGGGTGTACTAATGTGGAAGTGAGGTTGACATTTGGGTGTACTACGTGGAAGGTCACCCCTTACACCCCTAACCAGCCATCTATTTATGCAATCCTACTTAAATTACAAATCTTTTTTTTCATGTCACATGTTTCTGCCTAATTAGATGCTCATAGGTTTTTCTGTTAATTTGTGGTACTGAAAATTATTCAATTGATAGGATACTCTCCTTGCATTTATTTTGACACAAAACATCCCACTTTTTTTTTACCGTACAATCTTACACATACACATTGACCAATTTTAAAGATACGGTTTAATGCCACAATTCAGTCTAGTTCATTCTCTCATTTTAAAACATGCCACAATACATATACATGACATAATGAGCCTAGTCCACACAACGTCAATTATTACATCAAAATGGGTTCACTGTTATTGTAGAAATTCTAGTTGTTATATTTTACAACCACATGATATTTGGAATAACCATTGTTTTTTCAGTTTTATGGAGTCAATTTACAGTTGAGGTACAATTTAAAATTTTTGCTACATTTTATTCAAAGCAACGAGGGTTCTTGGCTATCAACATGCATGCACCAATGTCTAGCGGTAACAGTTATCAGAACTTGATAGATTAATGGTGTTCTCAACATACCTTATTAACCTTCAGGTCTCGGCAAGGTTGATGATAATTGATGCAGCAATTGTCCCCCCCCCCCCTCCTCCTTCCCATGCAGTTTCCATTGTACTTTACATTTGTGCCAAGCAAGTAGAAAAAGCAGGAAAACCAATAACTCCAATTTGATACTACATCACGAAAAGTTGTAGTAAACTATCCCTGACACATTCCTAATTTAAAAACTCCACATATTAAAAATCCTGTAAAGACAAACCACCCATTTCAATTGAAACCACTTAAAAACTGGAACTCATAAAATCGATAAATCGTTTTTAAGTGGTTTCAATTGAAATGGGTGGTTTGTCTTCACAGGATTTTTAATATGTGGAGTTTTTAAATTAGGAATTTGTCAGGGATAGTTTTAAGTGTTTTCAACCCTACCTTCAACCTAACCCTAACACTTTTCAATGCTGCATTATGTTCAATGCTTAGGAAAATATTACGAACCTGATGAAGGGGGCAGTTGGACCCTGAAACGTTGTTCCAAAAAAGTTTCACACTCACTCACATAAGTAGTGTTAAACTTAACTTAATACAATTTAACGTTGTTTATTTTATTCCGATCCTATTACTTCTTCCTGGTATGTGACGTAAAGTTTCCGCCCAACCTTTTGACGGCGTTAGTGGCTATCGCATCTCCTTTTCCACTGGCTGTAGTACACATCCTCATCTAGACATTGTTCTTGTGTGTAATATCTGCATACTCCAGTACTGTCGTCCTGTCACTTCACGTGACTTCACATTGAAGTGATACATTCCTTTTGCCGCTACACGTAATCGCACTCAAAAACTTGAACCGTTACAATGGATATGGACCTGGCCTGGTTCATAGATTCATTGCTTTAATCATTTATCAGTCTTAGTTCCATATTCAGACAAAAGCAGTAAAACAAGACAATAAGATATATTTATGGCCTCCAAGTTGTGCATTAACAATGGGGAGTAACATTAGATTATGTTAATTTATTTTGTGCTTGTGATCAAATGTTTGGTGTGTAATAGTAAACTAATACCTAAATGTGTTTCAAAAAACATTATGCATTATGTTTTCATAACTTACAAATAAATATAGGTAACATGGAAAGTAGTTCAATTTTGAAAATAAAAAATTGCGAAAGAAAATTTAGTAATTATTATTACAGTAAATAGTGATATGTGACAATAGAAGTTAGCAGAAGTGATTACAGAATATAAGATGATATACTTGATAAAGAGGTATGTTTTGTTATTTTGTAATAAAATAGTGAAATATGGCCAAATTCTTGTGTATACCAGTGTGTTTGAAAGCTCCAATAAATTACATTAAAGTGTATTAATTTTGCAGCATCAAGTCTGTGGTTTGGATCCTGCAGGAATTACTGTAAGAACAGTCTTTTCCCATAATACAATCAGCTTTGTTAGTTTATGCATCTCAATGTGGAAATCATATCTAGAAGAGTAGATTTCATTAAGTTCATCACCAACTAATATATGCAATAAATACTGAAAGAATACAAGCTAGGCTGGATAAAGATAAGAATTTCACACCTACCATTGTCCAGCTTTATTCCTAAAAATACTTATCATTAGATTCTCATAATGAAATGAGCAAACAACAATTACTTGAATATCTATTTTTTAGTAGCATTTCTTTCTCCTGATTGATTTGTTATTCTTACAGATTAGTACAGATAACTATTTTTAATTAACATTGCATTTTCACCTCTCTTGTTTAATTGTGCTGAAGAGAAAATTAAAATCAATTATGAAGCACACATCCATCCTTGCTAAAAAAAAGAAAACTTTAACTCTGAACAGAAAACGACAAGACATGTCAAAAAATACCATAGGAAGCAATTCTTTAAATAAGATATGAGTCACCATGTGGCAATTTAATCATTACTTTTAACATCCCCGGCCGGTTCAAATCCGGGAACTTTTCTAACGATGGAAGCGGCCCTGGCGCCCACCCAGCATCGAATAACATGGGTACCTGGGGGAAACCCTGGGGGGTAAAGGCGGTCAGGGGCGTGATGCTGATCACATCACCCCCACTCACGACCGGATCAAGAAAGTGTGGGGCGTTACCCCCACACCCCCTATATGCCTTCATGGCATGGTGCTATGCACAGGGGAGCACTTTACTTTTTTTTTTTACTTTACTTTTAACAATATTACTTTTAATTTATATTTTTAAAAACATATTGTATAAGTTGGATGTAGAATAATCTTGCTCGTATTTAAATGAGTATTGGTCATTGGTTAGGAAACTTACAATTTGCTTATGTGGTTGATTATATTGATTATATCCAGGACCAGTCAGAGAGATCTATATTATCCACCCTGAATCATCAGTTTGCCAATCCTGAAGTGTAGAAATGAATGCACACCTCAAAATGAAAAGTCCCCAGCAACCTCTAAAATCGTGACTATGGCAGTAGTGCTTATCCTGAAAATGTAACCTGGTTTACTGCAACAGTTCTTATTTATTGTATGTATTATAAATGCCAGTTTATATAAATAGATTTTCTGGCAATTTTGACATTTTCCCTTTTTACAAAATATTGGACCTGAATTTCCCTTTCCCAAGGGAAATTTCCCTTTGTATAGCAACACTGCCAGAAACAGAAAAGGAAAAGCAGCTATATCCCACCAATGTTGTTTCCGGTGGTGAACTGACTACACTGGGTCAAGTGTTTTTAAATAGCCACTCACATCAGCTTCCTCACTCTACCTGTAGACAAAAAATATAATTCAAAAAATTGAACAGATAGTGTCGTTTAAAAAAAAAATCAATTTACACAGGTGTGGAGTCAATAATGACTATTCGAATGAGAAATCCTTTGAGGCGAGTGCTGAGCAGAGAGGCATTTTCTTAAATTTTTTCGACAGTAAACTTAGAATATGCATCAACCGATTTAGCTGTACTATACAAATCAACGAGCACAACAAATAACATTATAACTCAGAATTTTTTAATTATTATTTTTTTTCTAATATGTGTGAGATGGGCAGGTGAGTTTTCAGTGACATCATAAGACGATGCCTGAGATAAGAACCCGGGGGCCATACTGGCTCAACCAGACGGGTCCATCCAACCGACATAAGGGTCTCATCCGAAATGCTGAGTGAACTTACTGCCTTACAGATGGTCATCAATAAATATCATCTCCTACCTTTATTCATTATTTGTCATAGATGTATAGAGTCCAAATTGTCTGCAATTACGAATGCAGTAGGAAAACTCTGTTGCTCCACCAGTCTGTTCTTATACCCACATAATAATAGTAATTCATGAACTTTTACACTAATATTGTTACAAGAGTCAAATGAAAATTGTAGGGCAGACTGTATACAGCTCAAATTTACATGAGGTATCAGCTATTAACAAAACAACATCAAAGCTGCAATAATCAAATAAGCTTCAAACAGCCATTTTAGTTATTTTGAAGATTGTGCCTCCTATACAAGCCTGCACCAGTGAAGAAGAGTGGTTTCTTGCCCTCTGTCAGCTTAAAACTTACAGAAATTTCTCTGCAAATGAATATTCAATATCTTCGTGCATGCTTATCACACCAGCAAGTTTGCTAATGGAGCAAAAAGTGCAACAGTGTCCTCAGTTCTGTCACGTGCCAGTTTCACACGACACAATGAATGTTGCAAGGAGGAATGGTTTCTCGGAATCGACAAGAAATGGCAGCACGCTATATAAAAGGAGCAAAGGAAATTATAAAAAAAACTTAGAGCAGAGAAGAGGAATTATATATATCATAGAAAATTGAGAAATATATAAAAGAAGAGTTCAAATACTATAAAAGAAGTAAATAGAATGATGTATATAGTAAATTAAAAGAATTAAGAATATGGCCGCAGATGAAACGTTTACGAAAGTCATTAAGCGAGCAAATGAATTCAGAAATGTATCTCATCTCAATTTCTTTTTGATTCTCTGACGAGGAGAACATCGTCAGCTTTTACATTTGTCCGTTCCCCGGTGGCGCTGTGGTAAATTAGATGCCCCGAAGCACTTTACGGTTGCGCTTCTTTTTTAGTCGCACTGGGCCATTGGCAGCGCTTGTTATTAGCGATCCTGGTTATTCCCCTTTGGTCGTTACATAGGAGGTGGCGCTAGTGTCAGTTTAGTCTACCCTACTCCTTTATATAAGTATAGCTTGTATCGTTTGCCAAAGAAATGGGGGAAAGGGAAAGAAAACATATATAGGGCATAAAGAAAAGGAAGCGAGACGACGCAACTAGATTTCTTATATATAGAAGAAATAATAAAAGAAGTCTTTTCCATAATCAAAAGAAGAAGAAGCCTTTTCCATAATCAAAGAAGAAGAAGCCTTTTACATAATCGAAGAAGAAGCCTTCTCCATAATTAAAGAAGAAGAAGCTTATTTCCATAATCAAAAGAAGAAAAGAAGAAGAAGCCTTTTCCATAATCAAAGAAGAAGAAGAAGCCTATTCTATAATCAAGAGAGAAAAGAAGAAGAAGCCTTTCCATAATTACGAAGAGAAAGAAGAAGATTTCCTTTCAAGAAGAATGTAACCGATGAAAATTTTCTATATATTTCAATGTCGCTATATATTTTTCTCTGTATTTTGTATAGTTCTCAGAATATAGATCCGCATTTAACTATATCCTCTTGGCTATAAAACGCTTTCTTATTTGGAATTCTCAAACAAAGAACCTATCCCCTGAGATTAAGATATCTGTAGCTGTGGTAAATAACATGTAAGTACGTACCCACAAGGGGCGTAGCATTAGTGGCACCCATAACGTGGAGCCTTGCCTTACCTTAACTTACCCACGAACAAGACGTAGCAGTTCGCAGGCGGATAGATGGAAAGGCCATCGCAGTGGCTCGTAAGTGATTGCAGGTGCACTCCAAAGATGTGTTAAGGTATACAGGGACTAACTTAAAGTTGTATATACAGGGTGTTTCTGTGATGGTGTTACAGACTTGCAGGGATGATGGGGAACAAAGGCAACAAAATGAGATAGGTAATCCTGGTCCGGAAATGCCCCAGTCGAAAGTTACAGGCGAAAACCTTTGAAGAGCAGGCAACCACGCACAACGGTAAGGGGAACCATAAAAGAAAGGGGAAAGAATCTACCGGCCATGCCCTGGAGAAGATGTAACGTCAAACTCGACATATATTTTTCGAAATCAAAACATTTCTCATCACATTAAGGAAGGTTCAAATTTTGTGTGACGTGATTGCCAAAACTCTACAATAATTAGTTTTTCTGCTAGGAGAATTTGAAAAAAATCACAAAACAATCTGAACTGTTACCGTCTACATCACATAATGCACAATTACTGCTTAAGGACAGACTTTCAGCCTCCAAAAATTCCTCAAGAAGTACATACAGTATACATGAAAGCATTGATGTCAATTTTGCCCTCCCCCTAATATTTATGTGAAGTTTAGAGTGACTTTATGCCATATACTGTTTCACAAATTATACAGGGAGTACCTGTCAAGACAATAACCTACAATAAATATACAGGGTGTCCCAAAAGTCCCTTAACAGCCGCCCTAGAGACGTGTAGTGCAGAGATTGACATGATTTGAGTATATAGTAATACTGTAGGGGTAGGGGGAACATGATTGCTGTTGGTGACCATGGCGGCGGCCATCTTGGTATCCGCCATATTGGATGGAGGTCAAATTTTTTAAATGGGAAGGTATATGTGTGGCACATAATTATAGGCTAGAATTTCACCATAAACAAGAATATGAAGTCAGTTTTCAGATATCTTTAATCTGTGAAAAGTTATTGATGAAATGTTGAATAAATGATGACGTATGGTAAAGTATGGAAATTGTGATAACTGATATCATATCTCTTTTGTTGCAAGTGTAAGTGACATAGAACATGATGTTATCCAATGAGGAACGAATTGAGATCATCCTCATTTCCGCCGAAAGGAGTTCACGGGACATTGCCAATGACTTCAATCAAAGACATCCGCTTAGGCCGCCAGTGTCGCATGTTAGTGTGGCCAATGTGATGAAGCGGTTTAAAGAAACGGGTGCAGTGCACGATAAACGTCGATTGGGAAGACCAAAAACAGCCACGGATGAAGAAACAACAACGGCATTTCTGGCATCATTCGTGAAAAAAGTATTCACCCCAAAAAAGTATTCGACGACTATCCGCCCAATATGGTGTTAGCAAGAGTTCGATTAGCAGGATTATGTCAGAACACAAGTGGCATCCCTACACGATGCAAACGCAACATCTCAGTGAAGATGATCTTCATAGAAGGGTGGAATTTTGTGAGTGGTGTGTCGTGCAACTTGAACGTGACCCTGACTTCTGGCGAAACATTCTGCATAGCGATGAGGCATTTTTTTTATACCAATGGTGAGGTCAACCGTCAAAACTTGCGGTATTGGTCCTCTGAGAACCCGTACTGGGTAAACCAGGGGAACGTGGTTGGGCCAGCAAAAGTTATGGTGTGGTGTGGAATTTGGAATACCCAAATCATAGGTCCATTTTTCATTGAGTTGACATTGAATGCAGAAACCTACCTGCAGTTGCTACGCGATCTTGTCTTACCTTCAGTGTGTATACCGGATGGGTGTTTCCCAGAATTTTTTCAACATGATGGTGCACCACCTCATTATGGAAACATTGTTCGGCAGTACCTTGATGTCCAATTTCCTGGTAGGTGGATTGGCAGACGAGGACCAAGAGAATGGCCAGCCAGGTCCCCAGACCTTACTCCTCTTGATTTTTACTTGTGGGGCCATCTTAAGGCCATGGTTTATGCAGTTCCAATACGTGATATGCGTCACCTTCATCAACGAATCACTGAGGCCTGTGCCACTGTCACTCCCGAAACTCTTTTGAATGTTTCCGTGCATGGGAGACTTGCCTACGGATGTGTTTACGGGAGCATGGCGAGCACATTGAGCACATTTTGTAGCGCAATAACTTTTCACAGATTAAAGATATCTCAAAACTGACTTCATATTCTTGTTTCTGGTGCAATTCTAGCCTAAAATTATGTGCCACACATATACCTTCCCATTTAAAAAATTTGACTTCTATCCAGTATGGCGGATACCAAGATGGCCGCCACCATGGTCATCCACAGCAATCATGTATACAGTATTACTATATACTCAAATCATGTCAATCTCTGCACTACACGTCTCTAGGGCGGCTGTTAAGGGACTTTTGGGACACCCTGTACATTGGGTACTGTATGCAAAATAATCTAAGACAGTTATTGTTAGTGGTTTAGTGGTTATGCGAATCTTTAAGAAGAACATTTGGTACTGGTGCAAATATTTTCACCAGCTGGTGAGAATAGAATGTAGGGTTATTTTTACCAGGTGCTGAGTCCAGTAATTACTTGCACCACACCATAACTCTTTTTTTATTTTATTAATTGGCAGTGTTAACTTGGGCTGTTAATATTTCTCCTCACCTATTTCTTCATGAATTTTAAATGAATTTGTTACCATAACATACATATTTAAATTCACTGACATGGTCTTTTTAGCAAGTACACCATTAGTCACACTATATTATATTTAACTGATATATAAAAATGGATTAAGTAATTAATTGTGATAAATTTACTTTTCTTCCTGTAAACTTAAAATACTTTGGTTGAAGCCTACTTTGAGGTTCCCTTACAGGTTACTATTATTGCTTTAATCTGTGATTTAAAGTAAAATTAGTCACCACATAAAAACATTGTAATCTAATCCACACGAAACAAAACTATTTTCAGCTGCTGAATGACTACTGTATCGTGCAAAGCCTACTCTGAAAGGAGGTGAATAACTTATAAGAAAAACCTTGTGGTGTATTGCATGTAACTTTGAAGTAAAAACATAGAAAACTACATTGCCTTTTTCCTTTGCTTCGGTAGTTTAAACCATGAAACGAATTTTATGAAATTATTCAGCCTCTTGTAATTAATGAAGAAACCAAGCTTCCATTTTAAAAGCAAACATTATTTTTAGGTAATTTTTTTTAATGATTTTAAGGTCATTCTGATAGTATTTTTTATTTTTATTTTTTAGGCCATCAACATCTGAGCCCTAGTTATGATATAGTTAAGAATAGGACAAAACAAGTAGCACATGGTCATGTTTAGTTAATACACATGGCGGAAACTGCATAATTTCAAGGAGGTTTCCAATGCATCCTTGATGGCAACATCGTCGCCTTCTAATCAAGGGTCCTCGGGTTTGATACCTGGTGGAGGCACATAGTGGTTCAGATCCCACTTTAAACTGTAGGTCCAGCCCTGATTAGCCTTACTGTGCATAAAGCACATTAAGCACCAACTCAATCATTCAATCAAGGTGGTTACCATGTGGTGAAATAAATTTCAGACATCATAAAACATTGAAACGTGTAGATTGAACAAATAATTGAAATTTTCCATGGTACACTGTTGGTCACCAGTCCCACAATTGATTCTATGGTGAAATTGTTGAAAAATTGGTCACTGGAGCCTTCTACATATTCAACACAAAAATAACAGCTAGAAACACTTTGCCTTCCTGGTTAGTTTATGAGGGCCGTATCGAAAGTAATGCAAAAGTGGTCATAACCTCTTTATTAACTGATGTAGATCGTACAAATTGCACATGTAGTTGGAGTGACTCTTCCTCTATACAAACCAGCTACTCAACATAGTCTCCATTTCAAGAGATGTATTTGCACCATCGTTGAATCCAACTCTAGAATCCTCTTTGAAAAAAGTCTGGTGTGCACTGTCCACATCAAAAGAAGGCAAGGAATGTGTACGGAGATGACACCATTGACAAGAGCTATGTGCACAGGTGGATGAAGAAGTTTACAGAAGGGGAAACCAGCATTCAAGACAAACCACATCAACTGCGACCACTGACACGAATCGTCAGGGAGTGGATGAGTTGATTGCACGTCATTCTCTTTGATTCCTGAAATGCGGCCATATCATCAACAGCGAGTGGTACATTGAGACACTCCATATGCTTAGAGAAGCCATTAGGAGGAAGAGACCACACAAGAATCTGAAAGTGATCCACATTCACCATGACAATGCACAGCCACACACCTCTTTGGCAACAAATCAGGTGATCAGCAAAATGGGCTGGTCCGTGGTCCCCCCATCCAACATACAGCCAGATCTGGCACCCTCAGACTTCTACTTGTTTGGTCCCATAAAGGACAGTCTTGGGCGAAAACGATTTGATGACACAGACAAGGTAAAAGTGGCTGTGAAGAATTGGATACGACAGTGCACACTGGACTTTTTTCAAAGAGGATTCTAGAGTTGGGTTCAACGATGGTGCAAATGCATCACTTTAAATGAAGACAATGTTCAGTAGCTGGTTTGTATAGAGAAGAGTCACTCCAACTACATGTGCAATTTGAATTATCTACATCAGTTAATAAAGGGGTTATGACCACTTTTGCATTACTTTTGGTATGACCCACATATTAATGCTTACTGGGGATGTTGACTGCAACAGCCGGCCACGCTGGACAGAACGATAAACATGTGGACGAATTATTCAATTCAATTCAATTCAATTTTCTTTTATTAAAGGGCGAGGGTTAGCCTGCGGCTGTTCTACCACCTATGTTGCTGCATGCTTGTTCACATATGTACATAAAAGGGGAAATAAATTATATTGTTTTATAGTTTGGATTCACAGAATGTGAGTAGTTCTATTTATACACACGTATATATTATATAGACACACACACACACAATAACACATTTTTATTTTAGAGTCATTCCTTGAAAAATCAATACAGATATGTGCAATTTCCAACCTGACCATCTCCGATTTTCATGAAATTTGGGGAGTTGAAACTATGAAAATTTTTAGTTTCGTGCATCTTGTAATTGTTAAATTATTCAAGGACAAAGTTAGCATAAATTGCCCTTTTTGAGCCTGCGTAGCTATACTAAATCTGCTGTAACTCCGCCCCTATTTTGCCTAGGAAGCTCAAATAAAAGATACGTTGGAAAAACATTCGTCACTTCATTTCTCGTGAAATTCTAGCCTGATTTGATATATCACTCCCTTTCCTTTGAAATTTTTGCGTTGAATTCAATATGGCGGTCAACAATATGCCGGACCTGCGCTTGACACACACAGCTAGGGATCTTCCTGTGCCTAACCTATTTCTTTCATGACCAATTATACCCAGGATAACTCCTTTACATTTTGTAGGGGGTGTTAAGGGACATTTGACTCATCATAGTTCATATAATTAGGCTTTTATCAGTCACATAGTTACACATATTATTTTTTATCTTCTGATTCCATTGCAGTCCCAGAATGATTTTTTGATATGTTTTAGAGTATGGTATGAGGGACCAAATATATTTTTTTCACGATTTTTGGCGATGAAATGTTTTGAGATATTCAAGGTCAAAGGTCAAGGTAATGTGACAAAATTATATTTTTATCCATAGGTAGGCAGGCTTGTTATACGAGGGCAATTCGGAAAAAAACCTCCGTTTGGTTATCAATGACACATTCATAGATACAGAACTTGTATTATATACATTTGAAACTTAGAACATGACATTACTTTTCAACATAATCACCATTCAAATTGAGGCACTTTTCATAACGTTTTACAAGGTTTAAAATTCCTTCTGCAAAAAAAATCTGCCGCCTGGGAATGAAGCCACCTGCTAACAGCATCGTGAAGCACATTGTCATTGTCGAAGCGGTGCGATGCAAGCCACTGTTTCATGTGCCTGAAGAGGTGGCAGTCGGTTGGTGCCAAATCTGGGCTATAGGGAGGATGACCAAAAACATCCTAGTGGAACTGCTCCAAAAGTTCTTGAGTACGTCCAGCAGTGTGCGGGCGAGCGTTATCGTGAACCAACACCACACCGGAAGTCAGCATGCCCCGACGCTTGTTCTGGATGGCTCGTCTGAGTTGTCGTTATGTTTCACAGTAGACTTCTGAAGTGATGGTTGATCCACGCTCCATGAACTTCACTAACAGTACACCTTTCACATCCCAGAAGACTGTTGCCATAACCTTTCTGGCAGACAATGTTCGCCGAGCCTTTTTGGGTTTCTGTGGTGAGTGCGTATGTCCCCACTCCATTGATTGCTGTTTGGTTTCAGAGTTCACGTACGACACCCAGGTCTCATCGCCAGTCACAATTCTGTTAAGGAATTGTTCTCCTTCTTCGGCATAACGCGACAGAAAGTCCAAAGCAGAGCCCATTCTGTTTTCTTTGTGCTCCTCCGAAAGGAGTTTTGGAACCCAACGAGCACAGAACTTGTGGTACCCCAACTTTTCTGTCACCACCTCGTACAAAACAGTCCGAGAAAGTTGGGGAAAGCGCATAGAAAGTTCCGATATCGTGAACCGACGGGTTTCATGGACAGTTTTGTCAATTTCCTGCATGAGTTCGTTGCTGACTACAGATGGGCGCCCACTTCTTGCCACATCGTGCACGTCGGTTCGTCCATCTTTAAACATGCGACACCATTCACGTACGACACTGTCACTCATCATGTTTGGTCCGTAAACATCACACAGTTCGCGATGAATCGCAGCCGCCGAAAGATTTTTCGCACACAGAAATCGAATTACGGCACGCACTTCACATTTGGCGGGCTTTGCTATTGGAACGTTCATTTTCAATTGTTGTAACGGACGAGTGAAGTGCAACATAACCTTCTCCTTCCACTGCTCACTGTCTACTGTACTGCACATACTGCCACAGGACTGACGTTGCTCTTCCCGGACATTTCTCGCGCATGCGCAAACGGAGGTTTTTTTCCGAATTGCCCTCGTATATCACTGGAAAGCTTGTTCAATTCCCTGTACAATAAGCTTTATTTGAGCTTCCTTGGCAAAATAGGGGCGGAGTTACAGCAGATTTAGTATAGCTAAGCAGGCTCAAAAAGGGCAATTTATGCTAACTTTGACCTTGAATAATTTAACAATTACAAGATGCACGAAACTAAAAATTTTCATAGTTTCAACTCCCCAAATTTCATGAAAATCGGAGATGGTCAGGTTGTGTGTGGGCTGTGTTGATTTCATATGGAATGACTCTTTACAACAAAATTATACTTACTTTCGCACTAGTTGGAACCTGCCATTCTTTCCACTTATGGATGAAGTAGAATTAATTATAGGCATAATTGTTATAAATTTTGTATTTTCGTCGAAAGAAGGCTACTGTTAAAGTAAAGTAAATATCAATACACTTACCACTGTTTCGAATAAGTTTTCAAATTTTTAAGCAAACCAGGAACTCTTAACAAAAACTCTACTCAGGTCTCAGGTTGTGTGCTTTCAAGGAAGGCATGCTTGAGTGCGGACTGTGCAGTCAATGTGTTTGCCACAGTGGATGATGAGAGAACCAAAGAGGTAGAGATCGTAGTAACTATACGGAGACATACCTGTGCAACAAGTAACCAATGCCAGGAATGACAGCAAGACACCATGTTTTAGCTACAATGACAAGGAAACTTTGAAGTATGTTATGTAAATGATACTTTGTAATGTTACAGAAATACGATTCTGACTTGGTGCGCTGTATGGGACAGGCATGAAACTGGGGTCAACCACACAGCGCTGCAGTAACCATTCACTAAACACGTTGTAGGGTGTGAAATCAGCTGGACCCAAGGCATGAACATGCTGTGGATAGTAAGGGTGCAGCTGCTCCCTCAGAACTTTCCAACAGTACTATGGGCCACACCAATTTCACATGCCACAGCCTGTGTACTAATAGATGGTTGCCCTTCCACCCGATCCAGCACTGCTTCTTCAAGGTCGGGTGTCTTTGCAGTTCTTCGTCCTTCTTGCTCGTGGAATTGAGGTTGCACTTGCCCCATTTCCCGTAAACGTTGGAAAAGTCTGGGAAACATGGTGTGTGCTGGATGTCTGCACCTTAGTTCCTACAGTTCCCATTTGCTTGTCCATACACAAACACCATATCAGCCAGTTCCTTTACCATATACTCCATTGCACTGATTGCAGCCATGACCATCGTGCTTCTAGACTACACAAGACTGGAAAAGAAAAAAACTTAAAAATTACCTTACGCAAGCATGCCCAATTCCCATGGACAAGACATTCTTCGTAGATAGACACGACAGTAAAGGATAGCATGTAGGGTAGAAAGCACTTAGGAATATTATTTTAATGCTAAGACAGACTCAAGTTCCTTTTGTCTTATTGTGATTTTATCATGCTATGTGTGCATTTTGTACATGGTTCAATTTTGATTTATGTGTGTTAACACATACTGCAGAGTTTTAGCGAAGTGTACTTTCTTGCTGCCAAAAGATTTTGTACAATGAATGCTTTCGTAGTTAGGTTAGGCAGATCAGGTTTAGTTTCATTGGCATTTTAATAATAAATGCTTTTGTTGTTAGTGGATCAAGATGTTCTCATAGGGTAATGGTTCCAAATGTTTAATTATCTTGTAAATATTAGAAGGGAAATAGGAAGTCCTTTAGAATACTGGAAAGTATTCTAGGAGGAAGTTCGAAGTCAATATTTTGTTCATTGATGCTATCTTTCCTTACAATACCACTTAGGTAGAAGGTTTTTCCTTGGCATTTCTATTCTATGTGGAATTTTTCAGATATAATTGGTACTAATTTCCTTAGCATATCCAAGCAGAAGCAAGCTCCCAAGTGCAGGGTAAATGTTGCCTGTCTGTTAGAAATGTAAGCAATTTACCACCTCACAGTTTTGAAAGCTAGTAACTATTACATTGAGAAATAAAGCAGTTTTTTTAGTGATAAAGTTAGAATATAAAATGTTCTTCATGTCACATACAATGTCCATTTTGGTGAATTTAGTAGTTGGTAAAATTTGCAGTTACATGTTACAAATGACCCAGTATTGATTCACGGCCAGAATCATATATATTTTTTGGGGGCCAAAGTTCCTTTTGTTTTATTCTGATTTCATCATTCTATGAATGCAATTTTCACATGTTGCGATTTTGATTTACGTCTATTAACACATACTACGGAGTTGTAGTGATTACTTAAGATTTTGTTCAATATATGCTTTCGTGGTTAGGTTAGGCAGGTTATGTTTGGTTCTATTAGCATTAAAATAAAGATCCTAAATACATTCTACTAAGGTTCTGATTCATTCCCAGTAGTCTACGATTCTTACTGTCACTTGCCAATGGATAATACATTTTCCAAGGGAAGCACTCATGCTTGCGTAAGGTAATTTTTAAGTTTTTTTTTTCAACTTATATAACTTTTTTTTCAAATTCAAACAGTGTTCATTACTTTGAGGAAGGTTCAGATTTTGTGTGACAATGATTTCCAATATTTTATGATAAACAGTCTTTCTGCTAGGAGAATTTGAAAAAAAATCATAAAACAATCGTAACCATTACATTTTTTTGTAACACAGTGCAGTGAGAATGTTATTTTTTGTTCTCTTCACCTCATATCATAAAATAAGTAGTTAACATTATGATAATTCTCTCACATGCTGTGGTGTAACCATTTATGGTGTTTGAATTGGTTCGTTAAGTTTGATGGTATTAATATTTCTGCATTTTCCCTCATACATGTATGTACATTGTATGCCCAGGAAAGAATGGTTGGAAGTCCATTTTGTGCGCAGATAGACTAATCGAGACTGGACAAACAGTTTAAAGTGGAATCTGTTGAATCTGAACCACCGTGCATGTGCCTCTACTGAGAAAATGTTCAGACTGGATGAAAGGAAGGCTAATTATTCTGACAGTGATTACTGACGGGTGCAATCACTTTTTGCATCACAGTAACTCATCCAATGCCATTTTACAATTTCTGAAAATTGTTTGTTTCTGAACACTCATTCTAGTGAAGACTGAACAGACAGAGGTACTTGAAGTTGAGATTGATTGTTGGAGAGGGTACAAAGGCAATATAATAAGGGAATATTCGAAATATACTAAGTAATCCTAGGTTAATTTTTTACATATCAACTTGAAGAATTCTATCAAATGGAATCATATTGTGTTAATTTTGTCACATAACTAAACTCTATATAAAAAAATATGTCCGGTTTGCTAACTATTTACATATTTCTTTTCCTTACACTCCACCACACTCTGATTTTGTATACTTCACTTCCACATCAATATTTGACAGTCACACATCCTTTAACCCCTTTCTCGTGGCTTCTTAGTTATCTGCTGTAATGTAGTATCAATTCAGAGTTGTTTTATTGTGTCCATATTGTCATATAGCATGCATTCATTAATATCATGGCTCTTAGAATGTTCAACATTTAACTGCAAGAGCACTTACTCTTTGCTTCACAAATTTTTAATAAGAACTGATGATGTAGGAGCATTTTGTAGGTTTGGTGCATATTACTCACCATTCCAGAATATAAATGAACGTTAAAAATTAACGTTCTTTTATATTTTTATAAGATGCTATGGAGTACGGCAGGTAAATTATTGCATTCTTCCAGACACAGAAGGTAATGGAGAGGGAATAGAATAATTTCTCATCTATTGTTGGATAATGGTCACTACTCACCAGGAATTTCTAGAATTAAGCATGAATTTTTGGCTTCAAGAATTATGCGTGATTTTTTCTCCGTAAACGTGAAGAATTGCAACTTTTATTAATCCATTTATATATATTTATTAATGACCTGAGGCACGTTTTTCACAGTTTAGGGTTTATTTTTATCGAGGAAGGAAAATAAAGCTGCATGGAAGATAAAACAGAATTTCTCTCAAACCAATATTATATGTATATTTAATTGAATTTGAATTCTTGAACATATTAGAATCGCACAGACCCCTTATATTGTTAATATTGATTGATTGATTTTGCTTTATTTTACTTCACTTCTTGTGCCACTTTTGGCTAATTTGCAAAAACAGGGATGATATGATGAAATTGATGAATGGACACTCACAAACATCCATGCCCAGGCCAGAATTCGAACCTTGGACCCCTGGTATTGTAGCGCTATGTTCTAACCACTCTGCAACGGGGGCCGGCTATATTGTTAATATATTTGTGTGTGTGTGTGTAGGAGGGTGAAAAACTGTAATATGTTTGGTTGAAATAGAAAAATAACATCATCTTGTACCCTTGAATTTTAGAAAGTTCGCCTTGAAAACTGGGAATTATACTTGAATTTTACCATCATCCTAGAGTGGCCACCCTTTGGATCCAGATGCACACAAAAACATAAATATTGGTTTGCAAGTTGCAAAGAGATTGTAATCATAATTACATCCCGAGATAAATACATGTATCTTATTTTGAATGATGAACATTTGTTTTCCTGCATACACAAAAGTATCAAACTTTAATTGTGTGTGTCTATAATAACAATGCATTTGACTATAAAAAATATATAGAGTAGCCCATAGTTTGTGGAGTCTTGACTCATGATATATATACATATTTAATAATTGTCTTGTGTCTGAATTGGATAGTTATAGAAAATGGATAACAGTCTCTGTTGGTGGGGATTGGTGGAGAAAGTATACAGCATGTGGGCCAAAATGCACTACTTCAAGCAGAAATGCAATTGCATAGTAATTTGCAAAATGGAGGTAATCATGAATTAATTTCCTTTCTCTGCAATGTTTTAGTAGGACTGTATGACTGCCTTATTTTTTTAGTGTAAAATCTGTAGTTTTTTGGCAATATTTGAATTGTATACAGACATTACTAGTGCTAACACCTACATGACATAAAGCTTCCCCAATAGCATAGTAGCTAATGCTGTCAGCTTGTAGTCAAGGGTTCCCAGGTTCAATCCCCAATGGCAGGACAGTGTTTTAGTCAGACTGGCTGACACACATAACATGCAAGTGAAACATAAGAACATCGTGTAAAAGAGATAAACTGTTACATGAAATTTCTGCATAAGGTCATAAACGGAAACTTGAGATATAGCATCCCACTTCACGAACTCTCTCTGTGTGCTTGGACACAATAAACAGGGCAAGGAAACTTCCCACACTGCAACTCCCAGCCTCTCACTTGTTCAACGTTCCTTATTTCATACTATACCTAATAAGTTTTACATCACCTCAAGCCAAATAGACACTTTAACATTACTGGAATATTTGAACAGTCTCTCAATTACACTTTCTACAATTGAGGTTGAAGAGTAAGGACAGAAATAACATGAAAACTATTTGAATGGGGAAGTGATGCCCTTATATGAACTCAGAATGGAATGTACGTAATATTTTTTTAAAAAAATCTTTCTTGCAATATGGCTTCAACTACACATCGAAAAATAAGCAAATACACATCCGTCTTCAGTCATTAGCTACTAATGTTCATCGTGTATATATGTCTGTATGTATAAATGTGAGGGTAATTTTCATCTCTTCTCTTTGTAATATGTAGCTTTAGGAAAGGAGATCTTGTGAAAGTTAAATCAAATCTATAATGAAGTGTACATAATAAACACTCGGCTGGGAAATCTGGAGGAGAATTCATTCCAGGCAAAATTGGATGAAAAGGAGTTGCTAGCAGGAGAACTTGATTTGCCATTAGCAACCCTAAATGCACTGGAAGAAGTAGAATATTTACCTCAGAATCCAGAATTCACAGACAAGCTGGTAAGTGTATTTCTACAAAATTATATTTTTTTTTCAGCATGTTTTTAATAATATAAACTTACTTGGATTTTTTTTTAAAAAATCTCAGTAGTATCAATAAAAAATATTCTGCTGGCAACTCCAATAACTTAAAATCCCCTAAAATGTTTTCAGTATAAAACTTTTCTACTACAATTCTTTTTTGTGAGAACCTTATTTGTGCTTGACCTTCAATTATTAAAATTGTTCAAATATGTAGAAGATTTATACAACACTGCCCTTCCCCCTCTGATGGTAGTGGTAACTTTGTCACCTTGGAATCAAGGCTCGATACCTGGTGGAGGCACATAGTGGTTGGATCCCATTTTAAACTATGTCTGGTCAGCCTTTAATTAGCATAAAGTGGACTTAAAACCAAAACTTAAACATCACTGGTTGTTTTTTTGTTGTTGTTTTGTTCTTATAACACACATTTCTGTCACATACACTGTAATTGTGAAATTTTTATATTGCAGGCAAACACTCTCAAGCTCATCGGTGGTTCTCACCTCTATAACATCACAGTCAATATCCTGAGGTGAATGTTAAGCAATGAAGTAGCTCTTCAGTATAGCTGGCCTGGTGCGAAAAACAAGAAATGTTTCAAAGATTTAAATCTCTGCAGATTGATTCTAGGTGAGCACTTTCATATTAGCCATTGATTTACTTGTGATTGTTGTAATGTAAAATGTGTAGAGGCATGTATAGTTCGTTTTTGATGAAAAAACCAAATGTGAAATGTGTATTTTTTATGTTTTTGAAAGGTGCAATGTGCATTTTCCTGCCATACTTTCTCACGAGAAGAATATGACATTAAACGTGAAATTTAGAGTTTATTTACTGACACGACACTTTCTGAAGTCTGAAATATCTTGTGAATTATACAATTTATAGAACATTTATTAATCATGCTGCAAATATTTGAGAAGCAAAACTGGACTCCTTTGCACAGGAATAAACTTGATGCTCTGATAACTACACATATGCACAGAAGGGAAATCTTTATTTTGTTTAAAAAGTAGTAGGGCTGAGCCAATGCGGATGTATCAGTATCAGAAAGTATGGGTTGAGATTCATCTACCGATACCAGTTGATACATATTGTGTCTTTCATGGGGTCTGCAAAAATGCCAACCGACACTTTCGTTGAGACTGATTATCCTGGAAATTATGCAAAACTCAATTTTTTTTCTAATTTTGCACGAAGACTGTATTTTGCTATTACATGACATCTATTTTAATATTCTGATGTAATTCTTGAATATTCGAAAGCAAATTTATTTTTAAATTGATGCATATATTTGGAGAAGAATATTTACACACCAATTATGATCAATATTTTGAACAAATTTTAATTATTTCAATTTTCAGGTATCAGTATTGGTGGGAATTGGTAAGAGTATTGGTGTAGGCATCTGTTCAAAGTGGTATCGGTTCATCCCTAGTACAAATAATAGTTTTTATAATCAAATTTAGAATTACATTCACCATTTTAACACAAAATGCCATTTTATGTACCAAAAGTTTTTTATAGTATCTAGTACATTCAATATGTGCGGAGTTTTTCTGAACATTTGGGCTATTCTCTGGCAAACAATTTTGCTGGCCTCCAATACCACCCACATGAGAACTTATGTTTTATGTTCAATGTATATTTGAGGTGTGTGATGTTGATTTGGCTTGTCCATCAACAATATTCAACTTATTCTGAGTGACTTTTGATCTTTGGTAGAGTGTGGGCTGTACTTTGAGTGTAGCCTTCAATAATGTTAAAGCTTATTATCATCTATAACCTGTCTCTGTAATCTGTGGAGCAAAACTGCACATAATGGAAGAGAAGGGGAGAAGCACGCTGCTGCAAATAGCGCTCACTTACTCCCTTCGTGAGTTCATTGGTGAAACCCTCTCAAGTCACCACATATGCAGAGACCTGTTTTTGTTTGCTGGTTCCAGAGATTCCTGAGACAGAATATAAGTATTTTTAATTAGTGTAGTATTCTGCTGTTTGACTGTCACCCTGCAGTTTGACACTGTTCTTGACGTACACCACTTTACACTTCAAAAAGTGAAAATTCTCAAAATTACATTGCAAATGTGTCATCTACTATAAATGAATTATTACTGACATATTTAATGTTTTTTCCCTTCCAGGAACAGTTCGTCACCACTAATCTAGTGGAACCGAACAAGAGATTTCTAATATTGTTGCAAAGTGGCTTGTCCAGGCCAAACTCAGAACAGACAGAGCAAATTTGTAAGTAACAATATACATAAATCCTAGGGTCAATACCTTACATTGTTAAACAAACTGAAATCAGTAAAAGAATATTATTTCCTAAGTGTACATTAAGAATATGGATTAAATTACATAGCAACCCATGTGTGATCTTTGTTGGTTGTGCTTCATGTGTTCCTTGACTATCTTATTCAGCATTGTCATTGCAATGGACAGCATTTTGTCTGACCGTAATGAATCATATCATTTTTTATGTACGTATGAATTCATAATTGTCTCAGACTATGCAATGGCCATTGGAAAGAAATTACAGTTCCGATGTGCCCAAGGCACTGTAATGAATCGGGACACATGTCAGTGGGTCAGTCCTCATTTTAAGCTTTTGGTCACACTCTCTGAACATATTTTCACGTGGAATTAAAAATTACTGTAAATTTGTGACAAATGCTGTAACCTGACAAGAAGGCTTGGCAAGTTTATTGCAAGGCACAGGATGTCATGTTCAAATCTTGCTCAAGCAACAAGTTTGTCACTAAGTTTTCAATCTGATATCTCCAACTGGGTGCCAAAATTAAATCAACTTTGTTTAGATAAGCTAATAAGTCCCTATATTTTTCTTGTACATTGCTTGCATTTCATATTACAAGTTGTATCTATCTATAGGCTTCTTTGGCTAATGCAGAGTTGTTAGGAGTCATCCTTCAGAGAAGAGAAATACATTTCATCCAAGCAGGTCAACACTTTGGTGCCCTCTCCCTCCCTAATCTCTTTCTATATTAGTAATTTTGTAATTCAGTGAATTTAACTTACAGTAGCATTCATGAAAGTTTTAAAAAGTTGCAATGTTCAAACATTTCAAAATTCCCAAACAAACTTAATATCCTGACTTGGGATTGACGAGAGGTTATACAGAAGTGTGGATTTGATTTTGAGGGGTTGAAACAATTTTTTACTGAAATTAACATGATACAAAATTGAAGCACATATTTTTTTGCACCCTTTGTCACCAAACATGTACCTAGAATATTTATTTACGTATCAATATGAGTGTCTTAATTATAAATATAATCTTCTTCTCAGAAGGTAAATGCAACATTACAAGGAACTGTATCCTTAAAAGGATTGCAATTTCAATCTGAAATTGAAAATGTAGTCTCGTAGAGCAGATACAAGTTTTAGAAAGAAGGCTTAAAAAATAGACCTTTTGGTTGATTTAACTTGTGCAAAATTCTTTAAATGAAAACCTTTCACAGGAAGAAGCAGATTGCTAGGTGTTCTGAAAACATTGCGGACCAGCCATCTACATCAAGCAATGGGTAATTGTAGTTAACTGCAAAGTAAAGTTAATCACATTTATCCCATGTATCATCATAATAAATAAAGCATTTGTGTAAAACATTTTATTTTTAATTTCATGAATACCTCTTTCTTTGTAACTTCTAGGTTGTATCAATGTAGTTGTATCAATGTAGGAAATATTTTGAAATTACCTGAATTTGTGCTATCTTTATTTTAGTGTTTGAACCATTAACAAAACAAGTGCTGCTAAACAATATTCGATGGATTCTTTATTGGCTCCAAGGTTTGTGTATTGTTCCCTCAATTT